>NC_064816.1:151245798-151454497 GCF_023721935.1 Panthera uncia
AGCAAAACAAATATCAACAAAAAAAAAAAAAAAAAAAAAACAAAAACAAAAAAAAAAGAAAAAAACCACAAAAAAATTAGGGAAAAAAAAAAAAAAAAAAAAAAAAAAAAAAAAAAAGCTAATCCCCAAATCCCCAAAGGTTATATGCTACATGATTCTTCCACTTTTATAACGTTTTTGAAATGATAAAAAACTACAGAAATGGAGAACAGATTAGGGTTTGCCAGGGGTTTAAGGAAGGGGTGGAGGAGGATGGAAGTAGGTATGACTAAGCAAAAGCAACATGAGGGATCTTGTGGGGATAGAAATGTTCTGTATCTTAACTGTCTAAGTCAATATCCTGGTTGAACTTTAATGTGAACATCAATTTGAATTTCATACAATGCCCATGGAATTCCAGATATAGTCATAAGAAACCCATAATTGGCTAGGTAGATATGCAAAATATAGTTCCATCTTGACTTCAGGTGCCATGTGTTTACACAACTGCTAATGGAAATGTTCCCTATCCTAACTATGAATGTCAATATTCTAGTTGTGATATGTACTAGTTTCTTTAAGATGTTACCATTGGAGGAAACTGGGTTAAGGGTACATGGAATCTTTCTGCACTATTTTATACAAATGCACGTAAATCTACTGCTATCTCAAAATAAAAATGTTTTTAAGAAAAAATAAAAGCATCTGCATACAAATCATCATTATGTGTTTTCCAAGAACACATGCAGAAAATAGACACTGAGGAGATCAGAGGGACTGCTTGCTGGTAGGGAAGGTGAGGAGAATGGGAGTGAGCCATGGGAATAAAGGACATATTTTGCTAATAGCAGAAAAAGCTTAAATTCTTTTTTAATGCTCTCGGTTCACATTTGTCTGACCAGCCAGTGATGGATTGTAGCACAGAGTCCATTACTCCTTATTGAATGCATCCAAAGTCATAGATCAGGGGTCGCACACAAAAAATCCTTCTATAATATGAGGTTTATAGGATGTCCATGGAGCTCCATATATAGCCACAGGCTTCATGTAATTGGCTCAGGAAGGTAGGCAAAATATGGTTCCCTTTTGATTGCAGGTGTTAAGTATTTACACAACAGCAGATGAAATTCAAATCAAGGCGTCACTATAACAACAGTTAAGTTTGCATCTCAAAATCCTATCTTGGGGGCAGCTAGGCTAAATGGCTCATTGTAATTATTTGGATAATTCATTTGTACAGGCATAGTACCATTAAATAACAAAATACGTTCAGTTTATAAACTAATCTTATTCTTATGTCTTAGTTCTCTTAAATTTTCTGTGAAGGCTTGATGTTTAAAGACCGAAGGGGAGAATTTCCTGCTAAGGGTTTTTAGTAGATATTTTATTTTATTTTATTTTATGTATTAGATATTTTACATAAGAATTTACTGGACAAATTCCTTGGAAGTTTACAATCTAGAATTCTAGAAAGATTTTTATGTATACTACCCCTTTTCTGAGTGTATGAGGAAGCAGAAAGTTCCACAAACTCAGGCCCATCTGATCTTTAAGAGTGTATTCAATTAATTCAAGCTTCTATTCACAACTGCTATGTGCCAAAAACTGCATTAGACACTGATGAAAAATGTAAGTCACATACAACCTCTAGCCTCAAAGAGCTCAAAATCTAGTAGAGGAGACAAGGAAGTAGAAAATGATAACTCAGCATGGAAAGGAATAAATAAAGGTATGAGCAAAATCTCATTTAAGGAAGCAGAGTATGCATTGTAGTGTGTTCTTGGAGGCCAAGTAGGAATGACATCCAAACTGTTCTTGAGAAAGGATTAGGTGTTTGAGTGACAGAGAGAAAAAGGAAGTGCATTCAAGACAGGTATATGCCAGGCTTGAAGACTTAAGAGGAAACCGCATCCTTCTCACTTAAAATTCTAAATCAGAGTTCTACTTACGGTTCTCCCAGATTGCACTGCAACTGTCTCAGCAAGCTAAGGAGTCAAGGCATCCGTGGGGACTGGCCATCCTCCCCTGCTTGTGTCCCCTGTGTCGTCCTTCTGTTTCTCCAGCTGCTCTTTCATTCTCTTCCCTCTCCTGACCAACCTCCTCCAAGTCTGCCCTACCTGACAAATCTGTGACCATAATGATCCCACGCCCCAACGTACCCTGAACTTTCAGGTCAGGCATCCACCACAGCTTTTGTGTCCCCCTTCAAGTCCCTGAGAGAGAATATCTAATCAGCCTAGCTGATTAGTTTTTAGACATGTCTACTGAACATTGTAAAAGTGTCACATGGTGTGCAGTTAACCCCGCATCTCACATGGACAAAGGAAACAGTCTCCCTTGTGATTCCTCTTTCAATGTCAGGTGCCTGGTTGAATATTCTGGTTTCATGTTTCTGAACTGAGGGGTTCCAGAATTTAGGTATTCTGCAACCTTGGCTGCATATTACAACCACTTCTAAGACATATTTTAAAATTCTGATGCCAAGAACCCGTCCCCAGAAATTCCAATATAATTGATTGGGTGAGGCTTCCCAGGTGATTTTATTGTGCACACACATCAAAAACCATGAAGACTTCTCCCAGGATCGTGTCTGGGGAGTGGTTAATATTCTGCCATCTTCGTAAATGGGAGAGAAAGCGAGCCTTGCAGAGGTACCCATTCTACTCCCAGTTTGCTCAGCAGCTGGAGATTGGAAGACAGTCTGCAACAATGTTCAAGGCCTGAGCAGGAAATCTTCCTTCTAGGACTCAATGATACCATCTCTGCTTCTTTCCTGAAGGCATAATGGCTGCCCTCAGACCTCTGGTGAAGCCTAAGATCATTAAAAAGAGGACAAAGAAGTTCATCTGGCACCAGTCAGACCAGTATGTCAAAATTAAGTGCAACTGGCAGAAACACAGAAGCACTGATGATAGGATGCGCAGAAGATTCAAGGGCCAGATCCTGATGCCCAACATGGGTTATGGGAGCAACAAGAAAACAAAGCACATGCTGCCCAGTGGCTCTCAGAAGTTTCTAGTCCACAAGTCAAGGAGCTTAAGGTGCTGCTGATGTGCAACGAATCTTACCGTGAAGAGATTGCTTACAATGTCTCCTCCAAGAACCGTAAAGCCATAGTGGAACGAGAAGCTCAGCTGGCTATCAGAGTCACGAATCCCAATGCCAGGCTGCACAGCAAAGAAAATGAATAGACAGACAGCTTATGTGCACATCACATTTGTTTTAATAAAACCATAAAACTACAAAAAACAAACAAACAAAAAACCATGAAGACTTGCTCTTAGTGCACTGTTGGGAGAATTGATGAGTGGCTTCCTGAGCCTATGACTAATGGCATCCTTCCAGCTTTTGTCATCAGCATCAGCTACTTGCACAGATGCTCTCTGACAACACTCAGCTAATCCTCCATATTTTAGGCCTATATTGCCAAAAACAGACGGTATTGGCTCAAAGGAAGGAAGTAGCTTATTCCCACATACCTATATCTCTCCTTTCAGAATTGCAGAATTCCAGAATGAGAATATACATAATAGGGAATGAGCTCATGGAGAAAGTAAGACAGTGTATAATAAGCTACATTCTCATTGGAATCCCTGGGTTCTATGAATGGGTGGTGACATTGGTATATCGTGTATGCAGTGATCCTGATGCAGCTGACTTTAACAAATAGTACCCTTCTTCTACAACACCGCACCTCCAAGTGTATTCCCCTTTTTTTTGTTCAGAGTCAGTTCCTCCAATGTTCAGTGAGGGGACACCTCCTATCTCGCTTTGTCCCAGCCCCTAAAATGGTCATAACATTAAAGATACAGGTAGTTAAAAAAAAAAAAAACCACAGATACAGGTAGTCATTTCTCCATCTAAATCATCTGCCTGTTTGGAATATACTATAAGGGTATGTTTCTTGGGGTACATCCCTCAGCAGTTTAGAAAAACAGTTCCTTCTTCAATAGCTGGTGCAGTGACTCAGTCCTGCCCGGCCTAGTCCTTGACCAGCAGTCACAAGGTTAATTTTCTGTCCCAAAGATTCATGTCTCCTGAATCATCCAAAAACAACACTGTAGAATGAGCCCAATGTCGTAAGTGATGTAGCCCAAGGCTTTCTGGCCTATGCCAGCAGTTAGATATTTACCCCAGGCTTGGACTTCCAAGGTTATAATAGGAAAATAAGGCAAAGCAGTGTACACACAGTTCTGGGAATGTACGTGTTTGGCACCCATATACTGGAGCTCACAGACCCACAGAAAGACACTGACTTATATTGGAAATACCAACACAGAGACACATGTGCAAAGTAATTCCAGACAGACCGTGGTCACCAGCGCTTGGCTAACATGTGAGGTCACACGCACATGTAACTTGCACATCATTCCCCTTCTGATACCTATGACTCATTATCAATACCTGCAGATATTTACATCCAAGGAGAATATGGTGAGCAGCTAAAACTACCTACTTCCCCTCCTTTCTCATCTCCTTAGATATCACCCTATACCTCCAGGGATATGATGCCTTTGCCAGTGGAAAAGGAAGTGTACTTCCTTAAGGAGATGAGCTAGCCAATCTCACTGCTCTTCTCCATACCAAGTGGAAGAGGGGGAGCCCAAATGTAAATCCACACAGTGAAGGCAGGAAGCAAGGCTTAGACATTTTGATGACGAGAGTTTTTTCTCAAATTCTCATCCCTGCCACTACAGAAACAGCGGTCACTACGGAGGGCTGAGAACACTAGTTCAACACACCTTTCTCCCTTTCACCCTTCTCTTCATATTGCTCTGTTTGCCAAAGGTCATTTCATCCAACCCACTGCTTCTGAGAACTGGCAACTGCTACAATAATTACAGGCAAGCTGCCCTATCCTCTCCTTTCACCCCTCTCCAAGGTCTCCCAGAGATCAAGGAAGTTTACCTGAGCAGGCATCAGTCACATGTCTATGCCTGCAGGCTAGAGCTGGGACACAGCCAAAGTAATTCCAGGAATTGGACTTGGACAATATCCTAAGATAACCTCTCTTTTTCTCCAGAGCCTGGGTGAATTGTGTAGTTTGGGACAGGCTGCCTGAAGTTAGGACTCACTCTGTGTCTCCTACTTTCCACCTTCTACAACTGGTTGCCTACAGTTTACCTGAGGTCCAGGCTGGAGTGGAGAGAATCAGTTCTCAGAATTCAGCACGACTCTTCACAGGTGGCCCGACCAGTGCTGAGTGTAAGAAATTATGATTCAGGTCTCAAATTGTGATGATTCAGGTCTCAAAGTTTTCAATGTTAGAGCTCCTTTTGTTCTCTCAGATTTTCCAATCACAGTCATCTATTTCATAAAGAATTTTGAGTTCTACTCTGTGCCAGAAACTGGAGATAGAAAGGAGAATATAGCACAGAACTTGACCTCCAGGATCTCAAAGTATAATGTAACGTGCATCTCTGAGCTCGTATTCTAATAAGTGGAGTGAGGTGGGTGGGGAATGGGCTAAATGGGCGATGGGTATTAAGGAGGGGACTTGTGTTGAACACTGTGAGTTGTATGTTAAGTGATGAATCACTAAATTCTACTCCTGAAACAATATTACACTATATGTTAACTAACTAGAATTTAAATGAAAATTTGAAGAAAAAAAAAGAGGAGAAGCGTCTTATAACAAAGCGATCCCTCTCTTTTTGCTATGGTGTATTTGTTGTTGTTTGTTTTTGTTTCACTGATTTATTTCACAGAGAGAAGAAAGCAAACAAGTGGGTCAATTTTGCCATCTTGAGCTGAAAGTCTCCAATAGCAAAGATTCTAATGGAGATTTAAAGGACAGTATCTCAAAGAAAGAGAGCACTCTGGAGTGGATTACTTTAGTATTTGCTTGGCCCTGTTCCCAGTGTAATAGAGTCCCCTTAAATTATCCCAAGACCTGAAGGACATGCTAATCTAGAAGCTGATGATCTGGAAGAAGAGAAATATGGGTAGTCACCATCCTGACTTGTCAAGAACTGAGAGGTTTCCAAGCTTAAAAGATTTTCAGTGCTAAAATGGAAAGTTCTAGGCAAACCAGGGTATGTTGGTCTCACCCAAAGTGGTGGGATGAAGAAAGTGGGCAGAAATGCCGTAGGTCTCATCTTGATTATTTCCTTAAGTTCTCTGAAAATGTGTCCAGGGCTGGGAAGCAGAAATTTATAGGTAAAGTGAGTACAAGCCAGATGGACGAAGCTCCTAGTTTGGGGGGGGGGGGGGGGGGGAGCAGTGCAGGATGCAGAGGGAGGAGGATGGTATCAGCAACCATTTGCCAATAGAAACAGAGCTCCAAGACTTAACCAGGGAAAGTATCTGGCGTCCAGTCTTTGCAGATACCACAAAGCAGAAGAGAGGATTAAGAGTGAGAGGGCAGGACTTGGATAAGGACAGTGCCAGGCTGGCAAAAGAGAAGTCAGCAACCATTGTTTCATGTGAGTGAAGTGGTTGATATGGCAAGCAAGTGAAGACAGGTCAATTAAATTGACCTCTGATACAAGGACATTATTTAGGCTATAAAACCAGGAAGAACAGCCCATCTCCTGTCCTGGCAATGTAGTCATGACATGTGCCATTGGGCAGATCCTGTTGACTTTTCCTATAGAAGCAGACTCTGTCGCAAAGGGTACCTGGAAAGGTTAAGAGGATGTGCTGGGAAGCCCTGTCAAGTGGCCTTAAGAGACTCACAAACCACTCTTCCTCCTTTCCATCCCTTCAGAAAACCCAGCAGGCAATGCTTACTCATTCTCCTGTACTTAACTGAGCTACCAGGTTAGATATTAGTCCTGAATTCCTGGAGCAGACGTTGGCCACAAAGATTAAACCATAATTTTAAATTGTGAGGGGCAGCACAGTACAATGAGAAGGGGATGGCTTTTGCAAGTCAAGACACCTAGACATTGATTTAGTCTGGTCACTTACTACCTCTGTCAAATTAACTTGTAACATTGGTTTAATAGTAGGTATTACATAAGGGGTTTTGTGAGACAGAGACATAACTGTATGAAAATACCAAGCACATGCCAATACATGAGAAAGGGAACCTCCCTTCTTCCCACACAGAGTGACCCAGCTCCCTGTGTGTGTGTGTGTGTGTGTGTGTGTGTATGAATGCATGTGTGATTGTGTATATGTGTGGCTGTGTGACTGTGTATGTGACTGTGTGTGTGTATATGACTGTGTGTATGACTATGTGTGGCACTGTGTGTGTGTGTGTGTGTGTGTGTGTTCATGTGACCCTCTGGCTTAGAATCGTAACCAGCGGATAGAAGTCCTCTCTTCTTTCTCATCCTTCCTCGGGAGCTATACTTTAACTGCATGCTGTAGCTCTCATTCCAAAGCCAGAAAGTTTTGACTTCTCCATTTTTTCACAGACTTCCAGCTCAAAAACACACCAGTGGCTTCCATATCATTGTAAAAAGGGCCCTGGAACTTATTTTTTTCTAATTTTGGAGGGACATGAAGCTATCTCTACCTCTGAGATATTCTGCTCCAAAACCCTCTCTCTACCAGGATTGGGTAACTGAGTCAGAAATGATCCCCTCCCCTAATCCCAGAGATAGTTCCTGTGACAAAAACAAACCACAGTGTTTCCTCCAACTGCTCCCAGCTGTGTCTCAATTCTCACCTCTGTCCCCTATCTTCACTTTGCTCCATACACAATGAGCTCATCAGGGACCATGAAAGACCCCAAAGAAAGATGCCCACAGTAGAGGACTAGCATGTGTCTGGAAATGTTTGAAGAATTCTTTAAGAATATAAGCTTCCAGCATAAATCTATGAAAGGGAGGGAACTCTGAGGCCTTCCAAAAAGGAGGAGTCTAGAATTAGAGAACTTTTTAAACAAAATTTTTTTAATATTTATTTTTGAGACAGAGAGAGACAGAGCATGAACGGGGGAGGGTCAGAGAGAGAGGGAGACACAGAATCTGAAACAGGCTCCAGGCTCTGAGCTGTCAGCACAGAGCCCGACGCGGGGCTCGAACTCATGGACCGCGAGAACATGACCTGAGCCGAAGTTGGACGCTTAACCGACTGAGCCACCCAGGGGCCCCTAGAATTAGAGAACTTTATTTTTCCACTTCCTCTTACTTCTCCTGGTCCTCTGGGCTCTTTGTTGCTGAGCAAAGGGAAATGGATAAGACATGATACAGAACTATCTGCTTTATGGGTTTCTAGAGTGTTAAACCTTTGTTCCCAAGTTACTGACCCAAGATACCTAAAAAGAGTGAGAATCTAGACAGGAAGAGGGATGAAGAGGTGGTCATTTCATGACCACCAAAGGTGGCAAGCCAGTCACTTGAACAAGATTAATGGAAGGTTCTATTCTCCTGGGCTGGACTGGCTGGAAAGGCAGGAAACTTCAGGCTTTCCTGATTCTTCCACATTTGTACAGGACCACCTCTCTTAGACTTCAGTTCCTTGTCACTGCTGTCCTCCTTTGGTGTGAATAAATGAGGGGAAGACTGCCTCCCAGCCAAGAGCTGAGCTGCAGGGTGTACAGAGTTTTCAGCAAACACCACCCGGACGTGCTAAAAAGCTGCCAGGTTACATGGAAATTTTAAGATTTACACATTCTTTCTCCCGAACTGAGAAAATTGCTTCCAAGTTTTCAAGAAATTGAAATTCTGAAAGGAATTTATTCACTCATTTGTTCTTTTGACAAATATTTATTGATCACCTATTTGAGAGTTACTGTTCTATGCCTTCTGGATAAAGCAGAAAATGGGAGATAGGAATTCTTTGCCCCTTGAGACTTACATCCTCTTGGAGAGACAAGAAAATCATAAAGAAATATATAGTAAAATGCTGGATTATAAGTGCCATGGTGAAAAATGGAGCAAGCCAGAGGGATAAAAAGAGTCTGAGGGTAATCATTGGAACAAGGTGATGATGGAAGAGCTCCCTGGAAAGGACACATCTGAACAGAGGAGGCTACCATTCAAGTACATTACAGTAGAGGTTACCAAGCAGGAACTGCAGGTACAACTCCTGAGGCAGGAGTTTGCTCGGTGTTTTCAAAGACGAGAAGAAGGCCAAGGCAAATGAAACAGAATAGGGAGAAAGACAATGATAGAAACTGAAATCAGAAAATTTTGTCATAACCAGATCTCTTAGGGCTCCCTAGACCATGAGTGGGGAGGGGCAATGAAATTTATTCCACAGATAATGGAAAGCCATCAGGAAGGGTTTTGTTTTGTTTTTGGAGGCGGGAGTATAAAATCTGCTTTGTTTTTAAAGGATCGCATGCTGCCTGCTATCTGTAGCATAGGTTATATAAGGGTACAGGTGGAAACAAGGAAAACAGTTAGGAAATGTGGCAGTGGTCCAGGTGACAGGTGCTTGGGATCTGACTAAGGGATTGGAATTAGGGATGGGAAATGAGATAGCATTATAAATACTTTTTATGGTAAAACCACAGGATTTGCTGGGAGATTGGATGTGGGTTGCAAGAGAAAGAACATTATCATTGATGACTCCAAAGTTTTGACCTAAGCATCTGGGTACTTGGAGATGCCATTTGCTAAAATGTGTGGAAGGCTGTGGGAGGAGTGTTTTGGGAATGCAGAGAATCAAAAGTTTTGACCCGGATGTGTGAAATCTGTGATGCTTTATGACATCCAGTGAACTGTTATGCAGGCTATTAAATGAACATATCTGGAATTCAGGGGGAAAGGTCAGGGCTGGAGATACAATTTGGGAGTCATTACCACATAAAAACCATTAGGATAGAAGATCTTAGCAAGTGAGGGTCATCCAAGATTGAAAGCTTAAGGACGAGGAGGACCTGCAAAGGAGATGCAATTATCATACTCAAGCAAAGAATAAAAGTCAGAACACAATTCATGGCATAATGTAATGTAATGGGGAAAAGATGGTGTTTGTTGTTTGAATTAATCACTCTCAATGTGGGTAAGAATGTAGGGTAACTGGCAATGCAATACATTCATTGTTCTAGGAGGTGTCATTTTGGAAAAAGTACTTTGGAACTGGAACTTCTTAACCTAGTAATTCCACAACCAGGAATAATGACTTACTTATTCTTTTATCATCTACAATTTATTGAGACTTTTTCACTCTGATCACTGCTCTAGACACTGAGAATATGGCAGTGAAATAAATACACACACACACACACACACACACACACACACATACACACAAACTATATCCACCCTCATGGTTCTTATATTCAAGTCAGGGAATTATTACAGTATTCCTTGAAAGAGTTACAATTGAAGATAACTAAATATTTAAATAAGGGGTGGGGTGCCTGGCTGGTTCAGATGGCTAAGGGTACGGCTTCAGCTCAGGTCATGATCTCCCAGTTCATTAGTTCAAACCCCGAATTAGGCTCCGCACTGACAGTGTGAAGTCTGCTTGGGATTTTCTGTCTCTCTCTTTACCCCTACCCAACTCATGCCCTCTCTCTCTCCCACACACACACAAAATAAAGAAACTTAAAAACTTTTTTAAATGTTTAAGTAAGGGATTGGTTAAGTAAATAATTTCTGTTCTTATATATTAGGTAGCCTTTAAAATATGAAGAAGATGGGCCACCTGGGTGGCTCAGTCGGTTAGGCATCTGACTCTTGATCTTGACTCAGGTCATGATCTCATGGTTTGTGAGTTTGAGCCCCACATCGAGTTCTGCACTGACAGTGCGGAGCCTGCTTGGGATTCTGTCTCTCCTTCTCTCTGCCCCTCCACCACTAGTGCTCTCTCTCTCTCTCTCTCTCAAAATAAAAATAAACAAACTTTAAAATAAATAAAAGGGCGCCTGGGTGGCTCAGTTGGTTGAGCGACTGACTTCAGCTCAGGTCATGATCTCATAGATTGTGAGTTTGAGCCCTGCATCAGGCTCTGTGCTGACAGCTCAGAGCCTGGAGCCTGCTTCGGATTCTGTGTCTCCCCCTCTCTCTACCCCTACCCTGCTCACGCTCTGTGTCTCTCTGTGTCTCAATAATAAATAAATGTTTAAAAAAATTAAAAATAAATAAATACAATTAATTAATGCAGAAGAAATCCAATTATAGTGGCAAATATTTCTAAACTACTGCACAGCAAACAGTGGTAATATGAACAAGATATACAGTATGGATTCATTTATAAATCATATGTCATGTGTATATGGGCACATGCACATGAGCACACATGTGCCAAGACAATTCAATGAAATACTGGTTTGTGAGTTTTTATTGTTGCTTTTGCTGCTATAGGAAGAACTACGAGATATCATTCCCTCCCCATTCTTATATATGTTGGTGTGCTGAGTCTGAGGCCACAAATTATGTTATCTCTTAGGGATTCGACAGATCAGGGCATAAGAGTGAGTGTATAGACCCAAAGGAGGCTGGTATACTGGGGGAGCTACATAATAGGAATCTAAGTTCATCACCAAAAAGGAAGATTAGCTAGGAAGAAAAGTCTAGTAGCTAGGATGTATTTCCAGATATATTTGATTTAGAGAGATTAAAAAAAAATTTTTCCCTCACATATATATGTATATAGATATACATGCATATGTATATGTATATATATGAAAATCATAAATTTATAAAATTTACAGAATTATAAATTTATAATTATATTTTGGTCAATAAAGAATGAGAAAGAAAAATAGAGTTGAAAGCTGAACTAGAATGAGAACAGTGGTCAAATTATGATGATTTTTGTTTTCTTTTGTTTGGCTACATTTTTTTCTACAATAAGCATTTATAATTTTGCAATGAATTTCAAGTACAGCGAGACCCCAGAAGGAAGAGGGATCACTTTGGCTAAGACCATCAGGAAAGATTCTCTGGAGAAGATGATATCTGTGCATCAGAGCCCTGTGGGTGGAAATGGGGGTGGGTGTAGAATCCTGGGCAGGCAAACATTCACAAATGCAGCAGGTCACAGGGATGTGTTCAGAATATTACAAAAATTTGCCATTCTGTATATGGCACATGCACAGCCTACTCCTCACTTCCCAGGTAGTTGTCTGAGGATGAGGTCTATGTGTGGGATAGTGGAGGAAAGTGTGTAAAAATGCTTCCCTCGTGGGGCACCTGGGTGGCTCAGTCAGTTAAGCGTCCAACTTCAACTCAGGTCACAATCTCGCGGTCTGCGAATTCGAGCCCCGCGTCAGGCTCTGAGCTGATGGCTCAGAGCCTGGAGCCTGTATCTGATTCTGTGCCTCCCTCTCTCTCTGCCCCTCCCCCGTTCATGCTCTGTCTCTCTCTCTCTGTCTCAAAAAGAAATAAACGTTAAAAAAAAATTTTAAAAAAATGCTTCCCTCGTTACCCTCCCTACATCTCTCAGCGTCTTGTTTCAATAGTTTCCTCCAAGATCATCAAAATAATGCAATAATAATGTTCAACTATCTCCTTAACAAACAGTATACTTATTTGAAATATAAGTAAAATCATTTAAATTTTAAAATGCCAAAGCCCTGCCTACCCAGAGATTTTGATTTGGGATTTCTAAGATGGACCCATTATTTTTGTTTTTGTTTTTTACCTGTTCAAGCAGTTCTTATTTACATGGGGGTGTGAGAAACCATGGTCTACTAAATTCTAAAGCTCCAAGCTCATTAGGGCTTCAGCTGAAATTCATTACTAAAAATTCTTGAGGAGGAGGAGCCAAGAAGGCAAAACACCATGGAAGTTTTTTGTGTCTCACGTCCATGAAATACAGCCAGACCAACACTAAACCATCATGCACACCTAGAAAACTGATCTGAGAATTAACACAACAATCTGCACAATCTGAACCACAGAATTCAGCAGGTACGTGGTGCAGAGAGGAGAACTGGGGGAGAGAGAAGCTGCAGAGGGCAGGAAGCTGCCTTTGAATGCAGAGAGAGATGGGGGCTACAGAATACGGGAAAAGCACCTCCACCAAAGCAGCTAGAGAGAAAATGGAAAAGTGGAAACAGCCACAGGGGCTGAACTAAAAGGCAGAAAGGAGAAAAGAGAAAGGAGAGGGTTTAAATTCCACTAGGACTATAAACAGGGGGAGCACAGAGTCTAAAAATCCACAGCTCAATACCTCATGGTGCTCTGGTGAGAAGGGCGAATCCCCAGGAGCAGAGTGGAGTCTGGGTTCTTCAGGCCACACAGGGAGAGGTGGTTCCCCTGCTGGGAGGACACCTGGTAGAGGCTGCGTGGTCCCCCAAAGGCAAGACCCTAGTGGACTCGGGAGAAAAACCACATTCGTGGGTGCTGGAACAAGGTCATTAAGGGTGAAGCCTGGTGCCAGGTGTGTGCTGTGATTTTCCATAATCCCTAAGGCACTGCTGCTACACTATCTCATAAACTTTTTCTGGGCAGGCTGGCACCCAGCCGCAGTCTCTGGGCATCAGCAGTAGCACAGACCTGCAAACATTCCTGGGTGTGGCTAGCACCCGGCCATAGCTCACTGAGACCCTCCACAGGGGGGGCGGAATGGGTCAAAGCTGCAGTCCCTCAGAAGTAAGGGGTCGGGAAAAACAGCCACATCTGAGACAAAACTCAGGAGAGAGGTGCTGCTTGGGGCTTGGTCACGGACTGTATAGAAGTGGGGAGTGGACGGAAGCCAAAGACAAAGGATGGGTGCGCGATTGCTGATTGGGGAGAATAGAGTTCTGATACTAGAGACTGGGTAGCTGGGAGACGCCATTTTCACCGCTGCCGGGCATACACACACCAACAAGCGCCACAACAATCCACCCCAGCAAGTATTAGCACCATCTAGTGGAGAATGGAGCCATTACACTAAGCCCTGCCCAACTGGGCCAACCTCCCTCTTCAGGAACACAAGTCTCTCCGCCTGCTGAGTTTATGGACTATAAAGCACTTCATACTTTGACTTCTAGGGGAAAACAAAGTTATTTCAGTTATTTCAGTCATATTTCAGTCTGTTCGCCAGTCCTTCTATTCAATTTTCTTTCTTTCCTTCTTTTTCTTTTTTCTCTTTTTTGTTTCTTTTTCTTGACTACAGAGAGAGAAAAATTCATTTTTATTAAAAATATTTTTCTTTAACATTTTTTCTACTATTTTTTACTTTTGTGTAAAATTTTCAAATTCTATATTACCTCCATCATTTCAGTGTATTCATTTTTTCAAATTTTCAAACGATTTCCTTTTTTTCTTTCCCTTTTTTTCTCTAATCTATCAAGCCCCTTTCAACACCCAGACCAAAACACACCTAGGGTCTAGCATCATTTATTCGATTTTTTGCGTGTGTGTGTGTTTTTAATTTTTTTATTTTAATGTTTTTAATTTTAATTTTGTTTACCTCATTAATTCCTTTTCTCCCTTCAAAATGACAAAACAAAGGAATTCATCCCAAAAGAAAGAGTAGGAAGAAACGACAGCCAGGGACTTAACCAACACAGATACAAGCAAGAGGTCTGAACCAGAATTTAGAATCCCGATAACAAGAATACTAGCTGGAGTCAAAAATAGATTAGAATCCCTTTCTGCAGAGATAAAAGAAGTAAAAGCTAGTCAGAATGAAATAAAAAAATGTTATAACTGAGCTGCAATTTCGAATGGATGCCATGGCAGCAAGGATGGATGAGGCAGAACAGAGAATCAGCAATATAGAGGACAAACTTAAGAAGAATAATGAAGCAGAAAAAAAGATGGAGATTAAGGCAAAAGAGCACGATTTTAGAATTAGAGAAATCAATGACTCATTAAAAAGGAACAACATCAAAATCATAGGAGTCCCAGAAAAGGAAGAGAGAGAAATAGGGGTAGAAGGGTTATGTAAGCAAATCATAGCAGAAAACTTTCCTAACCTGGGGAAAGATACAGACCTCAAAATTCAGGAATCACAGAGGACTCCCATTAGATTCAACAAAAACTGACCATCAACAAGACATATCATAGTCAAATTCACAAAATACTCAGGTGAGGAGAGAATCATGAAAGCAGCAAGGGAAAAAAAGTCCTTCACCTACAAGGGAAGACAGATCAGGTTTGCAAGAGACCTATCCACAGAAACTTAGCAGGCCAGAAAGAAGTGGCAAGATATATTCAATGTGCTGAATCAGAAAAATATGCAGCCAAGAATTTTTTTTATCCAGCAAAGCTGCCATTCAAAATAGAAGGAGAGATAATAAGTTTCCCAGACAAACAAAAATTAAAGAAATTTATGACCACTAAACCAGCCCTGCAAGAAATATTAAGGGGGACTCTCTGAGGGGAGAAAAGATTAAATAAATAAATAAATAAATAAATAAATAAATAAATACCAAAAGCAGCAAAGACAAAAAGGACCAGAGAACACCACTAGAAACTCCAACTCTACAAGCAACATAATGGCAATAAATTCATATCTTTCAGTATTCACTGTAAATGTCAATGGACTAAATGCTCCAATCAAAAGACATAGGGTAACAGAATGGATAAGAAAACAAGATCCATCTATATGCTGTTTACAAGAGACCCACTTTAGACCTAAAGACACCTTCAGATTGAAAGTAAGGGGATGGAAGGGCACCTGGGTGGCTCAGTTGGTTAAGCGTATGACTTCAGCTCAGGTCACGATCTCGCGGTCCGTGAGTTCAAGCCCCACGTTGGGCTCTGGGCTGATGGGTCAGAGCCTGGAGCCTGCTTCTGATTCTGTGTCTCCCTCTCTCTCTGCCCCTCCCCCATTCATGCTCTGTCTCTCTCTGTCTCAAAAATAAATGAACTTAACAAAAAAATTAAAAAAAAAAAAAGAAAGTAAAGGGATGGAGAACCATCTATCATGCTAATGGTCAACAAAAGAAAGCTGGAGTAGCCATACTTATATCAGACAATCTAGACTTTAAAATAAAGACTGTATCAAGAGATGCAGAAGGGCATTATATCATAATCAAAGGGTGTATCCACCAAGAAGACCTAACAATTGTAAACATTTATGCACCAAATGTGATAACACCCAAATATATAAATCAATTAATCACAAACATAAAGAAACTCATTGATAGTAATACCATAATAGTAGGAGACTTCAACACCCCACTCACAGCAATGGACAGATCATCTAATCAAAAAATCAACAAGGAAACAATGGCTTTGAATGACACACTGGACCAGATGGACTTAACAGATGTATTCAGAACATTTCATCCTAAAGCAGCAGAATATACATTCTTCTCCAGTGCACAAGGAACGTTCTCCAGAACAGACCACATACTGTGAAACAAATCAGCCCTCAACAAGTACAAAATGATCGAGATCATACCATGCATATTTTCAGACCACAACACTATGAAACTCGAAATCAACCACAAGAAAAAATTTGGAAAGGTAACAAACACTTGGAGACTAAAGAACATCCTACCAAAGAATGAATGGGCTAACCAAGAAGTTAAAGAGGAAACTAAAAAGTTCATGAAAGCCAATGAAAATGATAACACCACAACCCAAAACCTCTGGGACACAGCAAAGGCGGTCATAAGAGGAAAGTATATAGCAAACCAGGCCTTCCTAAAGAAGGAAGAAAGATCTCAGATACCCAACTTAACCTTACACCTTGAAAAGCTGGAAAAAGAACAGCAAATAAAACCCAAAAACAGAAGAAGACAGGAAATAATAAAGATTAGAACAGAAATTAATACTATCAAAACCAAAAAACAAAAACAAAAAAAAACCACTAGAACAGATCAATGAAACCAGAAGCTAGTTCTTTGAAAGAATCAACAAAATTGATAAACCACTAGCCAGTTTTATCAAAAAGAAAAAGGAAAGGACCCAAGTGAATAAAATCAAGAATGAAAGAGAAGAGATCACAACCAACACAGCAGAAATAAAAACAATAATAAGAGAGTATTATGAGCAATTATATGCCAATAAAATGGGCAACCTGGAAGAAATGGAAAAATTCCTAGAAACATATACACTACCAAAACTGAAACAGGAAGAAATAGAAAATTTGAACAGACCCATAACCAGTAAAGAAATCAAATTAGTAATCAAAAATCTCCCAAAAAACAAGAGTCCAGGGCCAGATGGATTTCCAGGGGAATTCTACCAAATATTTAAGGAAGAGTTAATACCTCTTCTCTTAAAGCTGTTTCAAAAAAAGGAAAGGAAAGGAAAACTTCCAAACTCTGTCTTTGAAGCCAACATTACCTTGATTCCAAAACTAGACAGAGACCCCACTAAAAAGGAGAACTATAGACCACTTTCCCTGATGAACATGGATGCAAAAATCCTCAACGAGATATTATCCAACTGGATCCAGCAATATATTTAAAAAATTATTCACAACGGGGGCACCTGGGTGGGTCAGTCGGTTGAATGTCCGACTTCAGCTCAGGTCATGATCTCACAGTTTGTAGCTTTGAGCCCCACATCAGGATCTGTGCTGACAACTCAGAGCCTGGAGCCTGCTTCAGGTTTGGTGTCTCCCTCTCTCTCTGCTTCTACCCTACTCATTCTCTGTCTCTCTCTTCCCTCAAAAATAAATAAACGTTAAAAAAAATTTATAAAAAAATTTATTCACCACAACCAAGTGGGATTTACACCTGGGATGCAGGGCTGGTTCAATATCCACAAAACAACCAATGTGATTCATCACATCAATAAAAGAAAGGACAAGAACCATCTTGTCTGCATCTATTGAGAAAGCATTTGACAAAATAAAGCACCCTTTCTTGATAAAAACCCTCAAGAAAGTAGGGTAGAAGGAGCATACCTCAAGATCATAAAAGCCAGATACAAAAGACACAATGCTAATATCATCCTCCATGGGGAAAAACTGAGAGCTTTCCCCCTAAGGTCAGGAATAAGACAAGGATGTCCACTCTCACCACTGTTATTCAACATAGTATTAGAAGTCTTAGCCTCTGCAACCAGACAACACAAAGAAACAAAAGGCATCCAAATCAGCCAGGAGGAGGTCAAATTTTCACTCCTCACAAATGACATGATACTCTATATGGAAAACCCAAAAGATTCCACCAAAAAACCCACCAGAACTGATTCATGAATTCAGCAGTCACAGGATATAAAATCAATGCACATAAATCGGCTGCATTCCTATACACCAACAATGAAGCAACAGAAAGAGAAATCAAGGAATCGATCCCATTTAAAACTGCACCAAAAACTATAAAATACCTAGGAATAAATCTAACCAAAGAGGTGAAAAATTTATACACTGAAAACTATAGAAAGATTATGAAAGAAATTGAAGAAGACACAAAGAAATGGAAAAAGATTCCATGCTCCTGGATAGGAAGAACAAATATTGTTAAAATGTCGATACTACCCAAAGCAATCTACATATTCAACGCGATCGCTATCAAAATAACACCAGCATTCTTCACACAGCTAGAACAAATAATCCTAAAATTTGTATGGAGCCAGAAAAGACCCCAAATAGCCAAAGCAATCTTGAGAAAGAAAACCAAAGCAGGAGCATCACAATCCCGGACTTTAAGTTATACTACAAAGCTGTAATCATTAAGACAGTATGGTACTGGCACAAAAACAGACACTCAGATCAATGGAACAGAATAGAGAACCCAGAAATGGACCCACAAACGTATGGCCAACTAATCTTTGACAAAGCAGGAAAGAATACCCAATGGAATAAAGACAGTCTCTTCAGCAAGTGGTGCTGGGAAAACTGGACAGCGACATGCAGAAGAATGAACCTGGACCACTTTCTTACACCATACACAAAAATAAACTCAAAATGGATGAAAGACCTCAATGTAAGACAGGAAGTCATCAAAATCCTTGAGGAGAAAGCAGGCAAAAACCTCTTTGATCTTGCCTGCAGCAACTTCTTACTCAACATGTCTCCAGAGGCAAGGGAAACAAAAGCAAAAATGAACTATTGGGACCTCATCAAAATAAAAAGCGTCTGCACAGCGAAGGAAACAATCAGCAAAGATAAAAGGCAACAGACAGAATGGGAGAAGATTTTTGCAAATGAAATATCAGATAAAGGTTAGTATCCAAAATCTATAAAGAACTTATCAAACTCAACACCCAAAAAACAAATCATCCAGTGAAGAAATGGGCAAAAGACATGAATAGACACTTCTCCAAAGAAGACATCCAGATGGCCAACCGACACATGAAAAAATGCTCAACATCACTCATCATTAGGGAAATACAAATCAAAACCACAATGAGATACCACCTCACACCTGTCAGAATGGTTAACATTAACAACTCAGGAACAACAGATGTTGGTGAGGATGCGGAGAAAGAGGATCTCTTTTGCATTGCTGGTGGGGATGCAAGCTGGTACAGCCACTCTGGAAAACAGTATGGAGGTTCCTCAAAAAACTAAAAATAGAACTACCCTATGACCCAGCAATTGCACTACTAGGTTTTTATCCAAGGGATATAGGTATGCTGTTTCAAAGGGACACATGCACCCCAATGTTTATAGCAGCACTATCAACAATAGCTAAAGTATGGAAAGAGCCCAGATGTCCATCGATGGATGAATGGATAAAGAAGATGTGGTATATATATACAATGGAGTATTACTCAGCAATCATAAAGAATGAAATCTTGGCATTTGCAACTAAATGGATGAAACTAGAGGGTCTTGTGCTAAGTGAAATTAGTCAGTCAGAGAAAGACAAATACAATACGACTTCATTCATATAAGGACTTTAAGACACAGACCAGATGAACATAAGGGAAGGGAAGCAAAAATAATATAAAAACAGGGAGGAGGACAAAACATAAGAGACTCTTAAATATGAAGAACAGAGTTACTGGAGGGGTTGTGGGAGGGGGGATGGGCTAAATGGGTAATGGGCATTAAGGAATCTACTCCTGAAATCATTGTTGCACTATATGCTAACTAATTTGGATGTAAATTAAAAAAATAAAATTATTTTTAAAAAACCCTTGAAAACCCACTTCAGTGCAGGGTTACCATATCTTTAGGCTTGTTTTCAACCATCTTCCCGGATATCTCTTTAGCATTCAGGTTTCACTCAAACTGTTGATCCCCAAGAATTTAGCCTTTAACCAATGAATTTTATGATCTCTATACCATTGATGGCATCTCAGAATTTCCTACAGGGCTTTATAAAAATACCACATTCCTATGTCATTTCATGAAACTTCTAAATCAAAACTGTTGGGTCCAGAGTCCAGCAATCTGTTTTATTTTTATAGCTACACCAGAGATTTGGATACAGCCTGCCTAACACTGGCCTACTGGCCTACACTGGCCTACATAGAGGTCACCAGCTTCTCCTTTGGTCTACAAAGTCTCTGCCAGACTTAGGTTCTTCTGGGCCTGAGCCATTCAGACTTCTTCCTTCCTGCTATGACCTAGTTATACCTTAAACCTCTGCTCCAGGCTCCCCCACCTAGGTACTCTCCAGGTTCCCATCCCCATGGATAATGTAGGTCTGAGGTTTTCATTCATTCATGAACAGATACCTTTGTATAACTCAATGTGAGGAATAGTTTTCTCAACCTTGGGCACTAAAATCTCTGCTAACTGGCTGATTAAAAATGTGGCTATATAAGAACATCTTTGTAACATCAACATTGGAGTACCATATGTGATGGAGGTGATGAAAAAAATAATAATTTGAGAGGAATTTGAACACTGCCAAAAGATATGTGTAAGTATAATGGCCCAGAGAGGGGGAAATGTTAGCCAGTCAAAAAATATGGCATCCTGGGCAAGGAGCAGCACAGGGCTTATGTTAAACCGTTCTGACTCTTGCATCACTAACCCAACAGCAATAGCACATGAATGGGAGCTGTTGTTACTCCAAGGGAAGGTCAAGAAGATTTAAAATCATCCTGAACCAAAATATAACACGTGGCAGTTTAAATTCCTTCTTAATAATTGAAGAGTGAACAGGTGAAACATAGTCTGTGGAGTGCGAAGGTACCCTATTCTCACACAGTACCAGACATAGAATCCTGAAAGGTCATTGCCACACTCAGGAAAATGTAAATCCTTGAAGCATACCAGTGCCTTGACTTAGTCAATAGCCGGGTGGAATGTTTTAGTCTGTGTGAGTCAGGTGCGTTGAGAACAACAGCTTACACTCTTTTAAAAAATCTGCAAGAAGAAATCTTGCTGAGTCTAGTAAAATATTCATAGAAGCACAAATTTCTACTGACAAATAAGCAGATACTCCTGATTTCATTACCAAGGGACATCTCCTCATTATTCAGGCCTACAAACTCCTTCCCACTTCGGATCCTGTAACACCAGCCACTACTAAATATTTGACCAGGGGCGCCTGGGTGACTCAGTTGGTTAAGCATCTGACTCTTGATTTCCATTCAGGTCATGATTTCACGTTCTGTGAGATCAAGCCCCGAGTCGGGCCCCGCACTGACAGTGCAGAGCCTGCTTGGGATTCTCTGTCTCCCTCTCTCTCTCTCCCTGCCCCCCACTCCATTCATGTGCTCTCTCTCAAAATAAAAAAATAAACTTAAAGAAATAAAGATTTGGCCAAACATCCAAATTTGAGAAAGGCTCCAAAAAACCGTTTACTATAGTAACTATTCTGGTTCCAACTTCAGATAAATTCCCCCAGTATATTTTCTTCATGAAAATTAAGCTACATCCATGTGATGAAAGTACATGCTTCAGTTGAAAATAGTAATAAATGCCATTTTTGAGCACTTAACATGAAAGGCAAAGAAATTAGTACAGAATCACACTGCTTGCTAGAGGCACAGCTAGGCTTTACACTCAAGTCTACCTGATGTTAAGACCTGTGTTTGCGACTACTCTGCTACTTTGCCTACTTCCAAATGAGGAATAATTTATAATTACATGGAAAATAATTACATAGGTATTTCACATTGGGTGTATATAAACAGGAAATAAGCTTGTGAAAATGGCCTCATTATCGTTAGTCCTTAGGTAAATACAAATAAAAACTACAATGAGATTCAGTTACACACATTCCAGAATAACTAACAACAACAACAGCAACAACAAAAACAGACAAAATAGAGTTGTGGGCGAGGATGCAGAGTGACTGGACTTCATACATACCGCTGGCTGGATGAATATCGGAAGATTTTTTTGGCACTAGCTAAAGATGAACAACTGGTACCCTATAAACACTGGATGCCTCATGACCAGTCAGTTCCATTCCCACTTGCAGTCAATTCTGCAATAACACTCATTTTGAAAATTTGAATTTGTTTCAGTTTGATTGATTTATTAGGGAACAATTTGCACATTGTTCCCCAATGGGTGGCTCAGTCGGTTGAGTGTCCGACTCTTGATTTTGGCTCAGGTCATGATCTCATGGTTCATGGGATTGAGCTCAGTGTGGGGATGTGCACTAACAGCACAGAGCCTGCTTGGGATTCTCTCTCTCCCTCTCTCTCTGCCCCTCCCCTGCTCACACTCTCTCTCTCTCTCTCTCTCTCTCTCTCTCTCTCTCTCTCAAAATAAGTAAATAAACATAAAAAAAAAAAAGAAACACAAGATGGAATAATAGAACCTGTACCCAGCTGAAACAATCCACAAAGTAATACCCAAAATACACTCAAACATCCACCAGGTACCTCAGTCCACTGGGTGTGTTATCCTACAAAGTTGTATTTTATTATCTGTTTGTAACTACAACCTTTTCTGTATAAACAAACACACACTCAACATCCCAAATATATCTAAGTGTCCTGGTTCAAAATGCCAAGGACTACAAACAAAAAAAGACAATACTATTTATATGTGAGGACCTTAAAAGAAATCACCAAATCCTGTATAAGTGGCTCCTTTTAGTGCTCTTAGTTGCTGGTTTAGTGATTTCAAACATCACTATAATTTCCAAAGCCTTCAGCCCTTGGGGGAAACCACAAGTGCAGATGAGAAAGCCACAAAAAAGTTTCCAGCCATGATCCTAAAGTTAATTGAGGAGGAAAGCAACACACTGAAATAACAATTGCAATTTTGATGAAAACCTTGAAAGACCCACAATCCAAAGGCAAAAACAAAACAAAACAAAACATGCCCAAGTATTTAAAGGTTGTGGAAGATCAGAGGCCAATATCAAAGCAAGGAAAGTCACACCTACTCATATCTGGTGTTACAACCTTTCACCTGATTTCAGATAATCCTCTGCCCACCATTTCACAATAACCCACAAGCTACTACCTTCCACGATGAAATGTCATGTCTTCTTCAAGGTAAAGTATCATATTCATTAGTGTTTGTGTAGTTATCTGACATGTAATATTACACTATTTTTTAAACATTAGGTCCTTCTTTTTATTTTTTGTATCACTGACAATATTTTTTAGTATTATGTGCTCTTTCAAGCACACACATAACTTCATAGAAGCTAGAGGGCGAATTATGTACCATACATTAGCTTCCAATTGCTGCTGTAACAAATTATCATAAATTTAGTGGCTTAAAACAACACAAATGGATTATCTTACAGGTCCAGAGCTCATAAGTCCTAAATCAAGGTGTCAGCAGGTCTCTGTTCCTTCTGGAAGCCCTAGGGAAGAATCTGTTTCCTTTTCCAGATTTTAGAAGCCACCTATATCTCTTGGCTTGCAGCCTCTTCCTTGTATCTCTCTGACTTCTGCTTCTGTCATAATATCTCTTCTCACTCTAACTCTCCTGACTCTCTCTTTCTCTTATAAGAATTTTTATAATTACAATGGGCCGACCCCAGGTAACCCAGGATAATCTCCCCATCTCAAGACCCTTAATTTAAAGATATCTAGAGAGTCCTTTTTGCCATATAAAGTAACATAGAGGCTCCAGGGATTAGAACACAGACTATCTGAGGTGCCATTATTCTGTCTACTACTCAGAATATATCCTCCAAACTTAATATAAATAAGCTAAAATCAATAATTTTAAAAATCCTATATTTTTATCTTGATTATTGTGATAGTATATCACAGGTATATGCATATATCCAAAACTCATCAAATTGTGTGTTTTAAATATGTGAAGTTTTTTTATAGATGAAACATACCTCACTAGAGCAGTTAGAAAAATCTTATATTTGGAAAATAAGGCCTATTTCTTTTTTTAATTTTTTTTTAATGTTTATTTATTTTTGAGAGAGACAGACAGAGTGTGAGCAGGGGAGGGGCAGAGAGAGAGAGGGAAACACAGAATCTAAAGCAGGCTCCAGGCTCTGAGCTGTCAGCACAGAGCCCGATGTGGGGCTCAAACTCACAAATCATGAGATCGTGAGATCGTGACGTGGGCTGAAGTTGTTCGCTTAACCGACTGAGCCACCCAGGTGTTCCCAGACTACTTGATTTTTAACCCCAGCTCTGCCAGTTACTAACTTTGCAACCTTGAGCAATTTACTTTCTCTCTCTAGGCCTCAAATTCTTCATCCATAAAATGAGGATAATACTTAAGTTATATAATCTTTTTAAGCAATAGATGAATTAATATGTTAACCACTTAGCAGAGAATCTGACTTATAGTAAGCACTGTATAAATATTTGCTCTCATTGTTGTTTTTGCTATTTGAAGAAGCTGTATACAATAATCCTAGGGTATGTGATTCTCAAGGCAGTAGGAGACAAAAGGAGCAGAGCTCTACTTCTGCATCTTGTATAGCAGAAGGGAGGGTCGTATGTCAAAAGTACTCAGTGTACAAAAAGTGTTGAGAATGGGGAAACACCATGGTGTTGAATACAGTACACTGACAAGAGAGACAGGAGAAATCTCTAGTAGCTACCTTTAAGAGGAAAATGTGGGGATCAAGGAAGACACTAAGAAATGTGTCTGTGGACTATAATGTGTAAAACTTCTCCATACCCCCAAACTATAATTATAGTAAAGAACTTTTACATTATTCAAAACTTCTGAATCAAATTTGTATTTTTTTCATTTTTAGGTGTGTTTGCTTGGATGCTTTTTTTTTAATGTTTATTTATTTTTTAGAGAGAGAGAGAGAGAGAGCAGGGAAGGGGCAGGTAGAGAAGGAAAAAGAGAATCCCAAGCAGGCTCTGTGCTGACAGCACAGAGCCTGACGCAGAGCTTGAAGCCACAAACCATGAGATCATGACTTGAGCCGAAATCAAGAGTCAGACGCTTAATTGACTGAGCCACCCAGGTGCTCTGGATTCTTTTTAAAATCTATGGGAAGACAGAAATAGGTCTCATGACTGCCTGCTCCATTTAGGTTAACCCTATAACATACTTAGTTGTCCTCAATAAACAGAAACTAATATTAGAATTCTGATCACAGCCTATTAAATTTGTTATTTTGACTGCCTCCCCCATTATATTCTGTCTCATTCATTTCTGTATGCCCATCACCTTAAGCCTCTCTGTAAAGGTAGGTGCTTAATCAATATTTGTAGAATACATCAACTGAAGGAACTAGGTAGATGATGGGTAGAGAGATGAATTCATAAAAGAAAGGATGAATGCTAAGATTGTTACATCAACTTTATGGGAAAACACCCTAGAATGGTCAGCCATAGAAGATAAATGTGTACTTAGAGTAGGCCTTGTACTTACCTACTTTGGGACTCTATTAGTATTTGGGCATGCCTCATTGTGGCCTTGTCCTCACTGGTAGGCAATGGAGTAGTTAAAAGCTCAGGTTCTAGAGCCAGACTGCCTGCATTCAAATTCTGGTTTGTCCACATGTACCATAAAGTTAGTGATGTGAAGTCTTAGGGCCCCTTACTTACAACCTCTTCCAAAGCCCTGTGTATGTATTTCATATTTGAGAATTTGCATTCTATTTCTGAAACAGGCTCCCAATATTGTAAAACAAAACTTTCAGATTCTACAAAACGTGGATCCAACATTGGCTCCACCACTTACTGGCTCTGTGACTTGGGCTCAATATATTTATTTGCTATGTGCCTCCATTTCTCCATTTGTAAAATGGAATAAGCTGGCATCTACTTCATAGCATTGTTTTGAAAATTGAGTTAATACATGTGAAATGTTTAGCACAGTGTCAGGCACATAGTACACGTTCACTATGTATTGGCTTCTTTAACTCCCTTTTGTGGTCATTCCTTATCTCCCTCTTGTGTGAGCCCTGTCAGACCTAGGATCACCTTTCTCTTCACAAATTTAGCCTGTGGCAAGTTTCTCTTTAATCCTTAATCCCTTCCCCTTGCTCCCGTACATTCTCTTTTATGAGCTTCTTGAATTGTTTACAATCTGATTTTATCAATCTCTTTTTGTTTTTTGAAACCTACTGGACCTGTTCATTACTTAGAGGACACGACAATTTCAGCTTCATTTTTCTCCCCCTGGGAGCCATCTGCTAGATCAGTTTCCTGAACAACAGCATGGAGAAGATGATATTATTCTCAAGCTTTTATCATAAATAACATTCTAAACACTTCCCTGCATACCATCTATAGAACTGCAACAATTACTTACATTCTATCTTCCCTCAGAAAACTTGGTCTTTCCAGATATATTAAACCCCATGAATACTGACACCTCTTTGTCAACTGGGGAGACACATGGATTTTTGCTGGTGGACTTGCTTCATTCCTAAAACCAAGTTAAAACCGAGGTTTGCCTGATACTGTTCATCTCCATCCAGATCTTTGATGCAATGTGGGTAGGCATTGAAGAAACTATGTTACAGCAATCTATTGGCTTATTGGCCCCCAAATCATATCAGTTTCTAGAATAAATATCTATTGCTGATTTAGTCAAAATTACTTAACCAATATCTGCATACATTTACATCAAGCTAAAATACCCTGGAGTCCTATATTTGGACATACATGATGGAGTGAAAGATAAAATGTGGTCATTCCTACTAACCCTTAAGGCAGATTCACCATGTTCCATTATTCTGTGGATATCATTTTCCACAATACCCTTGACCAATGTGACCATCACTTTAAAAAATAATGATTTTTAAACTAATATATACTTAAATATCATCATGAAGTGCCTCTCCAAATTATGTTCAATAGACAATAATCTGTCTTATACCCCGGGATATTACCACCTAGTGAAGTGACACCAAAGAATGTTGAAGCCCAGCAAAAATGACATTAAGAATTCAGTACAACTTGCCTAGATGCCATATCTTCTCTACTCCACATTTGTCCTTCCCATCTGAAATGCCTGCTATATTGTGGGTTTAGAACCTGATTTCACCCCAAAGTTTCAAATACACTTGCAACCAATATGGGTTCCAACCCTTTCAACATTTATTGCCCTTTCCCAAACACCAGCTGTATTAGGATTCTCAAATAGAACCAATAGAGTGTGTGTGTGTGTGTGTGTGTGTGTGTGTGTGTGTTACAGTCTCTGAAATTAAGGACTCAACAATCACACACATCTTCATGTCACCCAGTTATATGGCCTTAATTCCCCATCATCCAGAGCAGCCCACCTCTAGTTTTCTCCTCTCTTATGATTGGTGGTAACCCCTAGGAGAATCCTAATCACCCTAGCAGCCCTACAAAATTTTTTGAAGAACATCTCCTCTTGAACTTACCATAAGGGGATAGCAAAAGTTTCCTACAGCTGTGATCTGAAACCTGCTACCCACAGCTGGGCTCTGCCTCTAGAGACTAGGGGAGCAGACTGTAGCTAAAGCTACATACAGCACGCATATGATTATGAGGGAAAAGAAAACATTTGCATAAGAGGGAAGAGCTTTTGAGGTCTTTTGAGGTCCTGGACACTCTGTGAAATTCTGACATACCAAGTAAACGAGGAAGGATAATCTCTTTTCTCAGACACTAACACTGTAGACGAATGTTGACTTTTTCCATAGGAAAACAAACTTCAGCTCAACAAGGAAAGATCGTGAGTGGGAAGGGTATTTGGGTAGTTGACCACAGGGATCCGCTTGGCAGCTCTCTCACTTGCTTGATCTGCATATAAGGAGGATGCTGGGCACCTGGGACTGTGTTCTCTAAGACGTCACATTCTGTCTCCTCCACCATGCACTTTCTCCAGCTCCTGTTCAGAGCCAGCTCTGCTGCCCTGCTCCTGGTTCTCTGTCTGCAGCTGGGGACCAACAAAGCTCAGGAAAACACGTGAGCCAAGCCTTTCTCTTCCTCACAAAAATCCTTTCAGGGAAGGATCTTATGTTAGCCTGAAAATCTCTATATCCTTTCCTGAAAACTTTTCAACTTTCCAGAACTCTGGTCCCAGAGACTCTCCTAAACCCCATTTCAAGTTCCACTTCTCTCCTCTTAGGAAGTCTCATAAACTATACTCATATTTCCACTGGGTTCTTCTAGGTTGTTCATGGAAATAAGTCTCCCAGTGTGCATATAGGCTATAAGTAACAATCAGTCTTGCTCTAGGGTTCTCATCCACATCCTGTCCATAGTCTACACCTTTGTCAGATTTCTGGTCAGTAAGCTTTACATTCTCACACCTTGCCTCCTAGAACAGCAGGTTTAGCAAGTCTGTGAGTTCTAGCGATAGCTTTAAGCAATGTTGGTAGGACTCACTAAAGGATCAGAGGCTCTGATCACTGATCCTTGACCCCATGGTCCAAGGTTGAGCCAGCCAAACAGCTTAGACATTCTTCCTATTCTGAAGCTCAAAGACAAAAGCAAGTACACACTCACCCACCACCTACACTAGGACCTGGGAACACAGGCTCAGAAGCCAAATTATTGAGGGTACATATTTGAAGGAAGCAGGAAAATTGGGGGAAATGAAGTAGGAAATGGAGCCAGGGTCTGGGAGAAGCAGGGACACTCAGCAAATCTAGGGGGTTTTCTCAACAAGAACAGGGTTTTGAATGCTGGGTTTTGGGACTGTGATTCTGATGGTACCCTCTGTGGCACAACCAGATGTCCTGTCCTGGAGTAAAACATTCAGAGTTTTGACAAGTTGGTAGAATGGAGCCCAATGTCCTAAGAAATTTTGAATGGGGACAGGTTCAGACACAGATATCACCCCATGTAGCCCTTTAGGGGGCAGCAAGTTGGTGAAATAAGCTGCACTAATTAGGGTGATCAGAATCCCTGTCTGCCCAGAAATTTCTCAGTGTTAGCACTAAAAGGCTGTCATCCCAAGAAGCTCCTCACTCCTGGGCAAGCTGATCTGATCACTCACTCTAGCTAAGCTGGTCATCTTATCACTCCTAAATTCATTTACAAATGAGAGGAATTTTGGAGGAATTTTGGAATTCCTGTACACTGAGCACTAGAGCAACTGGCACAAGAAATGCAATATCTCCAAAATCTGAGATGATTTACCATAGGAAAATGGGACTGTGAAGCATTGTAGCCAAAACCGTAAATTCCCTCCTGTCCCACCAATACCAAGGAGTTCAGCCAGGAGTTTCTGGGAGAAAGAAAGTAACTCTCCTAGTCTTGAACCCAGGTCTCCCTGATGAAGAAATCCTTGACTTCTCTCTGCTTCCATTTCCTTTTCCCATCAGATTGTGATATGTGGCTTAAAAGTAGGGTGGCATCTAAAGGCCTCAAACATGGCCATATGTCCAAATTCTCTGCAGTGCTAAAGAAATACAAATACCTAGGCCCCACCAGGAATCAAAGAAGGATGATCTCAAGGATGACTCTAAAAATTCCTCCAGTGCATTGAGATGTTTTTGGTTTAACACGATTCTGTCTACATGGAATTTTCTAGTAATGATGACTTGAGCCTCCCCCACCCCACATTAGTGGACAGTCAACAGAACCCGAAGGATTTTATTAAGAAATGACATGTAATATTATACTTTTATTCCTTTTTTTTAAATTCATTTTTTGTCAGTGGAAAGAAAGACAATGCTCAATTTTAAATAAAGCATCAAAGCTGCTATATTAAACAAAACAAAGTCTTGTAGAAAACAACCAAAGCAAACAAGGATCAAAAATTTCCAGGGGTTCTTCATTATTGCACTATATGCTAAGTAACTTGGATGTAAATTAAAAAATAAAAATTAAAAAAAGTCCAGGGGTTCTGACGCTCAGCAATTGATTCAGCTCTCATTATCCCCTTTGCTTTACACCTTCCCTGTTGCTTACGCTCTGCTCATTGTGTGCTCCTCTCGTGCACGGGACAGATCTCTGATCTCTACCCTCCTTCCCTGTTCCCCAAAGCGGTCGAAAAGTGATAAAAATGGAGGTACAGATGCCCCGCAGAGCAAACGCAAGTGAAGAAATCACTGTGAAGATGAATGTTAAAACAGAACTGCTAGAATGTATGGTGGTAAGTAGAGGCCTGGAGTAGGGGGTGAACTCAAGACAAATCTGACTCCTTAGTTATGAATACAATTAGATTAATCTCTCCCTTTAATATCATGCATTATACTTAATAATATGATGAACTGCAATCCTCATGCTCCCAATTCTCATATATACTTGATCCTCAGAACAATCATCAGACCTCGGGGCAGATTACTATTCTCATTTTACAGATAAAGGAATCTGATCCTGAGGTGTAGGAAGGAAGAGAAGGAAAGAAGGAATGGGTAGTGAAGAAAAGCACAGCTAAGAGGGAGAAGAGAGGAAAAGCTTATGAGCTGGGAGAGAAGTGGTAAGAGTTCCTCCAAGGTCCGGAAGATGATTGTTTGAGAGGAGAGGTGGGGATAGGGGGTTCTCACAAGGAAAACTGCAACCCCATCCAGTGCATTGAGGCAGGTGGGCAGAAGAGATATGTTGCACAGAACACAAGGGATAAGATTTGCTCCTTGGCAGTGAACTCTGAGCAAAGGCTGCGTTGACCCCCCTCCCTCTGCCCTTTTGCTCTATCGTCAGAAGTTCACTCCTGTTCCAGCCTCCTCTCCCCAACAAGGAGCCCACGCTGTCTTCTCCCCTTTCTCCAATTCGCAGTTGTGGGAGGGAGGTCCAATCCCTTTATTACATCAGAGGTTTTCAAATGGAAATGAGCATAAGTCTCACCTGTGCCTTATCACCAGCTGCTCTGGGCCACAAGGAGAAGGGACCCATGCAGGTTTAGGGCTTTTCCCCAGGGAAGAGTGTGTCCTTCTCTTCCCTGCCAGCAGTCTCCTCTCGTGTTGTCCCCCACACGCAATTGCCCCTTGTTAGCTACCTCTGTTCTATGGCCAAAACCCAGGCGTTTCTCCCCTGCCTCCTTCTAGAAGTACACTCTCTCAGGCAGCGCATACATGAGTTTCCTAACTCAAATTAGATTTAAGTACAATGATTAAAAAGAAAACAGAATTGGAAGTATGAGAATTGTTATTCCTTAAAATATATTCTAGAAATGGCCCCATATCTGTAAGAGAAAGATTTCTGATCACTGAGCAAAGAACAAAATGGCTGCTTTGTCAAATTTGTCTGTTCACAGTCCAAGAATGTGAATACTGCATGTTAGCTGGGGGTGGGAGGGAGGCCACATCATAATTTCTCAATTTTCTGTTTTGTTTATCATAACAACTGATGACAAAAAGAATGAGAATGTGTGCATAAAGGTCTTGTGATAATGGTAGTTCCTGGTAATGATAGATAATGAAAGTCTGTTTCCACCCCTGAAAAAGTGATAGGTGTAAAAAAATGTGCTTAATCAACAAAATCACACGTGAAATAATTTTGTGCTACTGTGATTCATAGGACTATGTTTTAAGAACAATGCTAATACATACAGAGAAAGACAGATACCATATGTTTTCACTCTTATGTGGATCCTGAGAAACTTAACAGAAGACCACGGGGGAGAGGGAGGGGGAAAAACATTACAGAGAGGGAAGGAGACAAACATTAACAGACTCTTAAAAACTGAGAATAAACTGAGGAGTGGGGGGAGAGGAAAGTGGGTGATGGGCATTGAGGAGGGCACCTGTTGGGATGAGCATTGGGTGTTGTATGGAAACCAATTTGACAATAAATTTCATATTAAAAAAATAATAAATAAAATAATAAAAGAACAATTTTTTAAAATAATTTTTAATGTTTATTCATTTTTCAGAGAGAGAGAGTGCAAGTGGGGGAAGGACAGAGAGAGAGGGAGACCCAGAATCCAAAGCAGGCTCCAGGCTCTGGGCTGTCACCACAGAGCCTCACACAGGGCTCGAACTCAGGAACCAAGAGATCATGACCTGAGCCAAAGTCGGATGCTCAACCAACTGAGCCACCTAGGCAATCTTTTTAAAACCTACCCAAGTACAAGGAATCTCATAGAATACATTGCAAATTAGAAAGAATTTTGTTAGTTCTGGTCAACCAATTTTTATTTGTAGCTTCCAATATAAAAAAATGTCTGGCTACAGAAACATCTTCAGATTTTTTTTAATTTAGGAAAATATAATTTTTATGTGTGAAGATTCTAATACCTAATCTTCATTTTCTAACAATTATAATGTTTTGCAAGTAAATTTTCGATCAAGTGAGGTATTAGGATCACAAATTTAAAATTAAAATAGATTATACCCTCAATCATGAATATAAAGATTGTATAATCTTTTAAGGTTGAAGAGAACTTGTAGCAAACCATAGTGCTTTGCTTAAACATTTGTGGTATGGGAGTGCCTGGGTGGCTCAGTCAGTTAAGTGTCGGACTTCAGCTCAGGTCATGATCTCATCATGGGTTTGAGCCTCACGTGGGGCTCTGTGCTGACAGCTCAGAGCCTGGAGCCTGCTTCGGATTCTGTCTCCCTCTCTGCCCCTCCCCACTCACACTGCCCCTCTCTCTCTCGCTCTCTCTCTCTCTGTCTGTCTTTCTCTCTCTCAAAAACTGAATAAACATAAAAAAAATTAAACATTTGTGGTATGGACCATTTTGTTGATCTCTTGAAGTCTAGGGAATGCTTATGAGGAAATTACTTTTAAATGTGTGAATAGGGGCACTTGGTTTGGCTCAGTCAGTTGAGCATCTGATTCTAGACATTAGCTCCGGTTGCAGTCCTGGGGTCGTGGAATTGAGCCCTGTATGGGGCTCCATGCTGAGTGTGGAGCCTGCTTGGGATTATTTCTCTCTCTCCTCTTGCCCCTCTCCCTGGCTGTTGCGCTTGCTCTCTCTCTCTCTCTCTCTCTCTCTCAAAAAAAATAATAAATAAATAAATGTGTAAATAAAATGCATTGGACTACACAGGAAAACTACCATATTGAAAAACAAGTGATAATGATTATTAAAAATAAACTTTTGACACGGTACTGTTTACATTACTTTATTGACATATTAGCTAAAAAGGCAATACATTTAAAATATAGACAAGTTAAAATTTATCTTATAAAGATGATCTACATAACGGTTCTTGTTGCTCAGCCTGAATAAGTAGCTCCAACTGTACATTGGTTTTGACAAGTGAATTCCAGTGGCCTCTGACTTTTTGTTTTGAATATTCAAGTGTTGAAAATTCTGACTCATTAGGATAAACTGTTGTAAATGTCATAAGATATAAACCCCCAGCAAGAGTTTGTTTCTTGAAAGAAATGCCAGGATCTCCAAAATATTCTGAGTAAAATTCCAATGGGGAGAAAGCTGGAGTTCACCATTTAGAGCTGACAAGCTATTTTAGTGCACAGTTTCCAGTTACCTGGGCAAGCTTCAGGAGATGGGCAGATGGCCCCAGCCATGACCATGCAACCCCGTGATATAATGTCCCTGTGTTCAAGGTAGTGATGGATTCAGATAATAGTTTGAGATATATAAACCTGTAAAATGGTATGAACACATCTGTTTCCCTTCGTGATAAAATCACACACACTGCAAATGCCACTGAGGATCATTGATGACATAGTGGGAGGAAATGTTCAATTTCAGTGAGAGGTTAATAAAATAAAGATACAATTTCTTTCCATCTGAGTTCACAGACTCAGTGAATTCTATCCACAGACCCCCTGGGTCCATGGACTCCAGGGTAACACCCCTTGCTGAACACTAACCAGACAAAAGCTTCCTGACGCTGCTGAAACTTATATATCAAGTTGCAAAGCCCTCTCAAGTTAAAAAAGGAAAAAGGAAATTTACCTTCAAGATTTCATCCGTTTATCTAACAGCCAAGTCTGGTAGGTGACTGTTTTCCTCTCACAACTGAGGAAAGAGAGACTGAGAGATGTCACTCCAATCATCAAAGGTCACAGAGTTGGGAGGAGCATAGTTCCAGGAGCAAGGTCCGGTTTTGGCCTCCACACCCAAGATCCAAGCTGTGGTAGCAGGCCATTCCTGAAAGCCCTAGCCAGGAAACCACAGCAAGCCTGCTCCTCAGATGAAGGCTGCCTCAGAGTGAGTTCTCCTTGCCCTGTCAATTCACTTACCTCTTCCCTTCGGAGCCCAGACCCATAGCACTAAAGCAGGACATGTTGCCAGAAAACCTTCTAACCTAGGCTTTAGCTCCTGAAAATGATAGACAAAAGAGGACTCCCCAGTGCTTCTGGTCTACATCTGTCCCTGCTCTTTGTGCATGAAAGATGTTCTCCTCCTCCTCCTCCTCCTCTTCTGCCTCCTCCTTTTCCTCTTTCATGCTCTCTTGTCTTTCTTTCCCTTTCCCACTCCCCAGACTAACACTGGGTCCTCTCTGCCCACTTCTTCCTCCCCAGATTACATCTTACCTCAGAAGCAACATTACAATCCAAGGTCCTTTTAATTATCGTTTCACCACCTGCCTCTGTAAGAATGCTCCAAGAAATTTCTACTGGGACTTTCACATCAATGGTAAGTATAGGGTGGGGCACCTGGGTGGCTCAGTCACTTGAGTGTCCGACTTGGGCTCAGGTCAGGATCTCACTGTTTGTGGGTTCAAGCCCCGCATCGGGCTCTGTGCTGACAGCTCAGAGCCTGGACCCTGCTTTGGATTCTGTGTCTCCGTCTCTCTCTGTTCCTCCCCTACTCATGCTCTGTCTCTCTCTCAAAAATAAATGAACATTAAAAATTTTTAAAAAATAGTAAGCATAGGGGTCATCCAAGTGAAGAACTATCTACTAGGGTAGGGAAATCATAAAGAGAAATGTTACTCCAGATATGAAACAGAATGTCAGGGCAGAAGGGTGGAGGGAAAGGAGGGAAGGAAAAGGGAGAGTGGATGGGGACTATGCCCGGGTCTGAAAGGTGAGGGGTTGTATGAGAAAAGCTAACAAGGGAGATATATTTGCAGATGACTGGGGGGAAACTGGGTCCCAATAGAGAGGTTCCTGAAACTAGTAAAAAAAGCCAGAAAACTGGAGGTTACAGTGTTATCAGAGAAGATCTTTGTCCTTGTCTCTTTCAGAAACTGCAAAGATAGCAGCAGTGGCCCAAATTACTGCACAACTAGATATCTGCCCCAACAATGAGGCAGTGGTGCCCTTGGGACAAAAATATATTTATACCATTGGGACCATAACCGTAGGCTGATCTTGGTGGAAGCCCTTGTCTGCCCCCGAGGATGGTTCCTCTACAGAAATTGGGCTGGAGTATCTGTTGTGGTCTGTAAAATAAACTTCTCATAAGCTTCTCTGTTTTCTGTGTCTTCCCTTCCAAATCTGTCCCAGAGGAGCCTCGGAGCACCCAGAATATCTGGAACTTTGTTCTTTCAAAGAACTGTTACTGAAGAGAGTTTATGGTTTCTCATTGTCCATTGGTATGAAGAGGGAGAGATGAAGAAATAGAGACAGGTCACAGAATCAGAAATTCCCTGGGCTCCCAAATATGATGCCCCTTCCCTGTACCCATGCCCTGTGCTTCCTTACTGTAGGGAAAAACTCAGAAAGCTAGGGAATGCCAAATGTTTGTGGGAAATGAGGGTCAATGGGGCCATTAGGCACAGCTGGTTAACACAGCACCAGGGTAAAAATGTGAATGTGTATGAATGCCTGCCCAGCCAGACAAACATAAACTATTCTTGATCTTTTCTTTCTCATTGATTTTTCCTGATGAAAAAAAAAGGGGGGGGGGGCATTTATCATATCAATAGCCACAGAGCAAGTGTCAGAGGCTATGCTCATCTATTCTTGTAAAGATACCACATCTGACAAAGCAGCCGTCAAGGGATTTTTTGTTTGTCTGTTAGACGATTCCAGGGTCCCACCCTCCCAATAGCACATTCCTTCCTGTTTTACCAAAGGGTATGTCTTCAGATCCAGGAGGCATGAAGAGCCCCCAACAAAATCACCCCAATAAGGTCCACACAAAGACACATAGTAACTAAAATGACCAAAGTAGTGATAAACAGAGAAGTTTAAAAGCAGTAAGAAAAAAGAAAAACAGTTACGTACAAGATAAACCCCATCAGGCTATCAGCTGAGTTTTCAGCACCCCGCAGGCAAGAAGGGAGCGCCATGATATATTCAAAGTGCTAAAAGGAAAAAAACCTGTAGCCAAGAATACTCTATCCAGCAAGGCTATCATTCAGAATAGGAAGAGGGCTAAAGAGTTCCTAGACAAACAAAAGTTAAAGGAATTCATGACCATTAAACCTACGAGAAATGTTAAAGGGGACTTTTTAAGTGGAAAGGAAAGACCATAAGCAAGAATGAGGAAAATAGAAAGAAAAAAAGCAGTGAAATTAAGTATATCTATAAAAATCAGTCAAGGGAATCACAAAATAAAAGGATGTAAAGTATGCCACCATACACCTAAAATGTAAGGAATGACAATTTAGTGTTTTTAGAATGGTTTTACACTTAAACAACCATAAACTTTATAGACTGCTATGTGCATAATATGTTATATATAAACCTAATAGTAACTACAAATCAAAACTTGGTAATAGATATGCCAAAAATAAAGAGAAAGGAATCCAAGAAACTAAAGAAAGCCAGCAAACCATGAGAGAAGACAGCAATAGAAAAGAATAGAGAAGAACTACAAAAACAACCATAAAACAACTAACAAAATGGCAATTAGTACATACCTATCAATAACCACCTTGAATATAAATAGACTAAACACTCCATTTAAACTCCAATCAAAGAACACAGGGAGATACAATGAATAAAAAAAGCAAGACCCTTGTATATGCTGCCTACAAGAGACTTATTTCAGATCTAAAGACACATGCACATTGAAAGTGAAGGGATGAAAAAGCATTTATCATGCAAATGGAGGTGGGGCAGATTTCAAGACAAAACATCCATGTTAGGTACATGGTCTCTAGGTAAAAAAATTTTGCTCTTTTCTAACAAAGTTCAGAGGTTCAGACTTATCTTGAGATCAATGTTTTCATTTGTATCTACATAAACTCTCTATCCCAAGTCTCAGAATCTGTTTATTCCTTATGAGGGTCCTGACTTTATCATAGGAATCTTGCTAGTGTTGTAAATCAGTCCTTTTTAAACCTGCCACCATTGCAGTGAAATCGCGAGCCTGATTCTCAGTACAGCTGATTTTCTTTTTTTTTTTTTTAACTAATTTATTGTCAAATTGGCTAACATACAGTGTGTAAAGTGTGCTCTTGGTTTTAGGGGTAGATTCCCATGGTTCATTGCTTACATACAGCACCCAGTGCTCATCCCAACAAGTGCCCTCCTCAATGCCCATCACCCATGTTCCCCTCTCCCCCGCCCCCCCACCATCAACCCTCAGTTTTTGCCTCCCTCCTTCTCTGTAACTATTCTTCCCCTTCCCTTCCCCCATGGTCTTCTGTTAAGTTTCTCAATATTCACATGTGAGTAAAAACATATGATATCTGTCTTTCTCTGACTTATTTGACTCAGCATAATACCTTCCAGTTCCATCCACTTTCCTGCAAATGGCATGATTTCATTCTTTCTTATTGCTAAGTAGTATTCCATTGTATATTTAAACCACATCTTCTTTATCCATTCATCAGTTGATGGACATTTGGCTTTTTCCATAATTTAGCTATTGTTGAAAGTGAGCACAGCTGATTTTCATTAAGTATGCTGAAAATTGCAAAAGAAGAGGATGTCTTTATGCTGCACTAAAGACTTTCTCATGTTGACACCAATCCTGAGTTGGTCATTGACCTGCCTGACCTTGTTGTTTCTTCTGGGTTTTTTTCTAGGCCAAGAGCTCCAGGTATCCAATGCCACAACCCTTATCATTACTCTTATCCACATATTATTCAAACATGACCTACATCCCATCTCAATTTATCAAAAGTTAAAGTCTAAATATTTTTTTAATGTTGATTATTTATTTTTGAGAGAGGGACAGAGTGCAAGTGGGGCAGGGGCAGAGGAAGAGGGAGACACAGAATCCAAAGCAGACTCCAGGCTCTGAGCTGTCAACACAGGTGCCCAACATGAGGCTGGAACCCACAGACCATGAGATCATGACCTGAGCTGAAGTCAGACGCTCAACCGACTGAGCCACCCAGGTGCCCCTAAAGTCTAAATATCCTGTTACTACAGTGTGCCGGGAGCTATCCCCCACCTCACTTAATACCTGCAGTGGAGTCTTTGTGACTCTATAGTATATGGACTGATTCAACTCTGGAATCCCACTTTCAGTCGGGAAATACATGAAAAAGAAGAAAGTGCAGGGTGAGCTAATGATGGGTTTCCACTGTGGATAGTTGGAACCCAAGTATTCTGGAATCTCTGAGGTTGTCCCCCTTGAAGGAGTTGGGGTATTTTTCCATTGGCTCCCCTCCATTATTGTTTGGTAGCTGTTTTCCCAGAGGATTGACTCCCAGGCACACGATGCCATGTGTTTCAAGAGATACTCCAAGGATGAAGTTGCAGGTGTCTGAAGCAAAAAGCCTTACATTTACCTGTCTTGTCCCTATCCCTCAGACTTTATTTCTGTGTGCTCTGAACAACTTCACCAGCCATTATTTATGTGTTGGAAAAACTCGATTTTTCACCTACATAGGAAAAAAACAGATTTTCCCTACTGTGTTTTCCTCCTGTATGTCTTCTTTACTTCTACACTACTACCACACTCACACAGAACACTTCTAGTCACCAAATGTGGAGAGGGGGGATTCCCCCCACCAAGAAATTCTCTGTAACACCGGCTGGGTGCTCTACAATTCAACTTAATTCTGACACTATCTACCCAGAAATAGCATCGAAGCCCATACGTCAAGTGACCAGTCCCAACAAGGCTGCCCCCTCCACTTCAGATGCAGTCACAAGTTCAGGTTGTCACCTGGGCTCCTAAGCAAGAAGCTGTAAGTCAGAAATCCCCCATGACCCCCTTCTCAGGTTCAATTAATTTGCTAGAGCAGCTCACAGAACTCAGGAAAACACTTTACTTATACTTTACCGTTTATTATAAGAGCATACGTTAAAGGATAGAGATGAACGTCCAGATGTTAGAGGTGTGGAAGGCAAGTTATGCGAGAAGGGGCACGGAACTTCCATGCCCTCTCCGGAGTGCCTCTCTCCCAGAACCTCTACATGTTCACCAGCCTGGAAGATCTCCAAACCCTGTCCTTGTGGGTTTTTATGGAAGCTTCACTACATAGTCACGGTTCATTAAATCATTGGCCATTAGTGATTAAGGGCCTCTCTCCCCCCCTAGAGACGGGAGGAAAGAGGGAAGCTAAAAGTTCCAACCTCCCAATCACAAGGTTTCAGTTCTGGCTACCAGCCCCCCATCCTTAGAGGCTTTCCAAACATCACCTCATTAACCTAATAAAAGACCTTTATCACTCTCATCACAAGAAATTCCAAAGGTTTGAGGAGCTGTGAGCCAGAAATAGTGGATGGACAAAGACAAAATATATATTAGAAATACATTTTGGTCATCCAAATGGCCAAATATATGTTTCTTATAAATCACAATATCGTGATCTGTATCTCTTTGCTGGTGGTCTTCTTTCAGAAATATGGAAGACCACTCTGTCCACACACATGGCAGGTTGGAAAAGCAGCGTGGGGATGGGAGCACCAAAAACCTTGAGGAGCAACCCTCAACCCATGACATGGAAATTGGCATGGATATACCCAAGTTATTACGTCTCTGGAGTGTAATACTTATGAGGCATGCGTTTTAACCGTCTGCCAGAGATCTCCCTCAGGATTAAGCTTGTCTTCCACTCTGACAACTTGGCTTAATAATGTACCCTTTATTTATTATGTTCCCCTGAGCATATCAACACACACACTCTCCTGCGCATGTTTCCTAAATTTTTCAAAAAACCAAAAAACACTTCCATTCAAATCTTTGCCTCAAAGTCTGCCCCTGAGGGAACACAAACTAAGATGAATTTTTCCGGGTGTTTAAGAATAGTGATTGCTGGGGTACCTGGGTGGCTCAGTCAGTTGAGTGTCTTTTTTTTTTCTTTTATTAATTTCATTTTTTTAAATATAATTTATTGTCAAATTGGCTCATGTTCCCAGGGTCGTGGGATCAAGCCCCGCATTGGGCTCTGCACTGAGCTTGGGGCCTGCGTAAGATATTCTCTCTCTCTCTCTCTCTCTCTCTCTAAGATATTCTCTCTCTCTCTCTCTCTCTCTCTTGCTTCGGATTCTGTGTCTCCCTCTCTCTCTGCCCCTCCCCCACTTGTGCTCTGTCTCTCCCTCTCTCTCTCAAAAATAAATAAAAATTTAAAAAGATTTTAAAAAAAGATTCTCTCTCTCTTACTCTGCCTTTCTCTCTCTCTCTCTCTCTCTCTCAAATTAAAAAAAAAAAAAACAGTGATTGCTGAGGAAATACATCTGTAGCACCAACAGCAACTCCCACAGAAAGGAAGGGAAGAAAAAGAACACTGTTATATCATATCAGATAGCAATGGCATAAAATGGTTCTAAAACATTTTGATATATCTCTTTTGGTATAGCCACTTTAGCTAAGGTCATATTTTAATGGGACCTAACAACAAAATCGAAATAAAACATTAAACTTTTTGTCAAGTGTTAGGGTCCAAAATGGGGTGAGGGTTAAAAAGGAGATATCATCTTGAAGGAAAACTACATGCAACCAGCAGCCAAATGGTTACCCAAAATATACACATTAGAAACGGCCACAAATCACAGAACCAAAGCACCTGCAATACCAACAAAATCAACACCAGGCAACAATTGTAGTTCTGGATTGGGAAATCAGAGGACCAGGAAAAGGTGACTTAAACACCACATGCTAGATGGGGAGTGGGGGATCATGGAGAGAGGAGAGATTCCCCTGGTTCAAGATGAAACTGCAAAGCCAAACTGCAAACACATAAAGAAACTAATCATCAGGCTTAGAGTTTCAGTTAAGCAAGATGAGTAAGTTCAAGAGTTCTGGATTGTACCTATAATCAACAATACTGTACCATACATTTAAAAATCTGTTAAAAGGTTGATCTCATGTTAAGTATTCTTGCTACAAGAAAATAAAAATTTTTTTAAAAGAAATCTAATGACAATCTACTATTAAACTAATAGAACAGTCTTAAAAGAGGCAAAAAATTTTAGAGGCAGAAATGAAACAATGAGAAATAAATAGAAGTAACCAATTAGAAACCTTGCAAAGGAAAAATATACTCACTGAAGCATTTTAAGGTGCAAAGAAAAGTTAATAAACTGAAATGGACCCAATGAATAAAATATCTGTAAATTAGAAGATAATGTTGAAGAATTCATCTCAAGTTAGAGAAGAGCTCTATGAACATATTAGTTCGTGCCTTTTGCTCCAGAGCCCTGTGCAATTTATCATTTGTCCCATATTTAAAATTTTTAATTAGTTGCATTAAAACATGCCAGGATGGGTTTGACACTTTCACTTAGTACTCCAACTTCTGCCCAGGTCTTCTCTAATAGTATGTGAGATGCTCCACTAAAAACCCAGCTGGCTTTTCCCCACACATTTCAGAAACCAGTGGGTCTAATACTTACTCTTTTGAAGGACAGTGTCCAGGGAACTTACTGCAAAAACAAGGTGCCCTCATTAGTGAGTGGCTTGGGCCCCCTGTCTCCTTCCAGCCTCAGAAGGTACTAAAAAGGCAAAAAAGATGCCATTCTTGCCAGCTCCACCCACAAGCAGGGCAAAATTTGAGATTTGCATGAAGCCTGTGGGTCACCAGTTGGTGAGAACAATGAGGAATGCAAGAAGTTATAGCTTAGGTGAAAAGTGTTTAAGAAATAGAGACTGACCAGTCCTATCATAGAGTATGTAGAGAGTGGTCTGAATGAATGTTCCTGATACGGTACTTTGCATTTGTTTGTGTGTGGTGTAAATCTACAACTACTTATTTGCTTTATAATTTGAACTTTTAGTGATAAACCTGTTGGCCTAAGTGGACTCAGAAAAAAAATGTATGATAATAAAAAAATTAAGTACTCAATTTTTATTTCTCAAGAAAGTTGATGATGAATATGCTTGTCGTCATTTACCATCTATTGTGCAGACTACAATAATATTGGTGACCACATGAAAACCCTAGACCTAAGTCTACTTCAAAAGTTAGTTGTTACTGGGCACCTGGATGACTCAGTCAGTTAAGCCTCTGACTTCAGCTCGGGTCATGATCTCACGGTTTGTGGGTTCCAGCCCGGTGTCAGGCTTCCTACTGACAGCTTGGAGCCTGGATCCTGCTTCAGATTCTGTGTCTCCCTCTCTCTCTGCCCCTCCCCTTCTCATGCTGTCTCTTTCTCTCAAAAATAAATAAACATTTAAAAAAAAAAAAAACTAAAGAACGGGTTGCCTGGGTGGCTCAGTCAGTTGAACATCTGACTTCGGCTTGGGTCATGATCTCACAGCTGTGAGTTCAAGCCCCGCGTCGGCTCTGTGCTGACACCTCGGAGCCTGGATCCTGCTTTGGATTCTGTGTCTCCCTCTCTTTCTGTCCCTCCCCCACTCACCCTCTGTCTCTTTCTTTCTCAAAAATAAATAAATATTAAAAAAAAAAAAGTTAGTTGTTAGTTTTAAAAGACTAGACCTAAAGATGACATTAATGTACTTCTGTAGAAGGTGCATTTCATTCATATCTCTCAGTAGAGCACGACCTTTCATTTTGGTCAAATGCCTTTAGCTAGATTAAGAAAAAGAGACCAAATAAAATCAGAAATGAATGAGGAGATATTACAGCTGTTACCACAGAAATACAAAGAATCATAAGAGACTATCATGAACAAGTATATGCCAACAACCTGAATAAACTAGAAGAAAATGGATAAATTCCTAGAACCATATAATCTATCAAGGCTGAATCATAAATAAATAGAAAATATGAATGGGATCAATAACAAGTAAGGAGATTGAATAAGTAATCAAAACAAATAAAAGCCCAGGACCAGATGGCTTCACTGGTGGCTTCTATGATATAAAGAAGAATTAATGCCAATCCTTGTCAAACTCTTCAAAAAAACTGAAGACGAGGGAACACTTTCAAACTCATTTTGTGAGGTTAGCATTAGTCTAATAAAGCCAAAGACACTATAACAAAACTATAAGCCAGTATCTCTGATGAACATAGATACAAAAATCGTCAACAGAACACTAGCCAACCAAATTCAATAACTTATTAAAAGAATCGTACACTATAAGCAAATGGACTTATCCTTGGGACGCAAAGATAATTCAACATAGGCAAATCAATCACTGTGGTACGCCACATTAACAGAATGAAGGATAAAAATTATATGATCATCTCAATAGATGCAGAAAAAGCATCTGATCAAGTTCAACAATTTTTCATCATAAAAACACTCAACAAATTGGGTTTAGAAGGAATGTATCTCAACATAACAAAAGCCATACATGACAAGCCCACAGCTAACATCATACTCAACAGTAAAAAACCAAGTTTTTCCTCTAAGATCAGGAACGATACAAAGATTTTCAACTCTCACGACTTCTATTGAACATAGGACTGGAAGCCCTAGCCACAGCAATCAGGCAAGAAATAAAAGGTATCCAAATCAAAAAGTAAGAAGTAAACTGCCAACATCTACATTTTCATGTTTTTTGTGCATATACCAAAAAGGAATTGAAAGCCATTCATGCTGAGTCCATTAACAGAAGAAAATTCCCAGTAATATGACCTTAGTTTTACAACAGTTTTATCAGTCTTTCAAATAGAGGCATCGGTTAATTCAAACAATAGATTGTGTTCACCCAATTCATGAATTAAAAAAGTGAAGCTTTTGGAAGTTCTTTCTGTTTGAAGATGAAATAGCTGACATGTTGGTGTGTGCTACAAACTCATTTAAAAAGGTAAACATTGAAAATAAAAATTATGGGGCGCCTGGGTGGCGCGGTCGGTTAGGCGTCCGACTTCAGCCAGGTCACGATCTCGCGGTCCGTGAGTTCGAGCCCCGCGTCAGGCTCTGGGCTGATGGCTCGGAGCCTGGAGCCTGTTTCCGATTCTGTGTCTCCCTCTCTCTCTGCCCCTCCCCCGTTCATGCTCTGTCTCTCTCTGTCCCAAAAATAAATAAAAAAAAAAAAAAAAAAAGAAAATAAAAATTATTTGTTTGGTAGTTCACAATATGAACACAAATTTTAGTAGAGGACAGTGTCACATTAAAAGCAAATATTCTCAGGATGCCTCGGTGGCTATCAGTTAAGCCTCCAACTTCTGCTCAGGTCATGATCTCATGGTTGGGTCGTGAATTTGAGCCCCACATCAGGCTGTCAATGCCCACTTCAGGTCCTCTGTTCCCCCTCTCTCTCGGCATCTCTCCCACTTGTACTCGCTCTCTCTCTCTCTCTCTCTCAAAAATAAACATTAAAACATTTTAAATAAAAAAAGAAATCTGTGAATCAGAAAGATAATTGGAATTGTTTGTGGTACAAGCATAATTTAAATAGCATTCAAAGAAGCGGACCTACTTTACCAATCAAAATAGAAGCTGTAGCTGACAAGCTTTGCAAATATTTTCTTATACAAGCAGAATAACTGACCTACAAAATTTCCATGATGTGTCTCCTATTGGATACCAAAAAGTACTTCGGCATGGCACTACACACTTTCTCCCATCGCTTCTTCTCATTAGTCGTACTTCAGGTATGTTCAAACCTTTGAAAAACTGTTTTATAGATGAACCTAACTAAGTTTCCCACAATTATATTGAACATTTTGGTAAACAGTTCCTGTCAGTTCTGATTACAGTAGCCTCCCCTTATCCTTGGTTTCACTTTCTGTGGTGATATCAAGAGTCAGGCGCTCAACCGAGTCACCCAGGTGCCCCAATAATCCAAGTTTTAAACATAGGGAGCAGAAAACATTTCAGTTTTTAAAACTTTTAGTAAGTTACAATGATTGGAAAACAACTCATAAATAGGAAAACATTGACATTTATCCCTACACAAGAAAGGACAGAAAGAAAAAGAAACTAAACAAAATAAACTATGAGTGCTCAATGGTACAGAAAATTTAATTTTAAAATTTAAAAATTGTGCTTTAAAACACCTCAGTTTCAAGGTGCCTGGATGGCTCAGTTGGTTAAGCATCCGACTACAGCTCAGGTCATGATCTCACAGTTCCTGAGCTCAAGCCCTAAGCCCACCCCACCCCCACTGGGCTCTGCGCTGACAGCTCAGAGCCTGCCTAGAATTCTCTGTCTCCCTCTCTCTCTCTGCCCCTCCTCCACTCATGTGCTCATTCTCTCTCTCTCTCTGGAAAATAAATAAACATCTATAAATAAATAAATAAATAAATAAATACCTCAACTTCTAGAACAAATATTTTGATAGTTATTATTTTTAATTAGGTAAATGTACATTCTGTATTACAATGTTACAATGAAATAAAATTGAGAATTATGCAGGATTTAAAACTGGTAAAATATTCAGAAGAATCATGGACATGGAAAATGTATTTGAGTTTCATCTTGTAAAATATTTTGAAGAACGATTTTTTGAATGGAAGCTAAAATATTTACAAAGTTCTAACTAAAAAAGTTAGTATTGAGAATATCATCTGTTTAACAAAATTTTCTCAGCATGTACTAATTATATCAATACCTGTGAAGACTATTTTCTTAATAAAGAAGAGTCCATTGAAGAGTCAACAATTTCAAATGCATTAGCCATAAAATGCAACTATGAATAACACTGCAGGTAATTTTATGAAGATAAGAGCGATAATAAGAGGTATTGAAAAACATGTTATTCAGAACACTATCAGTGATATGGTATTGGAAATAAATGTGACTAAAAAGTTTATTAAAGTACATGAATTTATAACAGAAAAGTTGTCTATTTGCATTTTTTTAAATGTTCAGTTAGTCAGTACAAGAAAGTAGTTTTAATTTTGCTCTAGAGATCAAGGATATATGGTTTTGTTTTTGTTTTTGTTTTTGTTTTTTAATATATGAAATTTATTGTCAAATTGGTTTCCATACAACACCCAGTGCTCATCCCAAAAGGTGCCCTCCTCAATACCCATCACCCACCCTCCCCTCCCTCCCACCCCCCATCAACCCTCAGTTTGTTCTCAGTTTTTAAGAGTCTCTTATGCTTTGGCTCTCTCCCTCTCTAACCTCTTTTTTTTTTCCTTCCCCTCCCCCATGGGTTTCTGTTAAGTTTCTCAGGATCCACATAAGAGTGAAACCATATGGTATCTGTCTTTCTCTGTATGGCTTATTTCACTTAGCATCACACTCTCCAGTTCCATCCACGTTGCTACAAAAGGCCATAATTCATTCTTTCTCATTGCCACGTAGTATTCCATTGTGTATATAAACCACAATTTCTTTAAAGGATATATGGTTTTTAGAAAGACTTTTAATTGAAGTATAGTTGACATGCAGTGTCATATAAGTTACAGGTTTACAACAAAGTGATTCGACAATTCTACATGTTGTGCAATGCTCACCATGAAAAGTATAGTTACCATCTGTCACCATATAGAATTATTACAATGTTATTGACTATACTTTTTATGCTGTATTTTTCATCCTCTTGACTAAGTTATTTTATAACTGGAAGCTTGTACCTTTTAAACATCTTCGTCTATTTTACCAATCCTTCTACCCCCTTCCCATCTGACAACCACGAGTTTGTTCTCTGTATTTATGAGTCTGTTTCTGAAAGTGAAATCATATGATATTTGTCTTTCTCTGTCTGGCTTATTTCACTTAACATAATATCTTCTAGGTCTATCCATATTGACACAAATGGCAAGATTTCATTCTATTTTATATGGCTGCATTATATATATATATATATATATATATATATACACACACACACACACACATACATATATATACACATATATACATGTATATATACTGTATAGGTATATATATATATATATATATCTATATATATATATATATATTGGCTACTATAAATAATACTGCAATAAACATAGGGAAACATATATCTTTTCAAATTAGTGTTTTCATTTTCTTTGGTAAATACCCAACAGTGGAATTACTGGATCTTTTTTTATTTTTTTTTTAATTTTTTTTTTTTCAACGTTTTTAATTTATTTTTGGGACAGAGAGAGACAGAGCATGAACGGGGGAGGGGCAGAGAGAGAGGGAAACACAGAATCGGAAACAGGCTCCAGGCTCCGAGCCATCAGCCCAGAGCCTGACGCGGGGCTCGAACTCACGGACCGCGAGATCGTGACCTGGCTGAAGTCGGACGCTTAACCGACTGCGCCACCCAGGCGCCCCTGGAATTACTGGATCTTATGGTATTTCTAGTTTTGATTTTTTGAGGAACCTCCATACTATTTTCCATAATGGCTACACCAATTTACATTTCCACCAACAGTGCACCGTATTTTTATTATTTTCTTAATACTTACTTATTCATTTTGAGAGAGAGAGTGAGCAGTGGAGAGGCAGAGAGAAAGGGAGAGAGAGAATTCCAAGCAGACTCCATACTGTCAGCAGAGAGCTTGACCCAAGTGTTGATTTCACCAAATGTAGGATCATGGCATGAGCTGAAATCAAGAGTCAGACACTTAACCAACTGAGCCACCCAGGCACCCCACCACATTTAAAAAATATTTTTCGAATAGATCTATTTTACCAGTCTACCAACAAATAATAAAAATTTTCAGCCAATAAATTCAGATTTACTAACTGTATAATCACTGTAGTGCCCTTTTTCATTCCCAAAACTGTCTCATTTGCATGATAAATTACACGGTTACCCTAAATGGAATGCAGAATAAGGAGACAGAAATACTAAAAACTTGCAATAATTATAAAGAAAACCAGGTTTAATATGAATTCCAGGGGAGCCTGGGTGGCTCAGTTGGCTAAGCCTCTGATGTCAGCTCAGGTCATGATCTCCCGGTTCATGAGTTCGAGCCCAGCGTTGGGCTCTGTGCTGACAGCTCAGGGCCTGGAGCCTGCTTCAGATTTTGTGTTTCTGTCTCTCTGTCCCTCCCCCGCTTGCATTCTATCTCTCTTTCAAAAATAAATAAACATTAATTTAAAAAAAAAAAAAAGGAATTCCAGATGAGGAGAATGAAAGAAAAGTCTGAAAGACATTTTTAAATATTTAAAGATATTGCTAAAATTTACCAGTTTTTAAAAATGTATAAAATGTCATATTTAGGACCCTTTCTGAATGCCAAGCAAGACATATTTAAAAGTAATAATAGGGGCACATGGATGGCTCAGTAGGTTAAGCATCGGACTTCAGCGCAGGTCATGATCTCACCATTTGTGGGTTTGGGCCCCACATCAGGCTCTGGGTTGACAGCTCAGAGCCTGGAGCCTACTTCGGATTCTGGATCTCCTTCTCTCTCTCTGCCTCTCCCTTGCTTGCACTCTGTCTCTCTCTCTTTCCCAAAAATAAATAAACATTAAAATTTTTTTTGTAATAATAATAATAAAAGTCCAGTTTAGCCACATAGTAGAAAAATACAGAAAATTTAAAAATATAGTCTTTTTTATTTTTGCAAGAGTGAAAGCGAGCACACAAGAAAGTGCAAGCAGGGGAGGACAGAGAGAAAGAGAGAGCAAGAATCCCAGGTAGGCTCTATGCCCAGCACAGAGCCCTATGGAGGCTCCATCTCACAACTGTGAGGTCACGCCTGAGTCAAAATCAAGAGTCAGATGCTTAACAACTGAGCCACTCAGGTGCCCCTAAAAAGAGATAATCTTAAAACTCTCAAAGATACAACAAAAATGATAATATTAAAGAATAACAGTATATTTCTCATCAACAATAATAAATACCAGAAATAAGAAACTAACAAATCCAAATATTCAAAGTGCTGAGAGAAAATCACTGTCAAACTAGAATTTTTTACCTAGTCAAAATCTTATTAAAATAAGAGCAAAATAAAAATATATTCAGACATCCAAAAACTAAGAGAACCTCACTCATAGAGAAACAGTCATCCAAAGATTAATAGAGAGTTGCTGAAAGTCTTTACCAAGAAACACAAGATCAAATCAAAGAGAAGGATTAACTTAGAGAAATAGACAGTATGTCAGAAGATGAAAACTTCAAAAGACAATTAAAAACACCTTCATACATATAGCAAGAACAGGGCATTATTAAAAAGGAATATTAGAGGGGTGCCTGGGTGGCTCAGTTGGTTGGGTGACTGATTTCAGCTCAGGTCATGATCTCACAGTTTGTGAGTTCGAGCCCCGCGTCGGGCTCTGTGCTGACAGCTCAGAGCCTGGAGCCTGTTTCGGATTCTGTGTCTCCTTCTCTCTCTACCCCTCCCCTGCTCACGCTCTGTGTCTCTCTGTCTCTCAATAATAAATAAACATTAAAATTTTTTTTTAATTTAAAAAAAAGGAATATTAGAGGGGAGAAAGAGACATATGGAAGTTTAAAAAACAATAGTAGAAATGAAAACATTCAATGGAATGGTTGGAAGAAAAAGTCAAGGAAATCTCTCAGAAATTAGAATTGAAAGGGTGGGCCTACGCCCTCCGACTCCATCTTGTTCTGTGTCCTTCACCTTGACCATGCCTCCTCCCCTTGAGTAACCTCCCGCTCACCCGTTCAAACTTCCCAATCAAAACACGCCCGGCGACCTGCGTAACAGGACTCCGACCCTTCCCCAGCCAATCGGCTGAGGCCACAGCCATTACCTCACCAACTGCCCCTAGGCCCCAATAAAACCTTTGTCCTTTTGAAACTCGCTCTCTCTCCCTGGTATCTCACCGCTGCGTCGGTGCAGGTAGGGGATTGAGCTCGAGCTAGCTCGAATAAAGGCTCTTTGCTTTTGCATCGGACTCGGCTCCCTGGTGGTCTTTGGGGATCACGAATTTTGGGCATAACAAGAATAAAATGCTAAAGAGATGAAAAAAATGTTAAAGTCCAACCACAAATATTAGGAATTCAGAAAAGAAAGAAGGGAGAAAAAAAGTAAAAGGAATCAATAAATTGATAATTGACATACTGCCCAAATTGGAAGATGTGATTTTCCAGATTGAAATCCCAATCCAGTTAGTAAAATAGACATCCAGCAAAAGATATCATTATGAAAATTCACGATAGTGTAGACAAAGAGAAGGTATTTTGTGCCTCCAGAGAAAGAGACGTTAAGTTACATGTAAAGGAACAAAATTGTGATTAGACTCTTCAATGGCAATGGCTGAGGAATTCAATTCACAGCCATAACATTCATTGGTTGGGAAGTTAGAATAAAGATATTTTTTGACATGCAAATTTAAAGAAGTGCTCCACCAAATTAAGGGAGTAAACCAAGAAAACCAGACAACAGGGAATTCACCATAAGACAAAAGTAAAGAGACTCACCAGGATAATAGAGAAGGGAGAGTCTAAAATAGCGAGAGGGCAGCAGGCCTCCAGAGGTCTCCAAACCTGTCCAGTTTGGAGTAGATAGAAAGGATCAACTAGTTATGTCTACAAGACATAGAATATCTGATATGGCTGAGCATATTGAAAAAATATTTAGAAAATCAGGATCAAAGTTGGGATGAGTTGATGACAAATACGTAAAAAACTAAGCAACAAATTTTCTTTCAATTGCTCTAGGGAGAACAAAAATCTGCATATAAAACAAAAAGTAATCACAAGGTATCACCTGAGGCTCAACTACAAACTTTATTTGCATTGTCATAGTGATGTAAATATCAGACATTGTATTAACCACTTATTATATATATATAATGTATGGGAGGCATGAGGGACCGGAAGAATGTGTGAGTGTGGGTGTACGAAGCTGCTATGTGGAGAGTGAAATAGAGCTAAACCCTCATCTTGCAAAGTGGGAAGTCAAAAGAAAATGACCAAAACTAGAAAAAAAAAAAAAATCAAGAGGTAGCACAATAGGTATGTTATTTAGAGACATGGAGAAAAATATCAAATGAAATGGATAAACGAATTGAAAATGATTTCCTCTGAAGAGGGGAAATGAGATGGGGAGGGGAAAGTAAACAGGGTTATTTTTCTAATAAATATAATAAAAAGTTATGTAGGAATACAACTCTTTAAGCACACAGTGAATAAAAATGTTTGACCTAGTTGCATTACTTTTTCCTGTGTCAGGGTAACTGTTTACAAGATCAGTAACTGAGATTAGCTGTACCAGGAACAAAAAGAGGCTGATTTATGGGCACCTGTACTGAACATTAATCTTGGCCTCATTCATCTGAGCCCTTAACCATTGCAGTCAACTTGCCTACTTACCATCCAACATACTAAGTCATTGAGAGAAAATACCTTTTACAACTGTAATACCTATGGGGCACTTGGGTGGCTCAGTCAGTTAAGCGTCCAACTCTTGATTATGGTTCAGGTCATGGGTTTGTGGGATCAAGTCCTGCATCGGATCAGGCTCTGAACTGACAGCACAGAACCTGCTTAGAATTCTCTCTCTCTGCCCCTCCCTGCTCATGCTTTCTCTCTCTCTCTCTTTCAAAATAAATAAGTAAACTTAAAATAAAAAACCTTAAAAAAAAAAAAACCTATTGTAATACCCATAGGCACTAATCTTTAGAGTTTCTCGAGATAGGATCCCTGTGTTTCACTTCTGTATCCCAAGTGCCTGGTATACAATATGTGCTCAAAAAATTTATTAGTATGTACATGTTTTACCCATTCAAAGAAATTCTTTAAAAGGAAATCATAAGGGAGGTTACAAACATAGTTGGAAACATATGACAATAGAAGTCCTACACACGAAATTTCACAGGGCTACTATAACATAGTACTTAGCAGTAAATGTATATACTTATTTATTTAAAAAAAAAAAAATAAGCAGGGCGCCTGGGTGGCTCAGTAGGTTAAGCGTCCGACTTTGGCTCAGGTCATGATCTCACAGTTCGTGGGTTCAAGCCCCACATCGGGCTCTGTGCTGACGGCTTAGAGCCTGGAGCCTGCTTCAGATTCTGTGTTTCCCTCTCTTTCTGCCCTTTCCCCGCTCGTGCTCACTTGCTTGCTCTTTCTCTCTCTCTCTCTCCTCCCCTCAAAAACAAATAAACATTAAGAAAAATAAGAAAAATTGAAAACCAGTTGTCTAGGCATTCAACTAAAAAAAAAAAACCTTAAAAAAGTGACAAAATAAAACTAAAGGAAGATGTAAAATTATATTAATGATACATGAAGAGATAATGCAACAGAAATGAAAGAAACAATGAAAGATAAACAAAACCTAGAACTGAATCTTCAGGGTAGGAGATGGGATATCTAGCAAAACAAGAAACTTCTAATTAGAAAACAATGAGAAAAGACACAGACCATACTAGAAAAAGAAAAAAAAAGAGGTAATAACTATAAAATAAATAGTGGGGGTTTACTCCAAACTCATAGGTGTAATTTTATGCTAAAGAAGGCTGAAAACCCACATGAAACAGACATTTTTCTAGAAAAAATATAAATAATTAAAATCACTCCCCCGCAAAATTGACAAACTAACCAGGTAACTATTTAAAAAATTGAATTTGTAATCAAATGTCCACCCTGCTGCTTCACAAGAAAAAAAAAATCCTCTTTATCCAATGTAATTGTACTTTGGATCAGACACTATTACCTCCACACAGATTGCATTTCCAAGCCTCTTCTGAGAATAAATGCTGCTCTATGACTAACATCAGCCAACAGTATGCAAGAAGAGCTGCTTCTTTGCGGTTTACGGGAGTCTTACTTGAGGGTCATTTCCCTGTCTCGCATGGTGTTCTTTTGTCCCTCCTCCACACTACTTCCCTCTCCTATCTTGTTTAAGCGCTGTTTGCTATTGGTATTGTTGTTACTATGTGAAAAATGACTTTAGATGAATTGCTTTCTTTTGTGATACCATGTTTATTCATTAAAATGATACTATAAGGGGCACCTGGGTGGCTCAGTCAGTTAAGCGTCCAACTTGGGCTCAGGTCATGATATCACACTTTGTGAATTAGAGCCCCGCATCAGGCTCTGTGCTGACAGCTCGGAGCCTGGAGCCTGCTTCAGATTCTGTGTCTCCCCCTCTCTTTACCCCTCCCCTGCTCACGCTCTGTGTCTCTCTGTCTTTCAATAATAAATAAACGTTTAAAAAAATTTTTTAATAAAAAAATTAAAAAAAAATAAAATGATACTATAAAAGAATACTTAATTACAACGGAGTATTACTCAGCAATCAAAAAGAATGAAACCTTGCCATTTTGCAACTATGTGGATGGAACTGGAGAGCAATATGCTAAGTGAAATTAGTCAGAGAAAGACAAAAATCATATGACTTCACTCATCTGAGGACTTTAAGAGCCAAAACAGATGAACATAAGGGAAGGAAACAAAAAGTATATAAAAACAGGGAGGGGGACAAAACAGAAGAGACCCATAAATATGGAGCACAAACTGAGGGTTACTGGAGGGGTTGTGGAAGGGGGGATGGGCTAAATGGGTAAAGGGCACTAAGGAATCTACTCCTGAAATCATTGTTGCACTATATGCTAACTAATTTGGATATAAATTTAAAAAAAATTAAAAATAAAAAATAAATTAAATAAATAAATAAATAAATAAATAAATAAAAGAACACCTAACAATGTAGAAAAATGGTCACAATATTGTTGTGGTAAAAATTTATATAGAGAGTATATGCCAAGAGGCTAGTACATTTTTAGAAAGTTTTTTTCATATACCAATAATTTTATTTTTTATTTTTATTTATTCTTTGTGAATTGCTTTTAAGATTAAAACCATAAAATGTCAAAGGGCAACTGGGTAGCTCAGTGGGTTAAGCGCCAGCCTCTTGATTTCCGCTCAGGTCATGATCTCATGGTTTCAGGAGTTGGAGCCCCACTTCGGGCTCTGTGCTGACAGCGCCTAGCCTGCTTGGGATTCTGTCTCCCTCTCTCTCTCTGCCCCTCCTCCACTCATGCACATGCTCTCTCCCTTTTTCTCCCTGTCTCTAAAAATAAATAAATCAACATTTGTTAGGAAGTTGAACTATAAAATGTCAAAAAGAAGATATGTTTTAACAGCAAATCTGAGCTGAATGTAAAATACAACAAAGGGTTTGTTGTCTTTTGACGTATAGTTAATATACAATGTTATGTTAGTTTCAGGTATACAACATTGTGATCTGACAAGTCTATACATTACTTAATGCTCTCCATGATAAGTGTAGCCACCGTCTGTCACCATACAATGTTATTAAACTATTAATGACTAGATTTCGTATGCTGTACTTTTCTGTGACTTACTTATTTTGTGACTGAAAGTTTGTATCTTTTAATCCACTCCACCTACTTCATCTCTCCCCCCTACCCCCTTCTTTCTGGCAATCACCAGTTTGTCCTCTGTTTATGAGACAACTACAGGTCTTTTATTTGAGGCAAAATGTTTATTATCATATCATTGCTTTTACAACTAATTTTAAAAAATTTTAATGTTTATTTATATTGAGACAGAGAGTGAGAGACAGAACATGAGTGGGGGAGGGGCAGAGAGAGGTAAACACAGGCTCCAGGGTCTGAGCTGTCAGCACAGAGTCTGACACAGGGCTCAAACCCACGAACCGCGAGATCATGACCTAAGCTGAAGTCAGTTGCTTATCCAGCTGAGCCACCCAGGTGCCCCAATATTTTTAAAATAAAATATGTAGAAATTAGATAATTACAAAATATCAAATACAATAGTCATTGCTGAGATGCAAACTTTAGTCTTTTTTATAGTTATTTAAAATATTCTACACTTTTCAAATGAAAAATAATTATTAATATCAAAACTATAACTACACAAAATATTTTCATAGAATCTCTGTAAGTAAGGAGAGTCATAAGCATGTGCACGGGGGAGAAAAGAAGCACAGAGCTTACTACATGATGAAAGGTAATTGTGCCATGAACAAAACAAAGCTATCTTAACAAAATCAACTATAGGGATCTCTAGAGTATAACAAGTATGAAATGTAAATCTTTTGATCTTATAATACTCTGTATAGATTATCATTTGCCTCTGGATTTAGTATGATAAAGATTTTTTTTTTTAAGATTTTATTTTTAAGTAATCTCTACACCCAGGAGTGCCTGGGTGACTCAGTCAGTTGAGTGACCAACCTTTAATTTTGGCTCACGTCATGATCTCATGGTTTGTGAGTTTAGCCCCACATTGGGCTCTGTGCTGACAGTGCAGAATCTGCTTCAGATTTGTCTGTCTCCATCTCTCTTTGCACCTCCTCCCACTCACACTCTTTCTCTCTCTTTCAAAATAAATAAACATTAAAAAAAAAAAGTAATCTCTACACCATGGTGCTCAAACCCACAATCCTGAGATCAAGAATCACAAGGTCCACCGACTGAGCCAGCTGGGTGCCCCTAATAAAGATTTTTTTTTTTTTTTAATGAAGAAGGGAGAGACACCTGGGTGGCTCAGTTGATTAAGCATCCAATTTCAGCTCAGGTCACAATCTTGCAGTTTGTGGGTTTGAGCCCCTCATGGGGCTATCTGCTGTCAGTGCAGACTCTGCTTTGGATTCTCTGTCTCCCTCTCTCTCTGCCCCTCCCCCTCAGTGCATGCTCTTTCTTTCTCAAAAATTAGTAAGTAAACATTAAAAAAAAAAAAAAAAAAGAGGTGTTCCCCGGGTGGTTCAGTCAGCTGAGTGTCTGACTCTTGATTTCAGCTCAGATCATGATTTCACAGTTCATGAGATTGAGCCCCACTTTGGGCTCTATATTGGCAGCATGGAGCCTGCTTGGGATCTTGGGATTCTCTCTCTCTCTCTCTTTCATTCTCTCTCTCTCTCTCTCTCTCTCTCTCTCTCTCTCACACACACACACACACACACACACACTAAATAAATAAATAAATAAACAAACAAACATTTTTTAAAAAAAGATAAAAGATAAAAAGAAAGAAGGGAATGCCCCTCTACTTTTTACTTCAAGAGACTAGTGAAAGATGTGGCAGTTTCTGTGGTAGGAAACAGAAACCAAAGGAAGAAAATGTTCCTGTGAAATGCTATGATAGTTACTGCCGAAAAGAATCTGCTCAAAGTTTTTGGGTTCCCCCCCGAGAGTCTCTACTCATAGCAAAACAACTCTGAAAAGCATGAACAAATTCAGAAGATTCAATTTCAAAATCTATTACACAGTTACAATAATTGGTAGTAGGAAACAATCAACAAAACTAAAAGACAGCCTATGGAATGGGAGAAGATATTTGCAAATGACATATCAGATAAAGGGTTAGTATCCAAAATCTATAAAGAACTATCAAACTCAACACCCACAAACAAATAATCCAGTGAAGAAATGGGCAAAACACATGAACAGACACTTTACCAAAGAAGACATCCAGATGGCTAACAGACACATGAAAACATGCTCAACATCACTCATCATCAGGGAAATATAAATCAAAATCACAATGAGATACTACCTCACACCTGGAAGAATAGCTAATATTAACAACTCAGGAAACAACAGATGTTGGCGAGGATGCAGAGAAAGGGGAACCCTCTTGCACTGTTGGTGGGAATGCAAACTGGGGCAGCCACTCTGGAAAACAGTGTGGAGGTTCCTCAAAAAATTAAAAATAGAACTATCCTACGATCCAGCAATTGCACTATTAGGTATATACCCACAGGATACAAAAAAGCTGTTGCAAAGGGGGACATGCACCCCAATGTTTATAGCAACACTATCAACAATACCCAAAATATGGAAAGAGCCCAAATGTCCATCAACTGATGAATGGATAAAGAAGATGTGGTATATATATACAATGGACTATTACTCAGTGATCAAAAAGAATGAAATCTTGCCATTTGCAACAACATGGATGGAACTAGAATGTGTTGTACTAAGCGAAATAAGACAGAGAAAGAAAAATGCCATATGATTTCACTCACGTATGGAATTTAAGAAACAAAACAGATCAGCATAAGGAAAAGGAAAGAAAATAAGATAAAAACAGACAGAAAGGCAAACCATAAGAGACTCTTAAATACAGAGAAGAAACTAAGGGTTGCTGGGGGGGTGGTGCGTGATGGGCTAACTGGGTGATGGGTACTAAGGAGGGCACCTGTTGGGATGAGCACTGAGTGTTAAATGTAAGTGATGAATCACTAAATCTACTCCTGAAACCATTACTACACTATATATTAACTAACTTGAATTAAATAAATTTTTTAAATGAAAAAAAAAAATTGGTGGTGTTATTCACAAAAAGACACACAGATCAATGGAACAGAAGAGACAGTTGAAAAGTAGACCCACATAAATATAGACAACTGATTTTTGACAAGGGCACCAAGGCAAGCCAATGAAGAAAGGATACTTCTATCAATAAATGGTTCTGAAACAACTGATTATCCACATGCAAAACAAAACAAAACAAAATACCTAATACCTTGACACATTCCTCACAGTTCATACAAAAGTTAAATTGGAATGGGTCAAGGTATTAGGTATTTTGTTTTGTTTTGTTTTGCATGTGGATAATACCTTGACCCATTCCCCACAGTTCATACAAAAGTTAAATTGGAATGGGTCATGGACCTAAATATAAAAGATCAAATTATACAACTTCTCAAAGAAAACAAGAGAAGGTTTTTGTGACCTTGGATCTGGCAGAGAGCTGTTCAATATAACAGCAAAAGCACAGTCCATTCAAGAAAAATTGATAAATTCAAACTTATAAAAGTATCAAACTTTCATTCTGTAGAAGACATTGTTAACAGAATAAAAGACAAGCCATGGGCTAAGAGAAAATACAGTAAAACCTTGGATTGCAAGTAACTTGTTCTGCAAGTGTTCTGTAAGACGAGCAACCATTTCTAATAAATTTTAACTTGGTAAAAGAGCAATGTCTTGCAATATGAGTAGTACATGATGCAGAGTATCACATGATCACAACTGAGCCAATGGTTCTTTTCTCTCTCTCTCTCACTCTCTTGTTGTGAGATTGTGGGTGATCAGCTCCCATGCTGGGATGCTCGGTCTCAGGCCATGGTATTTGGCAGAAATCAGTGATTTTTCAGAATGTTGGAAGTTTCCCACAACTGGCACTAGTGTATTTTGTCACTTGGCACATATGGACCGTCCTTTGCTTTTCCATACAAGAGTAAGCTTAGGAATGCTTTGCTTCATTCTAGGTCGGGCTGCCTGCAGATATAGACCCTTTTCTCTGCCGGCTTATTGCCAGTTACATTAAATACAGTATATGACTAGGCTTATTACTACTGTACTATAGTCAACATCCATGTGAGTGTATACAATGGCCCCCATGCAGAAGAAGATTCCATTGAGCCAATAGACGGCAGTGATTCTGTTAGTGATAGTGATGGAAGTGGTTCTACACAATAACCCTCCTGTCTCTTGTGTCCCTCACACCAGCCATGAAGGTTTTCAAAGAGAAGTGTAAGTTAATTTATTTTTCCTTATATTTTTTATTATTTTGCATTAGATTACAGTGTTATGATCATTCTTATATGAATATTTTTGGGTTGTGGAACTAATCATCTGAATTTCCATTATTTCTTATGAGGAAATTAGCTTTGATATACAAGTGCTTTGGATGACAAGCATGTTTCCAGAATTAATTATGCTCACAAACCAAGGTTATACTGTATTTGCAAAGCATACAGGTGATAAAGGACTCATAACTATGATAAAGGATTTTAAAAATTTGGGGTGCTTGGATGGCTCAGTCAGTTGAGCAACTCCCAGAGTTCTGGGATTGCACAACATGTCAGGCTCTGCCCTGACAGGAATTCTCTTTCCCTCTCTCTCTGCCCCTCCCCAATTCACATGCATGTGCACTCTCTCTCTCCCTCTCAAAATAAATAAATAACCTTTAAAAAAAAAAGAATTTCAAAAGTTCAACAATAAGCAAACAACTTGATTTTTTCAAACTAGGCAAAAATCTGAGAACATTTTATCAAAGAAGATAAATTTATGTCCAATTAGCCTATAAACAGATGTTCAACACCACTAGTCATTAGGTAAGTGCAAATCAAAATCGCAGTGAAATACCACTATACATCTAAAATGACTAAAACAAAACAAACAGAAACAAACCCCCCAACCTCCCACCCTCCCTACCCACCACCCCCTCCCGCCCCCACACACATAACACTGACAATACTAGGTACTAGGTAAGATGCAGGGCAACTTGAACTCTCACACATTGCTAGTAAAAATGAAAAACAGTACAACTACTCTGGTAAAGAGTTCAGCAGTTTCTTTAAAAGTTAAGAATTTACTGTACAACTCAGAAATCCTACTTTCAGGGATTTGCCCAAGCGAAAAGAAAACTTATACACATGATGTTATTCACCATTGCCAAAAACTGGAAATGTACTTCAACAAGAGAATGGATAACAAACTGATCTATCCATACGATGTCATACTACTCAACAATAAAAGTGGCTGAACTATAAATTCATTTAAATGGTTACATCTTAACGACATTTTGCAAAGTGAAAGCCAGACCCCAAAGGCTATATACTGTATAAAACCATTTATATGTTATCTGGAGAAAGCAAAAGTATTCAACAGAAAACAAATTAGTGATTGCTAGGGATTTAGGGATTGGATTGGAGCAACAAGGATAATTCTAGGGTTGGAGCAGGATAACCGGAACATCCCATAATGCCTGAAAGTAAGAAAACAAAAACAAAAATGGAGTCATATCAAAGACATAAGAGCCTACATGAAAGAGTTCCCAGTTACCAAAAGCTTAACTAATCTGAGCAGCACTATAAATAAAAATAGTATTAGACCATAACAGAATAAATACAAAGTCCATAAGTATATAGTAATGCAAATTAATGTTTGATTAAATAAATAAATGATGGGAAAGAAAAAACTCTTCCTTACAGAAGAAATCTAATTAATACAAGTAAAAGGAATGAAGAAAATAAAAAATTACAACAGCACAGCAATGTAATAATTGTTGCAGTTGGGGCACCTGAGTGGCTCAGTGGGTTGAGCGTCTGACTTCGGCTCAGGTCATGATCTCACTGTCCGTGAGTTTGAGCCCCGCGTTGGGCTCTGGGCTGACAGCTCAGAGCCTGGAGCCCACTTCAGATTGTGTCTCCCTCTGTCTGCCCCTCTGCTGCTTGCACTCTGTCTTTCGTGTTGTCTCAAAAATAAATAAACATTAAAAAAAAATTTTTTTTTAATTGTTGCAGTCAACATCTGCTAATGAATGCTGACATTAGCAGAGAAGGGTTTAAGGAAAAACAAGATATTTGCATAGCTTCAAAGTATCCCCTCCAGAATATTCCTGTGGAGGTTTTCAAATACGTCCACAAATTCTTTGAGATTCCTCCTTCCAGGAAGCAAAGCTTAATTCCTCTCCCCCTGAGTATGGACCAGATTTAGTGACTCACTTCAAATGAATAGAGTATGAAAAGAAAAGAAAGAAAAAAGTAACTTTATGGCGGAGAAAACTGGTAGATGTCATGTTAACCAAGTATTCAAGTTTCCCATCACCGGTAATAAGATGCTGGCAGGGTGTACCCCTTGCAATGAGAAGGGCACCTCACCTCTGGGGTATTCCTCAAAACCCGTAACTCCCCTATAACCACGAGAAAACATGAGACAAACCCAAGCTAAGCACTACTTCACAAAATACCTGACTGGTATGTTTCTTCAAAGCTGTCATGGTCATGAAAGAAAAGGAAAAAAGACCAAGAATCTGTTACAGATTGAAAGAGAATAAAGATACACAATGATTAAACACAAGGTGGTACTCTAGACTGGATCTTGGAACAGGAAAAAGACATCAGTGGAAAACTGAAAAATCCAAACAAAGCCTACAGTGTAACTAACTGTATTTGTAACAGTACTAACTTCTTAGTTTTGGTCATTGTGCCACAGTTATGTCAGATGTAAGCATTAGGAGAAGCTGGGTTAGGGGTATAAATGGGAATTCTCTGTAGTATCTTTACAGTACATCTCTATGTCAAAAACTATTTCAAAATAATAATTTTAAGATATAGCAAATAAACTGAACTGCTTGAAGCCATTTTCTCTGTCATTAATGGTTCAACGTCCTCTTAATGAGATTTCCGTGGTTAGACATACACTTGAATACATCCAGGATATATCAAACTAGATTTATCATTTAGGTTCTACTAATTCCACTAGTTCTACTTGAAAAGATCATCTCTTCAGGGCCCCTGGGTGGCTCAGTTGGGTAAGTGTCCGACTCTTGGTTTTGGCTCAGATCATGACCTCCTGGCTCCATGATTTTGAGCCCTACATCTGGCTCCACGCTAACAGTGCATAGTCTGCTTGGGATTCTCTCTCTCCTCCTCTCTCCTCCTCTCTCTCTCTCTCTCTCTCTCTCAAAATAAATAAATAAACTCTAAAGATCATCTCTTCACCTAGAAAAGTTACCTCCCCCCACTTCAGACTGTCCCTGAGAGTTCCTGTCAACAACAACAATGTTCTTTCCATTGTAGGAAGCAACTCTGTCATTGGCTGTGACAAGCAGAGCTTCTTCTGAGGTGCCTCTCATGATGGCTGTGGCCCCTGCTCCTGCCCACTGCCTCTGTGCGACCCCTGAACACTTGGAAGCCCAGCCACAGGCTGAGGTCATTGCCCCTTCCTCTAACTTATCCCCACCCACGCCCCCACCCCATACTCTCGATTTCCCACCAGTGTTCCTCTCACAGTATTAGACCGTAATACAGAGAACTGCTGTGCTCTCACTCAGCCTTGTTATTCACACTCCCACACTCAATTTGGGCATCAAACCTGCAAAAATTCTAGATTTATGGGGTGGTTGAACTGCCTTCTCTGGATGCCAGTCATTAGGAAGAAGTTCTCTGGGCCATTGGTAAGATCACTCATTCACCAGCAAGTATCTGTACCGCCTCCCAGGGGGTCAGGCACTACAGGTGACAGAGCTGAGAGTGAGACACTGTGATTAGCAAAGAAAGGAGGAGAGAATCATCAGACTCTTAACAGAGCTTGTCCCCTTCTCCCTTACTGTCGGCGACCTGGGTGGGCAGAGCTGGGGAAGAGCCAGTGACAAGAAAAACCTCTTCAAACCAAATCAGAGGTCCTGAGCTGCTTGCACAAGTGTGTGGAAACAAGCGGAGTTGTTTACAACACTGTATTTGAAGGAAATATCTGGAGTTCAAAAACAGGGATTTAAAGACAAGATGGTAAAATCCATAAAAACTTGTCTCAAACAGTTTATCAGGCCGGAAAACCTTCATAAGCTTTTTGCTTTTTTAAAAAAGAGGCCTTAAGTAAGAAGAAAACAAACGTTGTGAAGATTTTCAGAGACACCTCACTCACCAACCTTCTCTCTGTTAGAATTACTTGTCATTACTTTAATGTTCATTCACGAAAGTCTATTTACTCTGAATTGAGAGGTCAATTTTATCATCATTTGTCCCGTGCATACATTTTAAAATTAGAAATGAGCACCTCAATTGTGGTAGAGGTAGAGCCCCTCCCTAAGGAATGTGGTGGGGGCCTTCTCAGAACAAAGGAAGGCAACGTGCCCAATCAACTCCTATACACGTATGCATAACTCTGACACAACTCTGAAACTTGGACTGGGTTCAATCAGACTATGTGTGTCACCCTATATGGGAGACAAAGAAGCTGCAATTGCGCAAAAGGCTACACCCTGCTGCGCTCAGGGCTCGGGTTTTTCGGATACAAACCCATTGAGCCCATGCTGACACGACAAATAAAGTGCTTCCTGGAAAAGAAGCCTCGCGGCCCCGTCTCTCTGTGTGAGAATCCTGCTATACAATGGCCATCTCTTTTAGTTTTAATATTCCAAAAAAGATTGAGTGATTCTGGTGCTGTTTTTACCCTACTGTTGGTTAGCCTATGTTGTAAAGGAACAGGGAGCTTTTCCTTTGTTAAAAAAAACAAAAACAAAAACAAAATTCAACCAAGTAAATTTGAAGATCTAACTGGCTTTATTCAACAAGCGATGAATCGGGCAGCACCTCATCTGGCAAGTAGCAAGGCCCTAGAAGAGTTGTACAAAATGGAAGGTTTATAGGATGGAGGAGGGGCAAGGAAGTTACTAGGGAAAGAAAAGAAAGGATGGCTCCAGGAAGGTCACTTTCTTTTAGGGAAAAGGGCAGAGGATCTTACCTTGCAGTTTACTTCATCTCTTGGGGGGGACTGAGAGAGTCCCAGTGACAGATTACTTCTTTAGTGCTGGCCAGAAAATTCCAGACAATTAGGGCAATATTTCTGGGGGAGATTGAAGTTGCAATTAGATTGAGTATTAAGCCCCGGTTTGGGAACTTGGTCTAAGTGGCATCATTTTGGCCCTGTGGTTTTCTTTCTTTTTGTTTTTAAGTGTATTTATTTATTTTGAGAGAGAGAGAGAGAGAGAGGGAGAGAGAGAGAGAACAAGCAGGTGAAGGGCAGAAAGTAGGAGGGAATCTCAAGCAGGCTGCACACTATCAGCACAGAGCCCGATGTGGGGCTTGAACTCACAAACAGTGTGATCATGACCTGAGCAGAGATCAAGAGTTGGACACTTAACAGAGTGAGCCACCCAGGTGTCTCCAGTTTTCTTTTTTTAATACCTTCGACCCTCATTTTCGTAGTGTTCTATTTAAATGAAAGGTAAATGTTGTGTAGGCCTTTAAATATTTATATGTAACAAAAGAAGTTTATTACCTGTCAAGTAATTCATTTTGCAACGAAGTTCTATCTCTTGAAAATTAGTGTCTTCTTGTTTTACCATTGTGATATTGTATATTATGGTATGATTATGTATATTGTATCATATCATATCATATTATAATAAATACATTTGGTCTTGTTTCTCTAGCAGAGCTCCTAAAACCCTTGGAATTTCCGAAGAGATGAGTGTTATAAAGGTGTCTTTGGTTATGTTAATGATGTGGCTTTCCAATCGATTGCACATAAGCTGGGGGCGGGCTGCCAGGAGAGCCAATCATGTGATTAGAGGTTTGGAACTTTCAGTCCCACCCCCTGATTTCTAGACGGGGGTGCTGGGCGGTGGCGGGTGATAGTTGACACTATCACTAATGGCCAGTGATTTACTCAATCCCGCCTATGTGATGAAGCCTCCATAAAAATCGCACAGGACTGGGTTCAGAGAGCTTCTAGGCTGGTGAACATGTGAGGTGTTTGGAGAGTGGGGCCCCTGGAGAGGGCGTGGACATACTCTGCCTTCTGCGTCTCTTCCACCTGAAGAATCATCCGTAGCCTTTAGCATATCCTTTTATAATAAACTGTTATTAATAAATAATAATAAACAGGCAGTTAGTGTCTGAATTGAGGTAAATTGTAGGACACCCAGCTACTATCACAGAATGGCCTGGTGTGGGGAAAACAAAACAAAACAAAACAAAACAAAACCACACACACGTTCGATGACCAGAAGTGTCAGAAGTGAAGTGTTCTGTGTGAGTAGTAAAGAAAGTCTCACAGGTAGAAAGCTGGATTACGCTTTTTTTTTTTAACTCAATTATTCTTCCCTTAAATAGTGAAGGCATCATAAAAGACTACCAGGAAAAAAATGTTACAGTCAAGTCAACCCTGACTTTGGTCTTTGGCGCACACAAAAGGATCCACACATGGGTGTAGGAAATATAAAGAGTGGTAAGAAGATGGTCTCTGGAACCAGGTGACCTGAGGTAGAATCCCAACACTGTCTCTTTCTAGATGTGTGACTTGGGACAAGTTATTTAGCCTCAGTTTCCTCATCTGCAAAGTGTAGATAATAAAATACATTCTTCACTGAATTGCTGTGTGGCTTAAATTTGATGATATATATAAAGTATTTGAACAGTGTCTAGCATACGCGCGCACACACACACACACGCTATACATAGCATACATTGATTTATATATTACATTGACTTTGAATTTATTATTATTTCCAATCAGTTCCCTGAGGTCACAAGTGAAACTAAGTTAAATGGTGACTTGGCAGGCAGATGTTCTACTTAACTGGCATTAGTAAAGGCCATGGTTCTCAATACCACATTAGTGGTTTATAAAGGAGCATGTACCCAAGTGAAATAAGTCAGCCAGAGAAAGACAAATGTCATATGATTTTACTCATATGTGGAATTTAATAAACAAAACAGATGAACATAGAGAAAGAGAAGGAAAAATAAGATTAAAAAAAGAGAGGGAGACAAACTGTAAGAGACTCTTAAATGCAGAGAACAAACTAAGAATTGCTGGAAGGATATTGAGTGGAGGATGGGCTAAATGGATGATGGGCATTAAGAAGGGCACTTGTTGGGATGAGCACTGGGTGTTATATGTAAGTGATGAGAATCACTAAATTCTACTTGTAACATCATTATTCCACTATATGTTAACTAACCTGGATTTAAATAAAATTTAAAAATTTTTAAAAATATACAAAAGATTGGGGCACCTGGGTGGCTCAGTCAGTTGAGTGTCTGACTTCGGCTCAGGTCATGATCTCACGGTTCATGGGTTCAAGCCCCGCATCGGGCTTGACTCTAGTCCTTCCTGGGCCCCATAATTGAACTAAAACCAACAAGTCCAAATGGACATGGAAGAGGATTAGAAAGCAAATCCTTCCATCATTTGCATCTCCAGATTTAGAGCTAAGAATTCTGAGATAAACAAATGGAATGAATTTGGAAATGATGCATCAAAGGCTTCCTCCTATGACATGAATAGTGGGAGCTACTGAGGATCTGCCTATCAAACGCTAGAGAGACATTTTCCTCCGGACACCAAACAGGGGTAACAACTCAGGATGACAAAAACCTGCAATCCTGCAGATAATGAATTTTCACCATTTCACATCCTCTCAATTTTAACAATTATAGGCACTGAATGCATCATTGGTATCGTTGCAAATGGGTTCATCATGGCTATAAATACAGCTGAATGGATTAAAAATAAGGCAGTTTCCAATAAGCAGGATCCTGTTTTTCTTGAGTGTATCCAGAATACCTCTCCAAAGCTTCATGATGATAAAAATTACCTTCAGCTCAACATCCCCACATTTTTATAATGAAGATGTTATATATGGTACATTCAAAGTAACTTTCATGTTCTTAAATCATTGTAGCCTCTGGTTTGCTGCCTGGCTCAGCTTCTACTTCGTGAAGATCGCTGATTTCTCCCACCCCCTTTTCCTCAAGCTGAAGTAGAGAATTTCCGGGACGGATGCCCTGGCTCTGTGACTATCAATGTTTATTTCCTTAGGCTACAGTGTGCTCTTCTCCAATGACATCAACACCATGTATTGTAACAATTCTTCTATCCCTCTCCCAACTCCTCTAAGAAAAAATACTTCACTCAGACCAATGTGGTCAACCTGGTTCTTCTCTATAACCTGGGGATCTTCATTCCTCCGATCATGCTCATCTTTGCAGCCACCCTGCTGATCATCTCTCTCAAAAGACACACCCTACACATGGAAAGCAATGCCACTGGCTCACATGGGGACCATCAAAGTTAGCAGCTACTTTCTCATTCTCTACATTTCCAATGCAGTTGCTCTATTTCTTTATATGTCCAATATCTGTGACGCCAACAGTTCCTGGATTATTTTGTGCAAATTCATCATGGCTGCCTACCCTGCTGGTCACTCCATTCTGCTGATTCAGGACAACCCTGGGTTGAGAAGAGCTTGGAAGCAGCTTCAGCCTCAAGTTCATCTTCACCTAAAAGAGAACCAGAATACCACAAAACAAGCCCAACCAGCTCTGCCTCCCCCTTACCCAGACCCCTCTCCTCCCACCTCCTTTCTTCCCCAAACCTGACCTGATCCTTCCACCTGATGTGGTTTTTTATACAGAAGGTTAATCTTCATTTCTCTCTTTTGCTTCTTGGGCACAGTCTTAGTGATGTTTGACATATTCTTTACCTAAGCCTCCTATTTTACCTCCACTTGCTCTATGTAAAAGCAGCGGTTCTACACATTAGAATCTCTGGGGGAGATTTTTGAAATACCAATGTCGAAACCTGACCCTAAATCAATTAAGTCAGAATTTTTGGTGTTGGAACTTAGATAATTCTTTTTAATTTCTTAAGGTGATTGTTTTCCAAAACCTAAAACAAAAAAGTTTAAGATGCTCAGCCTGGCTTATATCAAGAAGAAAATGAAGACTACTTTGAGATATAATTTTTTACCTATTAGATAAGCAAAGATCAAAAAGTTTGGTAACACACTGTGTGTGATCATGGGGACAAGGCAATCTCATAAATTTATGGAAATGTTAATTGCTGCTTCTTTAAGTACAGTTTAGTAATACATTTGAAAGTACATACTTTTATTTGACAATTATACTTGGGGATATTTATTTTATAGATATTCTTGAGTACATAAAAATTGACATATGTACCAATTATTTGTTGCAATATTTTACATCCAAATGGCTATATTCATTATTAAATGGAGCCACACTGGGGATAGCAACTAATGTTGAATCACCAATCTCTAGAACTTAATATTTGAAAAATTCACCAAATAAAACTTATTCTACTTTCTCTTCCTATCTGCAAAAAATTAGGTTAAATTTCTCCTGAAATAGAGGAATTGTTTCTTTTTCTTTTCAAGAAGATAGACAGACTCTTCCTTAAAGGTCTCATTTTCTGAACTTCCACGTCCATGGGCTTGCAAGATAACAAATAAAAGCAAAAGAGCAAAATGTAAAAACAACTTTGAAATTTTGAAATTTTCAATCCAAGAGAGAGATGCAATTCAAGACCACTTGAATCTATTCAGGATAGGTTCTGGACTTCAGGCTGCCTCGTTACTCATGTCCTGGAGTGGAAAGGGCTACCATCCTGAGAGAAGAAAAGGTGAACTACCTTCCCCCATTTCATAACCAGACTATAGAACAATCTGTAAACATGGACACCTCAGGGGGAGTCCTCACTGGGCTGAAGATTTAACTGTGCTAGCCAGTACTCCTCACATGTGCCATCCTTAAAACCTACCGGAAAGTAAATATGACTTGACACCGTGAAAGTCTTTAGAGAAGGAACACAACTATTTCAGGTGTGAGTGTTATACATACATCACTATTTGTCATTTAATCCCTATCAAGGATTTTGTTGTTTAAAAAAAAAAGTATTTGATATTCAAAATGATAGCATGCTTCCTTGTACCTTAACAAATGGATTCTGAATAATATACTGGATGCTAAGAAAATTCATAGATGTGCTTTGTAAACATTCTCAGAGGCTGAAGACATTAAGTGAGTGACTATCAAAACACACAGTCATGGGCAGCTGGAAATAGAGCATCAGAGCCATCACCTATGACAAAGTATTGATGGAAATGGTTACATTTCTCATCGAGCAACTCCCAAAACCAAGTAACAGATAATTGGGGAAGTATATATCACATGTCACATGTCACCATTGTTTGTCACTATTTTCTGGTTAATATGGTAAGATTTATTTTCTTGTGAAATAGCCTGATTGCTACAAAGCTGTCTATTAAAAGCATCTTCCCTCCAATTCTCACATATAGCTTTTTTTAAATGAGATTGTCAATACTTACAAAAACATAACACTATTACTCATTTCTAAATCTCCACCCAAATATTACAGAAGTGAAATTAGAGTTGTTTCAAGTTGATTGTCATCATCATCATATTCAAAGTAATATCAGCTTTTGGCCAACAAATAAGTAAACAAATGCTGAAAAGGTCTTTTGTGAATAGTAAGTCTCCTGCCTCACCCAAAATCTCACTTCCCCAAAGCAACATTTCTATTATTTCTGACTCTAGTTTTTGTGGTGGTTACTTTCATAGCTCTGAACAGGTACACATAGACACGCACATTGTATTATCCATCTGTAAACACCTATTGACTCATCACTGTAAATGGTGAGGACTGAAGTGTCACTTACATTGCCATCAAATGCTGCCCTGTAGTAATTGCATTACTACTTCTGGCTCTTATTCTCATTGCTTTTAAATTTTTGAATGATCATTTTAATGTGTATTTATTTTTGAGAGAGAGAGAGCATGAGTAAGGGACAGGCAGAGAGAGAGGGAGAAACAGAATCTGAAGCAGGCTCCACACTCTGAGCTGTCAGCACAGAGCCCGATGCGGAGCTCAACTCAGAAACCATGAGACCGTGACCTGAGCCGAAGTTAGGCGTTCAACCAACTGAGCCACCAGGAGCCCCTTGAATGATCATTTTAAGTTGCAATGTCTTATTCTACTATTTATAGTCCATGCCTACCAACTCCACATTATATAAAAGAGTATGTTAGTGCCCCATCCTTCTTTTTACTACTTCTCCCTTTTCCACCTGCTTTTTAAAAAATATTTTTATTTATTTTTGAGAGAGAGAGACACAGAGAGAGAGAGAGAGCACAGCGGGGAGGGACAGAGAAAGAGAGGGAGGAAGAGGATCCAGAACAGGCTCTGCGCTGACAGCAGAGAGCCCGATGCAGGGCTCGAACTCAAACTATGAGATCATGACCTGAGCCAAAGTTGAACACAACCGACTGAGCCACCCAGGTGACCCCCTTTTCCACATTCTAACTGCTGAAAGCAACATGCTCCTTTCACATTGTCATATGCTATTCTGTAACTATCGTTCAGTCTTCTGTGCTTCATCTATGAATTTATTTTAAATGTAGAAGATCAATAAATAGCATTTCTAATATTCTTAGTAAAACTATTATTACTGGACTCAAGACCAAAAAGTGCTTTTCATTAAGTTCAATGACACAATCCATAAACCCAGGTAAAAGGAGATTGTTTCCAGCATAAAAATCAAATGCATTTTTTTTTTTTTTACACTCCATCATTTACTCAGCAACATGAAAGAATTTAGTTTGGGTTTATGATAATCCTGCTCAATTGCCTTCCTTTATGTTGTTATACCAGCCCTGCCTCCCAGAGAGATAAGTATATTCCTTATCACCTACTCAAAGGAATTCAGTATTTTAATCATGGCACTGTCAGTTGGATGTAATCCACTTTTTTTTTTTTCCAGTAGCAACTTGATCAATGCCTTTCATTCTCGTTCCCTTCTTGATAATTGGCTCCTAAGCCTGATTCATGTTTGTCATCCACCCGGATGTCCGGGTTATATCCATCACCTATTTTCTAGACCACATGTCTTACTCTTCCTTTTCTTATTTCCTCCCTTACTTACCGGAACACATCCTTAAGTAACTTCCTCAGAAAAGTCCTTCAGAAATGGGAAATGTTTTTATTTTGCCCTCACTCTTGATTAGTAGTTGATAGTTGGTTGAATATACAATTTTAGGTCTAAAATAATTTACCTTAAGTTTAGAAGAAATTTCATTCTTTTCACATTTGTTGTTACTAATTAGAAGTGTGAAAGCAACCTGTGCCTTTTTCCTTTCTAGGTTTTTGTATTCTTTCTTTAGACATTTTTAAAATCTTCTTTTTATCTTTCATGATTCACCAAGACTGCACTACAACTGCATATAACAGAAATCTGATTAAAGTGACCATATAATGCTATTTTTAAATGTAACATGAATTCTAGAGGTTGAAAAAAATGCTCCAGGAAGTCACTAATGACTCAGGATCCTTCTAGCTTCCTTTCCTACCACATCATGTTGCTGAGGCAACATGAGACAGAGACAGAGAGAGAGAGAGAGAGAGAGAATGAGCTGGGGAGGGGCAGAGGGAGAGGGAGAGAGGGGAGAGAGAGAATCCCAGTAGCCCCTACGCAGGGCTCAATCCCACGACCCTAGGATCATGATCTGAGATGAAATTAAGAGTATCACCTCTACATTCTAGGCAGAACTAGGTCACATGACACCTCCACAAGGAAAATTGTAGAAAGAATTATTTTTAATTTGTAATTGTGCACACTTCCACCCTAATCCACTCTAAACAAAATTAGGGTACTTATATTGAGGAAGAGGGAAGAATGATCATGGGTTAGGCAACTAGTATCAGATGCTCCATTTGGTGAAAATTGTGTAAGACCAAGTGAGGGTTTATCAATCAAAGACCATGTCTTTGGGGCACCTGACTGGCTCAGTCAGTTGGGCATCTGACTCTTGATTTCGGCTCAAGTCATGATCCCAGGGTCGTGGGATCGAGCCCTGCATAGGGCGTTGCATTGAGCATGGAGCCTGCTTGGGATTCTCTCTCCCCTACTTGTTCTCCCTCTCTCTCTCTCAAAAACAAAAACAAAAACAAAAAAACATGCCCTTCATCAGCACTCATAAAGTTTCTTTTATTTTTTAAAAATAATTTCTTCCTCTTCATTTTCTCTAAATTTGATCCTTAAAATTCTTTTTGGTCAGATTTTAGGCCTCCTAGATTAAATATCTGTGTCTCTTATCTTTTTCATCATTGATTTATGCTGAGCATTCAGAGATATTATCTTGAACTCATCTTAATTTTACTGAAATCATGTTAACAGTATGTAATTTTAAATATTTTTAATCTCAAAGTTTCTTCTTGTTTCCTATTTCTTTTTAATAGCATCTTTTTCTTAATTTATGAATTCAGTATCTTTTCTGCCTTCTCTGAAGATACAAGTTCAAATTTTATAAGTATTCTTCTTTGATCTTTATTTCTCCAGGGGTCATTTATTCTGAATATTTATCTTGGTCTTTCTCTTTCAGGCTGTGAATTTTGCTCCTATTTCTGATAATCCTTGATTACTAATTCATGAAGGAAAATGAAAGGCTGTTTTGCATAAGTAAGAATTATTCCCCAGCAGGACATTCTTCTGAATGGAAAGGCTGATTGGGACCTCTGTTTTGTAACTGGGCCATCCAGTTCGTCAGGATTGGCTTCTGATGACTTTTTTTTTAAGGTATGTGGGTAAAAAATCAGATATTAGCCTTGAAATTAAAAATGTCATAATAAGAAAGAATTTAATCTCTGTGAAAACATCACACTGGAAGCCCTGCTTCTTGGAAATGCATTCAATTTCTCTACAAAAGCATTGTTGATATGGGGGTTGTCAATGGTTCTGTGTGCAGTGATGGAGAAAAGGTTGGAAGGAATCACTGAAGCAGCTATATGGCAGACAGAATTACAACAATTACTTGGTTTTACACCCTGCCTCACTCCTACTAGCCAAAGCTAGGAAACACACATCAGGGGACCTCAAGGCTTTCAAGCAAGCTTAGCAGCCGCCACACTGCCAGAGGACCACCTTGTGCATATTCTGACATCCTCTGTGCCACTTCATCCACAACACGCTTTCATGGATGGTCCACCTCCAAGAGATGGGATGAAATCTCTAGTCTGCCCTCACTCCTCTCTCTTAATTATTATGGGATTGTTTTTCTCAGTGGAGTCTCAGAAGAAGGGGGAGTCAAGTACATTTGTTTGGTCTAAGATTTAAAACCAGAAGCCTTGTACACAATATTTCTTTTTATTACACAAGAACCTGTCAGCCTGTTTCAGTTCAGTCATTGTCAAGCTCATGACAGTGCTTTACCATGGACAATTTCAAATTGTCCAAAACTTAATTTGGGGTCATAAAAATCCCCCAAACTGGTTTTCTACAGAAAATTTCTCTTTTTTTTTTTTACAATTTTTTAAGTTATTTATTCATTTTGAGAGAGAGAAAGCGCACGCGTGTGCACACACGCACACACGCACACACGCACACACACACGCACACACACACATGGGGGAGGGGCAGAGAGGAGAGACAGAATCCCAAGCAGGCTCTATGCCATCAGCTCAGAGCCTGATATGTGGCTCAAAGCTGTGAACTGTGAGTTGGTAACCTGAGCCAAAACCAAGAGTTGGATGTTTAACCAATTGTGCCACTCAGGCATTCCTCTACAGGAAATTTCTAAGGAAGTTTCTGAACTAGAGCATTAACTCGATGACAGGCTTATATTATTTTTGTTTTATGCTAGTGTTTTTCTCATCTGTTAACAGACCTGCTAATTTCATTATGTGACTGACCTCTTGGAAAGTTTATCAAGCCCTCAAACTGATTAAACGATAGCAGCAATCCCCCTTTCTTACTGATTTCATAGAAAATTTCCAGAAAGTTTAAATTGGCAAAAGCTGATTACTGGGCTAGAAATGAGAGATGTTCATCAATAAACTGAGTGGTCAGGATACTAAAATAAAGGAAAACATCTGTATGGGGCCTCTCCACTTGCAATCCACACAGCTGTGTGCATGGCCTCATCAGCTTGAGAATTTTCTCATAAGAGCATAAGAACAAACACAGAGAAGAGAAAGGCAGGATTTAGCCCATCCCAGCCAACTCTGACTTGCCTGCCAAGTAGATAAAAAGACATGGCGGCCGATTCCCTGGGAAGACTAGTGCCTGCATCACCATGGAGACAGCTATTCTGCCCATCGAGTAGTGGGATTCTGTACAACAAACAGAGCTGAACACAAAGATGGAGATGCTAGCACCAGGAGAGTGAGTGAGAGAAGGGGCAGGCGAAGCGAGAAGTAAAGGTGCCACACCGAATGCAGCTGTCACAGTGAGAGGAAAGAGCGTTGCGGGCAGTGACTCTCTAGATGGGAAAGACACAGCTGGTGCCTGGACATCTGCCTTAGAGACCAGCCCAAACCACCATCCTTCCGCCTTTAAGTAGCTCCAGGCTCAAAGCAGGAGAGAAAATCTTGAGTGGGCTGAGTGTAACACGAAATGAGTGCGTTTACCCAGAATTGTGTTTTCACCCACCAGGTGGATTGGGGGAAGGGAGGGCTATGCAGATATTAAACTAATTACCTTTAAAATGTAAGTTGTTCTTCACACACTCGATTTGCAAATTTTAAAATTCATTCCTACTTTACGTGGGAGCTCACCTGGGATTTTGAAATATCCTCACAGAGCATACATCTGCACATAAACTAATTCTAACCCTGGACTGGAATTTGGAATAAAATTATCTCCAGGTAGGGCCCAGCACCAGCAAGAGACAAGTGATTGAGAAGCGGTGGGAATAGATGAGATAGACCCTCAGAAATCACCATTTATGTCAGAAACAGGGATGAATGCTAATAAGACTGACTCTGAGAGAAGAGCAGTGTGTTTAACATGCCCAGGTACACCTAACATGCTCTTTTCTCTTTCTCCTTGAATGCTCTCCCTGAACAAGCCCCTCCATTCTTATGGTTTAAGTCCCCCAAAAGCTAGTGTCTTCCAAATTTGTGCCTGTCCCCCATCTCACTCCTGAACCCCAAGCCTTCTCTATCCCCAGAGTCCCTTCTCCTCAGCCCCTTTTTTGGTCCGAGATTTTTGCTAAACTAATGACTCTGTCTCTAACTGTCCTCTGCCTTGTAAACGAAGGCTCTTTCGGTTTTAAGAACTATTATGGACTGGCATTTATAGCTGAGATTAAAAATAACCCCCACCAGACTGCCTGGAAGATGTGATTTCCTGAGAACCTGCAGGACTTGGGAATGCAAATCAGAAAAGGATCCGATTGCCCCAACACTTACCAGAGAAAACTGCCATTTGCATCTGCGCTCCAGATCCCGGATGGCTACAAATACATCAGTGGCTCATTCAAACCAGAACCAGGCACAGATTGAAAGCCCAAGTGGAGGTGGATTTGGAAGGAGGAGTGAGAAGGCCGCAGCTCTGGAAATTGGGGCTGATGAGTCGGTGTCACTGCCAAGACAGGAGGCTGGGCCTTGCGTTCCCAGGTATCTGACCCTCAGCTGACTCTGGATGTCTTGGACAGCACTCCTTTCTCCAGCTCCGTGAGCGTTGTTTTCAACCACGAGCCCAGAGAGACGCCCTACACTTTTATTAGCTACACGCTTCTCAATGTCATCCTTACCGGTGGCCTGGATACATTTTTAGGCCTGGAGCAAAACAGAGGTGGTTTTACTGAAAACATGGCGATAGAGTGTGATAGTAATACCCACCGTGGGCGCAAAGCAGAAACAGGAGTCCAGGTTTACCTTGCTTAGGAAACAGATTTTCCCGAAAGCCCTTCTCTCCACACGACTGAATGTGGTAATTCCCTTCCCATCCACCTTTATCTGGCTCCCTAAATACCATTTCATATCATATCAAAAAATATCGATTGAAGAAACAAAAACCTGTTTCCTTTAAGATTCTAATCTCCCCAATTCTAAGCCGGTTTCCTCGAAAGGGCTGTTTGGCCCCTGTTTGGCCTTCCACTTCTTGTGTATCAAACCTTCCATGCTCAGCAGTGCCACAAAGGTTGTCTGTATCGGTCTAGAATAAGCTAAGCTAGGTGGCAGAACATAGGACCCTAACGTCTTCCTTTTTAGGGGACACACCTAAGTATTTAGGGATGAAGGGGCATCCTATCTGCAGCTTCCTCTCAAACAGTTCAGAAAAAAAGTAATAAGTATGTATATATATCGAGAGAGAGAGAGAGAGAGAGAAGAATCAAGCAGTGCAGTGCAATGGTAATATTTGGGAAATCTGGGGGAGGGGTGTGCGGGAATCCTGTGTGCTGTTCTTGCAACTTTTCTAGAAGCCTGAAATTAAGTCAAAATAGGAGTCAAAAGAAAGGAAAATTACCTTAGGAGTATGGTGAGCTTTCAATGAAATAATATCTATGAAAATATGCTCTATAAATTACAAAGTGCTGGTAAATGTTTTTAAACTAAAAATTATACTACTTAAGGTATCCACTTAAATTCATTTTCCCTAAAAATTAAAAAAAGAAAATTTCAATGGCTTAAGAAAACACAGGTTTCTTCCAATCTCATTCAAAACCCTCTACGGGCTTTGAAAAAGCATTCCAAGAGTAGCTGTTCTCCACACAGCGTCTCAGGGATCCAGGCTGCTTAGCGCTAATGCACCACCATCTGAAATGAGGACTCGGGGTCACCTCAGCAGGAGAAGGGAGCATGTGGAATTGTCTGCAGTGAAGAGGGTGTCACACATCCCCCCCAGTCACAGCCCACTGGCCAGAGCTGACCATACAGCCCAACCTGGGTGTAAGGGGGCAGGCAACACAGTGACCACATTGCCAGATTTGTGGAGCGTTCCTGTCTCAGCTCCAGGATCTCCTCAATTTCTCATTTTCTGCTGAACTAAAAACACTTTCTTGGGGCGCCTGCGTGGCTCAGTCGGTTGAGCATCGGACTTCAGCTCAGGTCATGATCTTGCGGTCCATGGGTTCGAGCCCTGCGTCGGGCTCTGTGCTGGCAGCTCAGAGCCTGGAGCCTGTTTCAGATTCTGTGTCTCCCTCTTTCTCTGACCCTCCCCTGTTCATGCTCTCTCTCTGTCTCAGAAATAAATAAATGTTAAAAAAAAAAATTTTTTTTAAAACCACTTTCTCTTTCTCAGAATATGTGAAGAAGAAGGAAAGGGGGGAGAAGAGTACATGTCTTCCTATCAGTTTCCCAGTGCTCCAACTTAGACTGTCTACCTGACTGCCAGTCACGCAGAGAGGGTGGCTCTGCACTCTCTAGGGATCACCCAGATTATGTGACCCCTCCTCAGAAACGTGGTGGCTTACACTTGTCAAGTCAGAAAATGTCTCTCTTGATCATAGAGACCAAAGACTTGGGGTCTTGGTTGAAGAACAAATAATGACAGCATTAATGACAAAGAAATGCATTAGTAAATAAGCAGCATTTGAGTGTTTTCAAAATCCACAAATATTGATCAACACGCACTCTACACCTAGATTCTTCACATTTAATATTTGTGGCATCTCTTATTTACATCCGTCCAAGTCCAGCCACCTTAGAACAGCCACATTTGAAAATCACAGTACAGAGGGGCGCCTGGGTGGCTCGGTCGGTTAAGCGTCCGACTTCGGCTCAGGTCATGATCTCGCGGTCCGTGAGTTCGAGCCCCGCATCGGGCTCTGTGCTGACAGCTCAGAGCCTGGAGCCTGTTTCAGATTCTGTGTCTCCCTCTCTCTGACCCTCCCCCATTCATGCTCTGTCTCTCTCTGTCTCAAAAATAAATAAACGTTAAAAAAAATTAAAAAAAAAAAAAGAAAATCACAGTACAGAACCAAAGGTATCTGGGAAATGAGAGAAGACCAATCTCTTCGGGGATCACACGATACAGACAACCAGCCCCTCAAATAAAACCCAGTGTAGAGCACAAGGCTAATAATGCCCAGCACACATATGGGAGAAAACAGGCTTCCAGTGGCCTAAAAAAAAAAAAGAGGGGCACCTGGGTGGCTCAGTTGGTTAAGTGTCTGACTCTTGATTTCAGCTCAAGTCACAATCTCCCACCATTATGAGATGGACCCCTGTGCCAGACTCTGAGCTGAGCATGGAGCCTGCTTGAGAATCTCTCTCCCTCTGTCCCTCCCCCCCTAAAATAAATAAAATAAAGTAAAATTAAATTAAATTAAATAAAATGAAAGAAAGTGACTTTAAGGCAGGGCAGTAAATGAAGAAAGCACAGGCTCCTTGGGTTTGACTGTATTTGTGCCCCCAGAGACAGGTGACTTGGCAGCTTTTGGGGAAGATCCACATTCCTAGGGTCCATGAGCTCACAAGTCACAGCAGCATTTCTCAGACTCACTCGCAGAATAAGAACAGCTCAATCCCTCCCACCACACACCTTGTAGATCTGGCACCGAAGTAGCCTCCCTGCTTTTTCTGTCACAACCCAAAGGCTTGGAGCGCTCCTCACAGAGCTAACCTTCTCCATGATCTTCTGTGCCACTTCTGGAAGCACACACACAGAGAGGCAAGTCTTGATTTCCTCCCTCCTTCTGTCCTTCTGTCCACCCCTCCCTCCCTCCTCCCATCCCTCCCTCCTTCCTTCTTTCTCTCCTCCCCTTTTCTCCTTCTTCCTCCTTCCCATCCTTCTGATTTGCCTTCCTCCTACCTTTCTGCCTCCCTTCCCTGTCTCCTTCCTTCAACAAATTACTTATAGAGAGCCTAACATGTGGCCAGGCACAAGCTTCTTAATTTAGAAAAATAAGACTTTACTGCATCCAACTGAAAAGTAAAAAGCACCAGTCCCCAGGTAGCTCGCTACAAATACACAGAGAGAGATAGAACCCAGCTTCAGTTGGATACTTCTGCCCACCTACCTAAGGAAAAAGGAGAAATCCCAGGTCGTTTTGTTGCTGGACGATCGTGGGTAAGACTTTGGGCATGAAGACCGCATGCAGCCACAGAAGTAAGCACAAAAACAACATCCTACTTCCAATATGTGCCATGCACCTGCAATAGCGTTGGAAAAGCTCATTCCTACTTAGAATCTAGAGAAAGGTGAAGCCTGTTTAGGGCCCCTCCCTGCCCCTGCCTCTCCTCGGGTCAGTCTGGCGCCTTCTTTCTGGACCCTTTACTCCGTTCAGGGTTGGGTCCTCTTCTGTAGCTCCCCCGCATCCTGTACCGGTGTGGAAATCACAAAGTACCTTCATCATCCGCCCCACTCTACCTCGACTAGTCCACTCCACTCAGACACATCAATGACTCTCTTCCTGCACAAAACACACATCCATTTTCAGTGCTCCAAAGTCTACCCCTCCTCCCCAAAGTTTTCCTCACCTCAAATCATTATATCTCTCTTTGTGGAAAAAAATGTTGAGGACTATACTTGTCATTTTGATGTTCTTTAAATGGTCATTAAAATTATATATAAATACACCACATACAATACAAAACTAGAGGCAATTTTGGTTTTAGCCTATGGATTGCCACTCACCATTTTTAATCTTTGTGAGTGTGGCCTGCTCTGCTGTGTTTCCATGTTCCAGAAGGGAAGGATGCAGGCTCATCCAGCCAGGACGGAAGAAACGTGGGCTTGGATTATCTAATTGGTGTCCCCAAGAAACCCATGAAAGTTTTCCAGTTATAGTTTTAGGGTTCAGGCAGGCCATACACTGACACATTGGGAAGCGTTTTCAAGTCTGACTCAGAGCCATGGAGCCGCAAGCTGCATCCCTCCCCGTGCGAGGGGCCATATGCCCCAGCTCCTCCTGCCAGCACAGATTTGAAACGCTATCTGCTTGCTCTTCCCCACGTGAATGTTGGTAGTTATCAGCCCAGGTCTGTCTACCTTTTTCCCATTCTTCTCTCTCCTTCCTCTACCTCTCTCCCCAAATTTCTAGGCAAGAGCAAGACCATCCAGCGTTCCCAGGAGAATCATGGGCCTCCCGATGCCCCCACATCTCTGCAGCCGGAAGTAGACGCACTCAACACTCCCACCTCTCCCTCTCTGGGGAGAGGGTCTTCCCAGTTGTGGGGTGACACAATAGAATTCTGAAATCCTCTCTCCACCAAAACCTTCTTGCACCGGGTTTATTCAATGTACTGGATTCTATGAGGGACCAAGAGCAGTGACTTTCTCTCTCCATCACTGCCTTCAGGTTTACTGTTTAACAGCCTCCTTGCTCGCTATCCTTCCAGGTAGAGCCTGTCGCTTTCCAGACAAGTGGGGAATCAAAATAGCATAATTTTCCATTAAAAAAAAAAAAAAGTTCAGGGGCACCTGAGTGGCTTAGTCAGTTGAGTGTCTGACTCTTGATTTCACTCAGGTCAGGATCTCGCCAGTTTGTGGGCTAGAGGCCTGCATTGGGCTCTGTGCTGACAGTGCAGAGCCTGCTTGGGATTCTCTCTCTCTCTCTGTCTCTCTCTCCTCTCTCTGCCCCCCCAAATAAGTAAATAAACTAAAAAAAAAAAAAAAAAAAAAGTTCAGTCCCATTGTAATCAAAACCATTATCTCCCAAATGATTTCAAGGTCTCTGCAGCTAGGCCCGAGCACACCTCCACGCTGGGTTCCAGCGATGCGGAGGGGAGGGTGAGATATCTCTTTCTCACCCTCTTTTCCCACTTGGCTCAGCTGCTTCCAGTTCCTGGGAGGTGGCAGAGGGAGAAGGAAGTAGAAAGCACGAGGTATTACTTAACTAGTGCTGGTGCATCTGGCCACTCAGTGTCCTCTGGCTAGCGGGAGCCCACGTGTGGTACACAGAATGTCCTCCCCAACCATGTCCACCTCCTAATCTGTGAAGCCTTCCACGCTAAAAGGGACTTGGCAGATAGGATGAAGTTTAGAACCTCCAGATGGGAAGATGAACCTGGGCTGTCCAGACGGGCCCAATGTAATCACAACGGTCTTTTATCAGAGGGAGGCAGGAGGGTCAGAGTCAGAGAAGATGTGATGATGGAAGCAGATGGAGGTCAGCGTGAGGCCATTACTGGCCGGGAGTAGGGCACCAGGAGGTGAGGCAGCACCGTAAGCTGCCAAGGAAAGGAATTCTCCACCAGAGCTCCCAGAAGGAACATGGGCTTGCCGACACCCTGATGTTAGTCCAGTAGGACCCAGCTTGGACTTCTGACATCCAGAACTGTGAGATCAGAAATGTGTTGTTTTAAACCACTAACTTTCTGGTAATCTATTAGAGTAGCAATAGGAAGTAGCTGACTTGTGGGACTCTTTGTGGGGTTTCCAGACCTCCACAGAGGGACTCTTGGCATTTATCTTTCCCAAAAGCAGTACTTCTCAACCAGGGTCAATTTTTCATATCCACTACCCCCCCCCCAGGGGAGATTTGATCATGTCTGGAGATATTTTGGATCATCACGACTGGGGGGAATGCCAATAGCATCTAGCAGATGGAGGCCCGAGACGCCAACTATCCTACAACACACAGGACAGGCTCCTACAACAAAGAAGTATCAAGTCCAAAATGTCAGTAGTGTCAAGGTTAAAAACCCTAATCTAAAGCAAGCAATGAACTTGTTGGCCTCTTGCAATCTCTCTCCTGTCCAATAGCCAGCACCTCTCTTACCTTCAAGAGGGTCCTTTCGGAACAGCTTGAGCCTGACTCACTTCTACAGTGTGTGCGTGAAGGGAAAGCATTACCCTTCTTTGCTCCACCAAACACTGGCAGTCAGGCAGCCCCTACACCGCCCACCTTTTCTCTGTGCTGCACCATTAGTGGCAACAGTAGGCAGCCTCTTCCCTTCTCATTTCACCAAGCAAAAGTCAAGCATCAATCTCTAGATCGCTACTGCCCTCTAAAACTGGGCAATGGTTCTTAGCCGGAAGTAATTTTGCCCCCCACCCAGGGGATGTTTAGCCATGTCTGGAGATGTATTTTGGTTGTCACAATTGTGGGAGGTGGGGACATGCTACTAGCATCTAGTGGGTGGAGGCCAGGGACACCGCTGAACATTTCTACATTTCATGGCAAAGATTTATCCACCCAGAATGTCAATAGTACCGAGGTCTAGAAGTTCAGCTCCAGGAAGTCCAGGTGAACCTCTCTGAAGAACATTCTTGCTGTCTCCTCTGACAGCAACAAGGGCAGATGGTGAGTAAGATGCTGGTCTCCCTTTCTGCCAAGGGTCTTGATTCTACCAGTGATGCCCTGGCATCTCCCAACCTCCCTTGTCTTTGTTGGGGGAAGCGGAGGACAGCATTCTAGGGACACAGACAGGAAAGCTGCATGATCTCCTCTTATACAAATTCCCTTTGAAGGATCCTCTCTTATGTAAATTGAAGGCAGAAGATGAATTAAGGATTCTGTCTCTAGATTATGTGGTCACATATCACTGACTGTATCCCACCTAGACGGCTTAGCCAAAACTTTAAAACCCTCATTTAACGTCCTGTTACACACCTTCCATAAGATGTTCAAGGCATTGTTAGGACTTAGAGATTTCCCTGTTAATTCTTCAGGGAAGGAAGCACTGTAGGCAAGCATTTTCATCAAATAATGACTTTCATTTTCTTAATGTGTCTTTCACACAAATTTATGGCACAGGAGTGGAGACATGCTCTAATAATGTAAGTAACAGAGAAAGGACATATACAAACAAAAGAAGAGAGAACAGAGAGCACAGTGGGGTTTGTGGGCTTCATCCATTCATTCATTAATTCAAACGGTCTGCTGAAATGTTGCCTTCCTGTTGAAAGCCTCCCTCATCACAGTGTTTAAATAATCTACCACTGCCTTTTGCCCACTTTCTCTGTCCGATCATTGTACTTTTTTTATTATGATGTAATCCTATGCCACAAAAATTCACTCTTTTAAGTATACGATTCAGTGGGTTTTAGCATATTTACAAGACGTATGCAACAATCACCACTATATGATTGTAGAACAGTTTCATCACCCCAAAAAGAAATGCTATTTATTTCACAGTTACTCCCGATTTCTCCCCTCCCTAGTTCATATCAACCACAAATCTACTTATCTTCTATCTGTATCATTTGGCCTGTCCTGGACATTTCATATGAGTGAAATCACATGATATGTGGCCTTTTATGTCTGGCTTCTGTCACTTAGCATTTCCCTAATGACTAATGGTGCTCAGTGTTTTTTCATGGGCTTATTAGTTATTTGTATATCTTATTTGGAAAAATGTCTATTCAAATCCTTTGCCCACTTTTTAAATTGGATTGTCTTTTTATTGTTGAGTTGTAAAGGTTCTTTATATATTCTGGATACTAAACTCTTATCAGATATAGAATATGCAAATATTTTCTCCCAGTTATATGAGTTGTCTTTTTGTTTTCTTAATAGTAACCATTGAAGCACAAAAGTTTTTTTAATTTAGATAACATCTAATTTCTCTATTTTTTCATTGCTTATGCTTTAAGCGTCATATCTAGGGAGCCAGTGCATAATCCAAGGGCATAAAGATTTACACCTGTTTTTTTTTAATTTTTTTTTAATGTTTATTCATTTTTGAGAGACAGAGTGCAAGTGGGGAAGGGGCAGAGAGAGGGAGACACAGAATCCAAAGCAGGCTCCAGGCTCTGAGCTTTCAGCCCAGAGCCTGACATGGGGCTTGAACCCACGAACTATGAGATCATGAGCTGAGCCAAAGTTGGATGCTTAACTGACTGAGCCACTCAGGTACCCCTACACCTGTTTTCTTCTAAGAATTTAATAATTTCAGTTCTTACATTTCAGTCTTTGATCCATTTTGAGTTAATTTTTGTATATGGTGTGAGGTAGAAGTCTAACTTCATTCTTTTGCACGGAGTTAGTCAATTGCAGGTATTAGTTTTTTAAAAGACTATTCTCCCCCCATTAAATAGTCTTGGCATCCTTGTTGAAAATCAATTCTTTACTTTTTTATGGAAGCTATCATCTAAAATTATATCATCTGTTAACTTGTTAATATCTACCCTTCCCAAATTCCCAAACTCTCTCACTCCCCTCTGTCTCCCCCACCCCCCAAACTAAACTGTAAGACGAAGACAGAAAGTTGTTTGTTTACTATTTATCTCTACTGCCTGGGACATAGTAGGCACTTATGTATTTGTTGACTGAATAAATGAGATTCCAGTTTCCTTTAGAAACAAAGGTCATTGTTTGTATCTATACCATTTAAGTGCAGGAACTCATTTAATTTAAGGCAACATATAAAATTAAATTAAATTAAATTAAATTAAATTAAATTAAATTAAGTTAAATTAAGTTAAGTTAAAAAGTTGTTGAGCCCTGTGTTGAAGTGAGCTTTCACGAACATTTCTTGGATTGGATACGAAGAGCTTAATAAGGCAAGTAACTACCCATTAGTAAAGAGAGAGCCTGCAGAGAAGTTAATAGAAATCCAAAGGCAAGTTTAAAGGGACCACCAAGACCATTACCTGATACTCCAGTAATGACCTCAACAGGTGAGTGGCCCCAAGCAATTTTCTTGCCTGCTTAAGGCCTCAGTTCTCATCCCCAACACCAGCTCTCAGGTCACCTGCAGTACTAGCATTCTGATAATCTGGAGTCTTTAGAAACAGGCTCTGTAGTCAACTCAAGTTAATCTTTTTAAGGGACATAGTTTTTATTTGCAAGCTGCCTTTAAAAATAATTATTATTTAAAAAATAAAAAATAAAAATAATTATTAACAAAAAAGATGCTTTATTAAGAGACAATATGAGTTTCCTCATGAAAGCTGTCTGACCATGACCACAACTCTAACCATGAATATAAAGATTCAGAGCTCTCCCTAAAAGTGGGTAGGTAAAACTCTTAGCCAAATGCCTAAAAGAGAAAAAGGTTTTCCAGAAGCTCCTGTTGAGAAAGAAAGAGCATGCCCGCCCACTAGTGGACAAATTAAGTAATTGCCAGATTTTCCAAGAAGGATTCCCAGGCTCCACCTTACCGTGAGTGAATGAATACTGTCAGCTAAGCTCTAAACTATCACATAACTGCCCGCACAAAACACTCGTTGAAGAGGTCACTGAAAACTCCAGGGTTATAAAGGTCTATGGGTGAACACGGAAGAGGTAAGAAAAACTAACCAAGTGCCAGGAGCATAATCAAACTTTATTTTTCTGAACCAGGATTACAACCATACCACATAATGCATACACATGATATTGACAATGGTAACTTAAATTCAAAATTGGAAAAAAAAAAACATAAAATAGAAATATTTTACTTTTAACATTTTCTTTCACAATTTGTTAACTCTTGTTTTGGAACCAGAAATCTGCGACTTTTTCTTTAGCAGATCATTGTTTAAATCTTGTACCAAGTTCCACGCGAGCACGGAATTCAGCTTTGACTGGTAGCCTTGACTTCAATAATTGAGAAGAACTGTTCACAAACGTAGGCATTTTCAAAGAGTTTTAACAATCTTTGCACAACTGTTCAGATATTTGCAGGAGGTTGGGGCTCTGGTGTCACTGTGCTAGATGTCCAGTCCTGTGTTGCACCGCAGATCACCTTTCACACTGCAAGTATGTGAAGTATGAAGAGATAAAGGAGCACTGAGCAGGGGAAGGTTACCTTCACAGTGCTGAAGTCAACGACAAAGTCAGCTTTCAGCATCACGGAATTTCCATCACAGGGCTCTGACCATCAGCTACAGTTCTAGAGCTAATTCTAGCACAGAAAAGAGGACCAAATAACGCTCTGCCAGATCACTGTCTCCATAATGTTTCATAACTCTAATGGATGACTTTGCAGGGCGTTCAAAGTGTTTGCCAACCCAAAAGGCCAATTCTGTGATAACAATCTTTGCTGCTTAGCATAAACAAAAATTTCTTTTCCTCCGTGATGAGGAACGAGTTCATTTCAACAGTTCAACACATCTCCTTAGCTTCAGTGGTGACTGAGCCTCCCAACCTACGTGCAGTGAGCAGACCTCTGTGTTATGTGTCCAATTCATTCAACGGTGCCTGAGATGCTCTGTGGCCCAAACCCCAGGGGGAGACCCAGCTTACAGGTGGTGAGCTCTGGGTCTGTGATGCGTTCCATTTTTAACTTCCAGCAGAAAGCAATTCCTGCTGAGTAATGCAAATGAGTAGAGGTAAAGCCTGTGTCCTTGCATAACTTGCCACATGGAACTTAAGTGTTACCGCAAGTCCAATATTAGCACCATCCATCCCAGGATCATCATCTATATTAAATTGTTTGAAAGTTTCCTCTTGTTACAGAAATGAATTTCTTAATTACTTCCTAGTGTTGTGCCTGTCATGGGCACACTGTCTAAAATATTTTCAGTCGTATAAAAATTCTCAAACCCACGGTGAATAAATAGAGCTAATTATTACATCTAAGTATTACTAAATATGTCCCCTCATCAGCTGCAGAAGCAAATGTCACAATGTTTAAAACTTTTTTCACACAATTTTTCTTTTAGTTTCCTAGCCATATTTCTAGTACATTGAGCAACAGTGTTTCTGGTTACACTTCTATTTTCACACGTCTGTATCTTCTCAGGACATACAATTTCTACCCCATTCAATAGACACTCCTTTACAACTTGCTATCTGTGAAGAATTTGATGGCCCAGGCAGATTTTTCACTAAAATATATAACTGCTGATTGTATTAAAAATCAAAACAAACCTTGCTGGCTTTTCAGCTCTCTTTGCAGCTCTTAGGATTTGATCAGACATCTTTTCCACATCCTTGGTCTTTTTTCTTACAGTGGTTTGTTTCATCACGCCACCTAGGCTGTTGTCTTAAATTACATCCTTTGCCACATAAGCACACAGAAGTGGCCTTCAGTTTACAAAGTGGAACATAGGACTCTCTACGTCTATGTTCTACTTCCTCCTTTTCACAGAGACGTAAGAAATATTCGCTTTTCTAACACGATACAGAAGTGACCTTCACAAAGCACAACTCAGTTTTGCAAAATACATCTCTTCTCTGTAATTCAACCTCTGGATCTGATCTCCCTCCACCTGATGGAAGAACATGTCCTCAGTCTTGTCCAGGAAGGCATTCAGTCTCTTCCATAAGAATGCCCACACCATAAACCATGCCAGTAAGTACCCCTTGCCTGTAGTGGTTCTCAACCCTCTCTTGCTCCTACTGGAGCCACAACAGGGAGCTTTGGAAATGCCAATGCTTAGCTTTTCTCGAGCACGGTTACTCAGAATCTTTGAGGATGGGACATGGGTATGATGTCTTTTAAAGACCCACAGTGTTAATTCAGGCAATTCTGGCATATAGACAAGGTTGAGAAGGACAGATGTGGAGCAAGCAGACCTCACATGGGCTCCTCACAAGACAGCCGGTACATGATGCCTGACCCCCAGAGGCACGGATGGCCAGATGATGTCAGGGCAGTAGCAGCAAGCATAAGGGGATGAATTTACCATAGCAGCCAATGAAATACAGCTACCACCCGTCCCCTCTCCCACAGCAGCACCCTGGAAGAAGAGAGAGAGACAGGTGTCCCAGACCCACCCAGTCCCCCTCCAATCCAAGCAGATGTGGTCTCAGCTCAAACTGTGCTGGGGGTGGGAGGAGGGGAGATGGTAAGGTTTAAACCAAGCATGAAACTAAACTGGATTGAATATTAATAACCAAAAAAGACTAGGAAAGATGAAATCTGCGCAACATGTCACCATGGGATGGGAAAGGGAGAGTCAGAAGCATGGAGTTGGGCACTACGATCGAAGGAAAGAATCTTGGTCACGTTTATCCTGCTTAATGACTTGACACCACTTTATCAATGAATCATACTTCAGTGTTTTCTCAGTCACACAGGTTTAAACACTATGATTATAAGATTTTCTCAGGATTTCTTCTTCCTGTCTTCTGGGAAGTGACACCCATGTTCTGTGGGCATCAAACAGACTTGGAGGGAGGTGGGGAGTGGGGAGCCTCTTCCATGGCCATTCCTTTGTCTTTGCATTGGCTTCATCTGAACCCAAGCTTGCAAAGCCTCCTTGATAAGACCACCAGACCCCTTTGGAATCCACTAACTCCCGCAGCAAATTTTTAAGCCTTTTGTGTGAACACAAGGTTTAGTGGCTCTCTCAAGTGTGCCTGGGGAGACTCTGGAGCAGTCCTGCAGCCCCACTTTGCCTTTGCCACCCCCTGCAGCCATGAGCGGTGGGCAGGATCCTAGGTCTCTTTCATGGAGATGCTTACCTCCTCGGACTCTTCCCTGCACTTCTCATTCCTCCCCAACTGGGAAAGCATCTTCTAGTCTGCATGGTGGTGTTTGAGAGAGAAGTGGAGGAAATGGTTCCCCCCAAACACATAGTCTTCCAAATCTGATTTATCTGACACCTGCACCAAAGCTTTTGAACCCAATAGCCAGGAATATGAAACCTTTGGTCTTTGCTTCCCCCATGGACCTCCTCCATAGTCTCCTCCAAAGGAGACTCCATTCTAGCTTCCTGAATGAGAAAGGATCACAGAATAAAAACCGAATTGGCCCCACATCCTTATTGATATGGCACCAGTCATATCATCAGCCCCCACTGCTCTTCCTATTAAGATCAGAGAAAAAGGTGAATAAATGCCAACAGAAGATAGTACTAGAACAGTAGAAAACAATTGTGTGCAAAAAATTTAGGGGGATATTATTTATCACAAACTGATATAAGTTGGAACAAAATACACAAAAAGATGAGTTTGGTGCATTGGAATTCACGAAAGCTGATGATAATTACTACTCTATTAGCAGAAGTAACAGAAGTTAATGACTCTCAACAGATATGCAGAACTTGTCAAGGAACCTTTTTTTTTTTTTTTTTTCTTTTTTTTAGAGAGAGCACACAAGCAGCGGGGAGGGGCAGAGGGAGAAAGAGAGAATCTTAAGAAGGCTCCATTCTCAGCCTGGAGCCCAGTGAGGGGCTTGATCCCCTGACCCTGGGATCACGACCTGAGGCGAAATCAAGAGTCAGAGACTCAACCAACTGAGCCACCCAGGTGCCTGTCAAGAAATCTTGTTGTTTCCTGTTTCTGGCTATTATGAGTAAAGCTTCTATGAACACTCTTGTCCAAGTCTTTGTGTTGACATGAATTTCAATTTCTCTAAACAATGCTTTCCTAATTTTGCAATATGTTGCTTTTTCTGGTGCTATGTGTATGCAACCATGATTTAATAATAAGAGGCAATTTTATAATAAAAATAAATCTCTGAGTTTAATTTGAGATAAAATTAATTTGGAGATGGAGAAATCCATTTTCATCATCTCTCCATTTCTATTAGAAAAATTACAACAGGGCCATCACACTGGCATGAAGCCTCAGAATCAAGAAGATTCTAGGAGTTGGTGAATACTGTGACAAACTGAAAAGTACATACATAACCTTGTTTTAAATGTGCAGCCACATTGAGGAGGGCACTCATTGGGTTGAGCACTGGGTGTTGTATGTAAGCAATGAACCATGGGAATCTACCCCAAAAACCAAGAGCACACTTTACACACTGTATGTTAGCCAATTTGACAATAAATTATACTAATAAATTATAAACATTTTTTAAAAGTTTAAAAAATAAAATAAAAAATAAATGTGCAGCTACTATTCTTCCTCAACCAATTCACTATGCGGTCCCAATGTTCCCCAATCTTCTAATTTTTCAAGGGCAGACAGACTTTTTGTGCATATATGCAACCTCCTAAATTTGAACGTTGACCAGCAGAAAGTAGCAAGCACTGGCGGTGGGCCTAATGCCGTCCAGTCTCAGGCTGTGCAGGATAAAACACAATGGCAGGCCAGATTTGGCCCCAAGACTCATTAATCTGTAGCTAAGATTTTGGTTCTCAGTCTGGCTTTGAGCAATATGAACTTTTAACTTTTTAAAAATACATGTCTATGGGACACTTGGGTGGCTCAGTCGGCTCAGTCGGCTGAGCATCTCACTTCAGCTCAGGTCATGATCTCACAGCTCGTGAGTTCAAGCCCTGTGTCAGGCTCTGTGCTGACAGCTCAGAGCCTGGAGCCTGCTTCAGATTCTGTGTCTCCCTCTCTCTCTGCCCCTAACCCACTCTCATTCTGTCTCTGTCTCTCTCAAAAATAAACATTAAAAAATTTTTTTTTTTAAAATACAACATGTCTGGGCCCTAGCTCAGATTCTGACTTAACTAGATCAGGAATGAGGCCCGGGCATCTGCATATGACTTTAAATTTCAAGTTAACAGTGTCTGGTCACATTTCTCAACTTCAGCACTGTGTTCAGAACACCCCACCACTTGCCCAAGCTAATTCTAACCTGATTCTGAGTTGAAATACTGATGTGCATCGTGGTGTAAATTATAATCAGTGATAAACACACAAACAATGAAACTGTCACAAGGCAGTTTTTCTAGTCTCTAATTAACCCAAATGGCATCAAATTTTGGCTCTTCTGTGTCTGAGGACATTATAACAGCTGACCTTTCTGGAGGAAACTTGGGTCTAAGTAAAAATGTTTGCATACAAACTGATGGGAACTTCTTATTCATGAACATGCTAACCACAGGATAAAAACGTCTCTGCAAATAAGGGAGACAAAAAGAAGCAGGAGAAGGCAGATCAAAGGAGCTGTTGTGTTTTTACAATTTGGCAGGTAACAGGTCTTATGAAATGAGCACAAATGCGTGAGCACAAAGACTCCTAACGTGGGACTCTTGCCTGTCAGGTGTATATGGGCTTAAAGTAACTAAGGGAGAAAGATGCCATGATAGGAACCTATCTCAAATTTTTTCCAGTGAGCTTCTGCAAGCCCGAGGCAAACGGGTCTTTATGAAAAACAGAGACATCCAGTAACAAGATCCTCCCATCATTTGCCTTTCAAGCCTCTGACCTGTAGTCATGGGGCAAACAAATGAAGAAAAATTGGAAATAACCATTAACTGAGGAAAAAAATTATAACAACATTGAGCGAGGATCAGAAGACTGCATAGCAGGTACCAGGCCTTGGCATGGTACTGGGCCAGGGCCAAAGAGAATGGCGACAGTGAACACAGATGCCATGGATAGAGACACGTCCAGGTTTAAAATCGTCCTCACCGGTGCTCTCTGGAGTAGAGTGCATGACTGGCATGTTTGGGAATGGCTTCATCACTGCCATCCATGGGGCCGAGTGGGCCAGAGGCAAAAGGCTCCCTGTGAGTGACTGTATCCTGTTGAAGCTGAGCTTCTCCAGGCTTTTGCTGCAGATCTGGATGATGCTGGAGAATATTTACAGCCTATTCTTCCTGGTCACTTATAACCAAAACACAGTGTTTATAACCTTCAAAGTCATCACCATGTTTCTGAACTATTCCAACCTCTGGCTTGCTGCCTGGCTCAACATCGTCTCTTGCCTTCGAATTGCAAACTTTGCTCACTGTTTGTTCTCCATGATGAAGAGGAAAATCAGAGAGCTGATGCCTCGGCTTCTGGGGCTGTCACTGTTCATCTCCTTACGCTTCAGCTTTCGCTTCTCTAAAGATATCTTCAATGTGTACATAAATAGTTCCGTTCCTATCCCCTCCTCCAACACCACTGAGAAGAAATACTTCTCTGAGACTAACATGGTCAACCTGGTTCTTCTCTATAACCTGGGGATCTTCATTCCTCTGATCATGCTCATCTTTGCAGCCACTCTGCTGATCATCTCTCTCAAGAGATACACCCTACACAAGAGATACACCCTACACATGCCACTGGCTTCAGGGACCCCAGCATGGAGGCTCACATGGGGGCGATCAAAGCTATCAGCTACTTTCTCATTTTCTATATTTTCAATGCAGTTGCTCTATTCATTTCCATGTCCAACATCTTTGACATCAACAGTTCCTGGAATATTTTGTGCAAAATCGTCATGGCTGCTTACCCAGCTGGCCACTCAGTGCTACTGATCTTGGGCAACCCTGGGCTGAGAAGAGCCTGGAAGAGGTTTCAGCACTGTGTTCATCTTCATCTATAAGAGCAGACCCTGTGATGGAATCCAGAGTGCCACAGGACCGGTTCAACCAGCTCTGCCTTTCCCCCACCTAAACCTCTCTCCTCACCCCTCTTTTCTGCTTAATCTTATTTCTCAGGTAACTGGGTTGTTCCATGAATGGGACACTGAGTTTTTAACTTGAGATTCTAAGCTGAAGTAGCTAAGCAACTCTAAGATGGATTGTGGAAGCTCCTTGATCTATGTTCATTCATCTCCTGCCCTGAGCCTTAAGTAAGGAGAGGATGGCTGGACCTCTCCATTTGCCGGGGATGATCTCAGTGTGTGCCTGTGGTCACCGGGCACCCTTTAATTCTCAAAGATATCTTGGTCTGGATGAAAACTTACATGGTCACCCTACTGAAGGCACCCTACTAACCCACAGTTAAGAAAAAGGAGGGCTAGTGACAAGCATTGTATGCAGTCCAACAGGCAGAAGGGAGGCTAGCATACCTACAGGGAAAAGGGACTAAGAGAAAGCCTGGCCAGAATTACCAGGTGCTGCAGAGGTTTCAAGGAAAATGGAGGCTGTGTATACTATTAGTGCAGTGACAGGTAGCATTCATATTACAGAAGTTTCCAGAGTAGGTGATGAAAACAGTGAGGGAGTTTGTAAAGACCAATAATTTCAGGAGGTTGTCTGGAGAAAAACATGAAATACAGGGCGGCAGATGGATAAGTGGATGGTCAATTGAATGCTTTATTTTTCCAAATGGCAGGGGGGCGTGGGGGGAAGAGTGGCATGTGCAGCCCCAGGAAGAAAACAGGAAGAGTCCAGAGCAAAGGAACATCTATGTTGCTGTGCTCCTGTGTTGGGGGCAATGCAAATGGCATCTGCCTCTGGCGATAGCAGTTCTAGGTTCCCTTGATGTGACCATGGTGCCAGCGCAGGTTACCTGGCAGGGGCTGTTTGACAAGAAAGAAAATGTCACAGTTCACTGCCACTCTTCACAATGATGGCATCAGCACCACCTCAAACAGCCTTGTACAAAATAAGACACCACTCCTAGACATCTTGGAACTAGAAAGTTAGGAACTTGGGGTTTTCTTGTATTTAGTGTTTTCAAAATCAGAATTACTGAGCAAAGTATGAAAAGAACGCCACTCACCACACCAAAGCTTCCAAATGAAAATATAAGGTTGGTAGCAAAGACTAAATGCTGAGCTTCTGGGCTCTCGAGCACATTTTTCAGAAAGAGCCCTTTATATCCGTGAACAGAAAAAAATCACACACACACACACACACACACACACACACACACACACAGAGGCATGTACACACTCTCACATACACCCCTTTACAGTTCCAACAGCATGGGATGTATTCAATTAGAAGGGAAGCTATATTCATGGAAACACACATTTTTCATTGTTTTCCTAATTGATATTTACTTCTATGACTATTTGAGGTTGGTATAGTTGTTATGGTGGGGCAAATTAGATTTTGAAGTTTCATTCCAGTACCTAAAGAATAGAGAAATATACATTTTCCCAATAATACGTGCACACCCATCCAATGAAAAACAGAAAATTGATTTAGAGCCAGCATGTGATTAATATGAACCACACCAAGATAACAAACTATGTAATCCCTCTCTGTGCTTATTATGAAGAAATAACATGTCATTGTTTGTAAAAGCCAAAAGCAGCAGAGAGCTAACCAGAGCTTCAAGGATGATGACATTAATAGTGTGTGTTGCCTTACCTTCAACTAGGTAAAGTTCCCTCCAGTTCTCTCTCCCTCCCCTCCTTCTTTTTTTCCTTCCTTCCTTCCTTCCTTCCTTCCTTCCTTCCTTCCTTCCTTCCTTCTTTCCTTCCCTGCTTCCTCCTTCCTTCCCCCCTTCTTTCCTTCCTTCTTTTCTTTCTTTCTGTACAACCCACCTAGATTTCTATAATGGGCACCCTACCTTCCAATTGGTTGGCTTTAGACAGAAATCAGAAGTCCTAAAGGATCTGCTTTGCAAACTCTACATGACACCCCTGTACCCTGAGAGAGGTCTGAAAGTTGGTGTGAAGGGTTCCTTTACTCACAAAGTCACTCTGGACATTCACCCACCACGTGGAGCAGCTAGGGGGACTTGGGTTGCCACGGGGACTCCAATGTGGAAGGCCCAGTACAAGGCGGGGTGTCTCAAACACAGCTGAGTCCTAGTGAAGGAAGACTAGAGTAGAAGCCAGGGTCAATCTAAGGGCTGGGATTTGTGGGCACCAGAGTGCCCCACAATCCAACACGATCTTCACCTTTCAATCTGCTAAATGCCACCATGGTTCCTGCTTTTCTGGGAGTGGACTCTGCAGGAATTCTCCTTTACTATTCTCTCAGACATCCTTTCCTTTGGGCTGCTAGGACAGAAACATCTATTGAATAAAGGGAAAGGAACTGTAAATTCAACCAACCAATGAGTCTTGAGTTGGAGGGGGAGAACAGAAACCAAGGGCAGAAAGCTGAAGCAATCATGGCAGGATGGACAGAAATGGACTCCTTAGAGGAGAGGTGAGAGGTATGGAAATTCCTTACATGCTCGGGAAGGTTGGTTTTCAGGAGAGAAAGGAGGAGTAAGCAAGCCAGGGCACCAGCCCTCAGTGTTAGAAGGCTGGGGGAGCTCCCTGGACCCCTTTGCTGCACTGGAGACAGGTTGCCTCAGAGAGCAAAGGTGACAGTCAGAAGGAAATGCTCATTTCCATGTCCTTTTGGGGAAGGTAACATGCTACATGGCTAGAAAGTTGTTGATGGAAGCAGGACAGAAGCCTCTTAGAGCCTGGCATGTGGCCCAGGAGGTGAGGCCAGAGCAGAGAAGAGCAGCAAGCACAAGAGGTGTGGGGTGGGAGGCCAGGGCAGAAGGATTGGGAAAGGGAAGGTGTGAAGGTGCTGAGTGCTTGGCCAGGCTCATCTGGGGAAGCAATCTGCTTACCGCTCCTGCCTGGCCTTTGGGGGCAACAAAAGATCTTCTAAGAGCTTTCCAGAGGAATATTTCTGGGTGGGACTCTATACTGCACAGGTGCCCTGTGTCTGCAAAGCTAGCCTATCAACCAGCCTCACTGGGGAGGAAATGGATTTGGGGGGTGGGGGTAAAGTTTCTTGTTTCTCTCATTTGGTTTCCCTTAGTTTTTTAGCAAAGTGTCTTAAAAATGTTCTGTCCTCCCTCAGTTGTATCAGGATAAAATCAAAGAAAAGCCGCTCTGAAAACAGTTCAAAAAGAAAAGGAATCAACAATCCCCTGGGTTGGGTTGGGTTCGGATGTGGCAGCAGCGAAGGGAATCCAAGGAGAGAATTCCAAGGTGGAAGATTAACGGGAAAATGTCACATTGGGTAGCTGCCTTGCCCCTCTGGCCACGCAGTTCCTGGAGTCCAAACGACTTCAGTTTGGGTCCTGGCTCTGCTACTTACTGGTTTTTGGCGCAGGCATGTTATTGCAACTCTCTGAACCTTAGTTTCTGTACCTGTAAAATGGGAATAATGATAATAATACCTCCCTCCTGGGATTACCTATCTCATCCTAAGAAATAAGTGAGATAAAACTTATTTTTTGTTATCTCAACTTATTATTGGTTGAGAGTAAGCTCTCAACCAATGTTAGCTGTTAATATTCTTAAGAGAAGGGATGTGAGGCTGAGGGGCCAGGAGTCTAGAATGAGGATATACAGGGGCGCCTGGGTGGCTCAGTTGCTTAGGCATCTGACTCTTGATTTTGGCTCAGGTCATGATCTCATGGTCATTAGTTCCAGCCCCGACTCAGGCTGGGCTCCTCGCTGAGCATGGAGCCTCTTAAGATTCTGTGATTCTCTTTCTCTCTCTCTCTCTCTCTCTCTCTCTCTCTCTCTCCCTCTCTCCCCCTCTGCCCCTCCCCCACTCTCTCTCCCAAAAAATTAAAAAAAAATTTTTTTTAATTGAAAAAAATTTAGAATGAGGATATTTAGAGCAGGCCAGATGTGAAAAGGCCGAGACTGGGCTGGACACACACAGAGGGGTGAGCCTGATCCACAGAACCAGGCTCGATCCATAACAGCTCATCATCTGAAGTGGTAGGTGGATGTGTGGGGCAGGGGTGCAGGGGTTGGGGAGGCATCCTGAAGTATTTGGCTCCCACACACCCTTCTGACAACATCAGAAAGACATCTACTATTCCAGGGTTTAAACCCTTGGCAATTTTGAAGGAAGGGGGGCACTATGTCACGGGTCAGCAAACTCTGTCAGGGGCCACACACAATAAATATTTTAAGCTTTGTGGGCCACATGCAGCCCCTGTCACATGAGCCATCTGAAGCAACACATAAATGAATAGGAGTGGCTGTGCTAATAAAGTTTTCTTTACAGACACTGAAATGTCAATTTCATATAATTTTCACATGTCATAAAATATCTTTTGATTTTTTTTTCAACCATTTAAGCATGCAAAAAGCATTCTTAGCTTGTGGGCTCTACAAGACCAGGAGGTGGGTCACATTTGACCCCCAAGCCACAGTTTCTCCAACTCAAGGAGGCACCAAAACCCACCACAAACCCCAGTTACCTTTACTGTAAACCAGAGACGCATATCATGATAATTTTGCCATGTCGTGAACACAGCAACTTTCTGAATATTTCTGCCACTTTCAGTTTGTCCAGCTTGGGTCTACCCCTTGGTGATCCCTAAATCACAACTCTTTAGTTCTTTGTGAAAAACAATGAGGACCCTAGTCCCTCTCCTACCACTGCCACGCTGTTAAGGACAGACACAGGGCCCCATATAAGTTTGTATCTAAAATTTTAAAAGATACCACCTTCAGGGGTGCCTGGGTGGCTCAGTTGGTTTTGGTTTCAGCTTGGATCATGATCTCATGGTTCATGGGTTTGAGCCCCCAGTCGGGCTCTGTGCTGACAGTCAGGTGCCTGCCTGGGATTCTCTGTCTCCCTTTCTCTCTGCCCCTCTACTCATGCTCGCTCTCTCTCTCTCTGTCTCTCTCTCTCCCTCAATAAACATTTTTTTTAAAAAAAGACTCAAGACTTCACTAATATAGTAAGTGGATGGAATTTGAAGATAAAATATTATAAATAAATAAATAAATAAATAAAACCACCCTGAATCTATTCAGTCAGTAACAAGGAGTAAAAATCATTAAACAGGTTCCTACAGGGTCCTCAGGAATGTTTTGAAAGCTATGTCTCTAGCTCTGAAATGATCATGCTCCTACAAACTTCCGCTGTGAGACTGGACTGGATGGTAGGCTGCAGTTCCCTGTGTGGTCCTGACCCATCAGGGCAATGTTTATATCTTTGTGTCTTTTTCAGCTGGTTTACTAAGACAATGATGGGAAACATCTAGAGTCAGTGTGGCACACGGGAAGAACCTAGACTTTGGTGTCAAAAAGTCTAGATTCGAGGGGCACCTAGATGTGGGCATCCAACTCTTGAATTTGGCTCAGGTCATGATCCCAGGGTAGTGGGATCAACCGCTGCATCAGGCTCTGTGCTGAGTGTGGAGCCTACTTGGGATTCTCTCTCTCTCCCTCTCTGCCCCTCCCCCTGGCTCACTCGTGCTCACATTCTCTCTCTCTCCAGAATAAAGGGAAAAAAAATTTTTTTAAACAGTTAGATTTGAGTGCCCATTCTAGGTGATCTTTAGAAAGTCACCAAACCTGTTTTGCCTTCAGTTTCCCCATCTGGAAAAACAGAGATGATCAGAATATCCATTTCACAGAGTTGTTTTGAGGTTCAAAGGAAATAATATATATGTGCATAATAAACTAGAAATCACCATAAAAAAGTGAGTGCATTTATTCATTCAACACACATGTACTGAGAGGACTGCTCATTAAATGAGACACAGAATTCAAAGGTTAACACAGCTAAACTTTCAGCCTCCAAGGGCTCAGAGGCTGGTAAAGAACAAGAGGTATAATTACAAGGTGGGAAACACTTCAGTGTAGGTCTTTGTATTATGGGGTCAGGGATGTACCTCACACCTCAAATGTTCACAATTAAAATTCCTCTCCAAAAAATAAAAAAATTAAATCCTGAAATTTCCTGCTTTATTTCCTTCTGTGACAGAGAAAGGAGAACTCAGGACAGCAGAGAAGCATGTTCCACTGACTATCCTTCGAAATCCTCATCACAGCCTGAAGATGCAAAAAAGAAAGGGGTCCCATCACACCCAGACTTCCCTACGGAAAGCTGCTGTTTGCATCTCCTGCCAAGAGCTCTTGGAGACTGAAAACAGATTTGTGATTTATTCAAACCAGATGCTGGTGGCCCTGAGTGCAGCTGGGACCAAGAATGACAGAAATGCTTAGCCGGGACAGGGTGGCAGTCTGACTCTCTGAAGACAGGAGACCTCAGAGGATCCTAATCTGGTTTCCTGTTCATCTTACTTCTCAGTGGAATAGGACCTAATATTCACATTCTATTCATGAATGCACAGAGCAAAATTTGCTTGCCTTTGGACTCAAAGGCCAAGAAAAATACCTTGAACAAGTCAGTCTAGTCACTTGGAGGTTGTGGTTGTGTCTGTACAGGGCCTGCACCCACCCTCCATTTCCTCCTGGCCACGACGTGCTCTCCAAGGAACAATGGCAGATGTGCCTGGAGGACTCTATGGGGACAGAATGAGAGAAGCTAGGGTTTGTATCCTATGCTGAGGTTGGAAATAGGAGGAAACATGGCCTAACTCCTATCTCCACCCCCTCTCTCCCCACCAGCCACCCCCAATTGCCTGCCCTTACACTGGACGGATACCAGATTCCCCACCCCACCTGAGCAGGTCCTGATAGGCAGTGGCATCAGGAGTTAGGACTGGGGTAAGCATACATTTTCTCTGCACTCATGGAGTGTGTTCAGATAACAAAGGGAGTAGATTAAGCCAGAGGTAAGCTCTGGACATAAAATGATTGAAGTATAAGGAAGGAAAGGTCATGACACAAGAACAGACACTCAGATCAATGGAACAGAATAGAGAACCCAGAAATGGACCCACAAACGTATGGTCAACTAATCTTTGACAAAGCAGGAAAGAATATCCAATGGAATAAAGACAGTCTCTTCAGCAAGTGGTGCTGGGAAAACTGGACAATGACATGCAGAAGAATGAACCTGGACCACTTTCTTATACCATACACAAAAATAAACTCAAAATGGATGAAAGACCTAAATATAAGACAGGAAATCAAAATCCTCGAGGAGAAACTAGGCAAAAACCTCTTTGATCTTGGCCACAGCAACTTCTTACTCAACACATCTCTAGAGGCAAGGGAAGCAAAAGCAAAAATGAACTACTTAGACCTCATCAAAATAAAAATCTTCTGCACAGCGAAGGAAACAATCAGCAAAATAAAAGGCAACCGACAGAATGGGAGAAGATATTTGCAAATGACATCAGATAAACGGTTACTATCCAAAATCTATAAAGAACTTATCAAACTCAACACCCATAAAACAAATAATCCAGTGAAGAAATGGGCAAAAGACACTTCTCCAAAGAAGACATCCAGATGGGCAACCGACACATGAAAAATGCTCAACATCACTCATCATCAGGGAAATACAAACCAAAACCACAATGAGATACCACCTGACACCTGTCAGAATGGCTAACATTAACAACTCAGGCAACAACAGATGTTGGCGAGGATGCAGAGAAAGAGGATCTCTTTTGCATTGCTGGTGGGAATGCAAGCTGGTGCAGCCACTCGGGAAAACAGTATGGAGGTTCCTTAAAAAGTAAAAATAGAACTACCCTACAACCTAGCAATTGCACTACTAGGTATTTATCCAAGGGATACAGGTGTGCTGTTTCGAAGGGACACATGCACCCCCATGTTTACAGCAGCACTATCAACGATAGCCAAAGTATGGAAAGAGCCCAAATGTCCATCAATGGATGAATGGATAAAGATGTGGTATATATATACAATGGAGTATTACTCGGCAATCAAAATAATGAAATCTTGCCATTTGCAACTACGTGGATGGAACTGGAGGGTGTTATACTAAGTGAAATTAGTCAGTCAGAGAAAGACAAAAATCATATGACTCACTCATCTGAGGACTTTAAGACACAGACCAGATGAACATAAAAGAAGGGAAGAAAAATAATATAAAAACAGGGAGGGGGACAAAACATTAGAGACTCATAAATAGGGAGAAAAAACTGAGAGTTACTGGAGGGGTTGTCGGAGGGGGGATGGGCTAAATGGGTAAGGGGCACTAAGGAATCTACTCCTGAAATCATTGTTGCACCAGATGCTAACTAATTTGGATGTAAATTTTAAAAAATGCAATATAAAAAATAAAAGAGAAGAAATAGAAAAAAAAAAAAAGGAAAGGCCATATGACTTTTCAGATCTCTAGCTGAGGTGTGTCTGAGAAGACAGGTCAATTCTCCAGTGAATCAGTGCCTACACAACTTTGGTGAATAAACCCTAAAGTTCAAACTGCAAACCCCACAGACTATACAGCCTGGGGGATCTCTCTACACTGCCAGATACAGCCTCCTGACAAAAAAAAAAAAAAAACAAAAAAACAAAAAAACAAAAAAACCCGTCCACAATCATATTGAAAGACCCTAACTCATCTTTCTATTCCCCAAAACCCTTAGTGCCTGGGTGGCTTAGTCACTTAAGCATCTGACTCTTGGTTTTCACTCAGGTCATGATCTCACGGTTCATGAGATTGAGCCCCATGTCATGCTTTGCACTTACAGCGTAGAGCCTGTTTGGGATTCTCTCTCTTCTCTCTCTCTCTCTCTCTCTCTCTCTCTCTCTCTCTCTCTCTCCCTGCCCCTCCCCTGCTCATGCTCTCTCTTGCTCTCTCTCTGTCTCTATTCCCCAAAACCCTTGGCCAAGGACCTCATTCATAGTGCAGCATAGCCAATGTCAAGTGGACTCAGTCAATTAACTAAGATTAGCAAGTAGGGTTAAAATTACTTGCTCTGGAGTATGTAAGTTTGCCACATGTTTATGTTTTATATTTATATTTTTAACAAATATTTGTTCAGCTTTCTGTGAAATTTATTTTAATATAGTAAAATATATATTACAAAAATTAAATACTGTGAGATTGCCTTAATCTTTTTATGAAAGAATCAGAGTATTAAATGATAAAATGCCTCTGCCTTTGCAGTTTACCTTTTCATGAGTTACTTAGCTAATCAATTTCTGAATCTGTATTCTAACATCTAAAAGTACTAGTGAGACTACATCTTTGGCACTGATTAGTTGTATGTGCTGTGAAGTGAGGTTTTGGTTTTGGTTTTTGGTTTTCAAAGGCTGGGTAACTGAAGAATATGTCTGGCAAATCCTGATCTAAAGAGGTCATCCTAGAACATCCGATTCTGTGGTCTGAGTCTCCTTCCTCTCGGCTCCTCCATGGCCTGGGGCAAGGCTGACTACCCCCTTTTTATAAACCCTCCATTCCGGCTTCTGTTATCTGTTCAGCTGCCTGTCTTTATCCTATTTCCTTATCCATCAAGCACCCTTTAAACAAAGAAGTCACACTCTGCCACCACCTTTGGGGTTTAAAACCCCAAATCCCAAATCTCAGAAAAACCTCAGTCCTGGGCAAACCAAGACAGTTTGTCACCTGAGCACCACCCAAATGACTGAGACTATATTCAGATTTTATTCATTATTGTCGTTCAACTACAGCTATGATATTCGTTCCAGTCCCAATCCTTTATGAACAGACATACACAGACTTGAACTTCGAACACATACACACCCATGCCCAGGCACACATACCCCTGCTTAAAATCCTCCAGTGGCTTCCATTACCTTTAGATTTTCAGATGGGCTTGCAAAGCCCTCCGTTCTGCGTGCATCTCAGACCTACCTCTTCTGACAGATTTTGATCCTTTATTTTATTCACTGTACTGAATACAATCATTTGAAAAGTCTGATGGCTTGGGTTTGGGTTTTTCTTCTTTAATTATGGAAAATTTCAAACATACAGAAAAATAGAGAAATAGAACAGTGATCCCTTATGTATTTTGGCCTCAACAAATAACATTCTGCCAGGACTGTCTACGGAAGGCTTTTGAGTAGGGTTATTGTATGATTCAAATACTTCTAGGAGCTTCAGCCTAAAAGGTTTTGTTCTAAAGTGGGTTCTAAAGTGGGAAGTTATGGCAACTTTGTGTCATTTCTCCTAAATACCATGGCCATTCTGTCTGTGATTTGATTCCCTTCAAATCGGCATACATGTGTTTGTTCCCTGAACTTTCTAATTCTACTTTGCCCATTTGACAGTCCTTAAGTTAGTCTGACTGTATTTAGCTTAAGTTCCTCTAAAAATGGTTCTGCTGGTTCTTCCTGACTCATCTGTTTCTTTGGCCATTTTTTAAAGTAATTCCTATGACCAACATGGGGCTCAAACTCAGGACCCCCATATTAAGAGTCACGTGCTCTACCAACGGAGCCAGCCAGGTGCTCCTCTTTGGCCATTTTTAATGTGTGATTTGCAACAGAGACCCTGCCTTCCTTCCTCATAAAGTGGTTGAGCAACTCAACATTACTCTCCAATAGACCTTCACTTTAAAGAGTTCTATACTAGTGATAAACTACCTGTTTCTATTTTAATACCAAGAAAATCAAGAAGAAAGGTCTTAAAACCTCTTTCTCTTTTTTCCCCCCAAAACTGGGTTTTAATTACTTTTCAAATCTCTTGCCCAATTTCCCTAAAGAAAGCCTAGGGCTATGTCTCTGAATTTTCAGTCCTCCTCACCTAGGGTATGTTGGCAAACCAGTTCTCTGGGAAAAAGAGAGACAGAAAGAGAAGGAGGGAGACAGAGAGAGAAAGAGAGTAAAGCTTTGATATGTGGAGTATTCTCATTGTGAATTTTCATTGTGTAAATACTCCCACCATGATGTCACTAAATGGGAAGTTGGGAAGAAATGCACACCATCCATGCTTTCTATCTGGTGGCAGCCAACTCCAGCACACCACTCCCTCTTCCTCTTAAGCAAAAGAACAAAAAGACTGAGCATACCAATTCTGTAGCCACACAGTCTAGATTTCAACAGAGTACTAGCTCTGTGACCTTGGGCAAGTTGCTTAATTCCTCTGAGACTCAATTTCCTCATCTTTACGACACGGGTAATAAATACCTCTGTCTTGTGGGTTTTTCTGTGATGTGCAAAATTCTTACAACAGTGCCTAGCTTCCTGTTGGCATCATAATATTATTTCCTGCTATTACCCAGGACGTTAGATCAAATGGTGCTGTGTGGATTTATTGCCACTAGATGGCATCCTCCTCATTTCTGTAGCACAAACCCTTTCTACAAAGGTATTTGCAACTCCACATTCAACACTAACTGGATCAAATGAATTAACTGACACAACTTTTCCTCTCTCTCATATCCTGGCTTAAGCTTTATATTTTCCTTTGAAAATCCATTAGGGATCCAGCTATTGACCCTTGTCTGCAGCCACCTCGAAAGCTCGACGCAGAAGTTATTTTCAACCAAGAGGGTCTAATCTTATTTAGTAATTATAGGAATCAAAACAAAAGCTACAACTGTCCCTGTTACAGAAGGGGTCAGTTCCCTAATCTTTGCTTTCCTCATCTCTCTCCTCTCACTCAAAGGAAGGCAATATGGTTTTAAATGTGCCCTCCATTATCACATCATCTGTTTACTGCCCAGTCACTTTGAAAGGGGACACAAATCAGTAGAAAAATAGATCAGTTCTATAAGTATTTATTCAGCCACTGTATATGTAAGCTGCTGTGCCAGGTTGTAAGGATATAATGGTAAATAAGAATCACATAGAAGAACTTTGGAAAACAGTATGGAGGTTCCTCAAAAACCTAAAAATAGAACTACCCTATGACCCAGAGATTGCAATACTAGGCATTTATCCAAGGGATACAGGTGTGCTGTTTTGAAGGGACACATGCACCCCAATGCTTATAGCAGCACTATCAACAATAGCCAAAGTATGGAAAGAGCCCAAATGGTCATCAACGGATGAATGGATAAAGAAGATGTGGGATATATATATACAGTGGAGTATTACTCAGCAATCAAAAAGAATGAAATCTTGCCATTAGCAACTACGTGGATGGAACTGGAGGGTATTATGCTAAGTGAAATTAGAGAAAGACAAAAATCATATGACTTCACTCATATGAGGACTTTAAGAGACAAAACAGATGAACATAAGCGATGGGAAACAAAAATAATATAAAAACAGGGAGGGGGACAGAACAGAAGAGACTCATAAATATGGAGAACAAACAGAGGGTTACTGGAGGAGGTGTGGGAGGGGGGATGGGCTAAATGGGTAAGGGACACTAAGGAATCTACTCCTAAAATCATTGTTGCGCTATATGCTAACTAATTTGGATGTAAATTTAAAAATATAAAATTAAAAATCATGCTCTAAAAAAAAAAAGAATCATATAGAAGGAACTTGCCTATCAGTAAATCTAGATCTTTCCAGAAATAAAATATTAATTTTTTTATCAACTCAAACAACTTATTTTAAAACTTATACAGATGAATAAAGGTCCTTGAATAACTAATCTCTTCCAGATATTAAGGCATGCTACTAAGTTATTGTTAAACTAATATAACAGGAAAATGAAGGGGCGCCTGGGTGGTTCAGTTAAGCATCTGACTTGGGCTCAGATCATGATCTCATGGTTCATCAGTTCAAGCCCCGCACCAGACTTTCTGCTATCAGCACAGAGCCTGCTTTCAGATCCTCTGTCTCCCTCTCTCTCTGCCACTCCCCGCCCCTCAAGAATAGACATTAAAAAAATAGGAAAATGAACATAAAAATAGACTCATTTATACATAGGAACTTAAGATATGATAAAAAGTGAACCATATATGAGTGAGCAAAGGATAGAATATTTATTTAAAAATACTGGGCGGGGGGGGGGGGGGCACCTGGCTGGCTCAGTCAGCGGAGCATGCGACTCTTGATCTTAGGGTTGTGGGTTTAAGCCCCACATTGGGTGTAGAGATTACTTAACAAAATAAGATCTTTAAAAAAGTAAAAATAATAAAAAGTACTGGGAATGATGCTCACTGTTTGGAGAAAAATAAAGTTGAATCCTTTCCTCTTACTTTACACAAAGGTAAATCTAAACAGATAAAAGACCCAAATGTGAAAGGTAGTATTATAAAGTTAATAGAAGAAAATTTACAATTTTGTGACTAAAGAATAGAAAATGCCTTATTAAACAAGATCCCAAAAGCTCAAAATTGATTGCATTTCCATTCAGTGAAAGGTAGTGATGACAGTCAGGGAGAAGGCGTTTACAACATCCAAAAGCGACAGGAGACCACTAACAAGACCGTACAGGAAAACTAACACACACACACACACACACACACACACACACACACACACACACACAAACACACACACGCACACACATAAAATACAAATAGGTAGAGGAAACTCAAATGTCCAACAAAAGGTGCTCATTCTCACTTGTAACCAGGAATATGCAAATTAAAACAACAATAAGGTATTATTTTACATTAGTCAGAATAACCCAAAATTACCAAGCGTTGGCAAGGATGTGAAGAAAGGGAAACCTTGGTGCTGCTGGCAGGCATGTGAAATCGTACCGCCATTTCAGAGACCAATCTGTCAGCATTGGTGAAATAAAATACTCACATGCACTTTGACTTAGAGATCCACTCCTGGGTACATCCCCAAGAGAAACTCTAGCACAGGTTCTTTAGGGGACTAGACAGGGTGTTCCTTAAAGCATTGCTTGTGGAGGTAGTGAGCTGAAGGCACCCAAACAAGAATGGGTCATAAGGTGTGGTGGGTGCCCAGTGCAAACTAGCACACAGCAGTCAGAAGCTGTGCACTAGAAGTACAAACAGCACACTGGATATTTTCAAGAGGAAATACAAGAAGCAGAGAAAACAAAACAAAACAAAAGAAATCGAAGCAGAATAAGACCCATAGCTGAGCCCCACTTATGTATATGAAAAGCACACATCAAACAGCACTGCACATCTGAGGAGTGATATTCACGTTCAGGGACATCATCCATCACAGCAGCACATGTACCTGGGAGAGCACATCGCACAGTAGTTAAGAGCATGGCTTCTAGCACCAGACCACTTGGGTTCAAATCCTGGCTCTGCTGCTTACTGGCTCTGTCACCTTGGGCAAGTCTCTTAACCTCTGTGTTTAGTTTCTTCACTTGAAAAATGGTAGATAATAATAGCAAGGACTCTACGGTGTGGTGAGGATTAGCAGAGTTAATAAAAGTACTTAAACAGTGCCTGTCAGTAAATGCTCCCTAACTGTTGTTGTTTGCTATCATTACCCATAATAATATGAGAGGGGGATTAAGAGTAGAAGAGAAAAATAAAATGAAAAAAAACAAGGGTGGAAACTTGTGTGTATGATAATAGTGAGCTATGGATTGAAGGGAATATTTAATTCAACTCTCTGCACCTGAGATTAACACACACACACACACACACACACACACACACACACACATTTCCTCCCTGTACAAGCTTACAGAACAGTGGGAGATACTGAAAATTTCAATCTACTATGATAGGGGCCATGGTAAGAGAATGCACAGGGCAGCACAAGAACCCAGAAGAGAGACAGGTTAGCCTCCAGGTTCACAAAAGGATTCTGGAGGATAGGCATGTTGGGGGACAGGATGACTTAGAGTTTAAGATTTGGGATCTGAGTTAGGATCACAATTTGCCTTTCACTATTCTTTATGATTACTGGCAAGTTACAGTCCCAGAGTAATCACTGTTAGAAAACACTCAGGTTCTAAGAATATACTACTAGAATTCAAAGACCCCAGCAGGACCTGGCATAATCTTAGCTATGATTAAGCCTCTCACAAGTAGTTCCTATCTCTTTAAGAACAATCCTGGAAAGTGCATATTGCCAATCATGTATAAGTTAATCTAAAGGCCTAAAGATGGCATCTCCTCAGTGGTTGTAGAGCAAGCTGTTGCCTTTTTTGTAATTCTCAGCAAAGGAAGGGTGCTAAAGGGGGTGATCACATCGAATCTTGGAAGCAGAAGGCGGGTGCTGACTTGGCTGGCCTTTAAAATCAGGAGGTAATTACCAGTCAGAGCCAGAGGGTCTTTTGAGCAACTGGCCCATGCATGGCTACCAGCCCACAAGCTATTATTGGCATGTGCACTGCAGGGCACTGCTGCTGTGTTTAAAGGAAATCCACCAGGCACACACTGAATCAGTAGCTATAACGGTATTTTGTCCTAAGAAGGTGGTTCTTGGCCCAAGAAAGGGGATTTGCTCACTGGAGAGTTTATAAATCCCAATTGCAAAACACTCACTAGGTTTGTTCATTTTTCTCACAGAAGAAACACAAAAATAAAAATACTTGAGTGCTTCATATTTGCTTAGGGAATGACCTTGGAAGGAAAGAAGAAAAAGGACATCATAGACATGCCTTCAGGCAAAATTCCCACGGATAGAGCTGAAAACAACATGTTCTCCAGCAGTTCTTAAGCCAAAATCAGGTGAGGGGAAGCAGACAAACCTCATTCTTTGAAACGGAGAACAATTTCCAACCCAGAAAGTGGCCAACAAAGTTTAGTGCCAGGGTCACAGAGGCAACTCCAAACCACACAAGTTTAATTATCATTCCCACCACTTACAGGCTTTATGATTTTGTGCAAGTTTCTGAATCTCTCCATGCCTCAGTCTTCCCATCAGCAGAACGAGGACCAACGTGACAACAGTACCTACTGAACAGACACTTGGGAGTATAGTTTGTCAGTTTCTTAAAAAGTTAAACTTACCATTAGACGGAGAAATTCCACCCAAGAGAAATGAAAACATATGTCCACACCAAGACTTGTCTGCAAGTATTCACAGCAGAATTGTTCCTAATGGCCCACAACTTTCGAAATAACCCAAATGCCCATCAACTGGTGAATAAACAAAATGTGGTACATCCATACACAAAATACTATCCAGCAATAGGAAGTAAAAAACTACGATCCAGCAAATACTATCCAGCAATACAAAATACTATCCAGCAATAGGAAGTAAAAAAGCCACCTGGGTGGCTCAGTTGGTTAAGCATCCAACTCTTGATTTTGGCTCAGGTCATGATCTTGAGATCCATGAGTTCAAGCCCCATGTCAGGCTCTGCGCTGACGGTGCAGAACCTGCTTGGGATTCTCTTCCTCTCTCTGCCCTCTCAAAAATAAACAAATAAACTTTAAAAAATGAAAAAAAAAAAGAAAAATTACTGATATATGGTACAACATGGATGAATGTCAAAAATATACAAAGTGAAAGAAGCCAGAAAAAACTATATATTATGTGATTCCATTTATATAAAATTTCCAGAAAAAGCAAATCTATGAAGACAGAAAGTAGACCAGTGGATTCCTGAGATGAGGGCTGGGAGTGGCATTAATATTCCAAGACAGGATCATGGTGGTGGTTGCGCAATTCTACACATTTAATAAAAATCACTGAATGGTATGCTTGTAACAGGTGAATTTTATATATGTAAACTATACCTCAACAAAGCTGCTAAAAAAAATAGCAACTACCTGGTAGGGTTGTCATGATGAGTTAATTTTCATAAAGCACTTTATAACGGCATCTAACATGCAGTAAGTAATGTGAGTTCGATGTGTACTTCCTAAATAATAAAAATAATTATTTGTGGCTATGTGATTCATCACCTGAGTAAATTCCTGACAGTTCTTATATGTTTTCCCATACCTCAAGAGGCACAACATCTGAGTACTTAAGCAATGGAATTACTGCTCTTCTATAAAATATGTTTTAAAAACTATACTAAGCTTGAGGTCATTCAAGTAGAGACTTTGAAACTTGTCACATGACCTGGCCTCTACCTGCCACCTTCCCAGGCCACACTGCCTTCTTTGCCCAAAAGAACTTTGCTCAGTTCCTCAAGACTCTGGACCACACTGCCTTTTTTTGTACCTGTTGCTGGCTCTGGGTGCAAATCTACCTGTGCTCCCTCTCAAGGGTCTAACTCCTACTTAACCCCTACCCACCTTTCAAGTCTTCATGCAAGGTCACTTTTTCTAGGCAGTTTTTTTGATTCTTCCTCGTTGCCCCCAATGCACCCCACCCTAACACACACACACACACACACACACACACACACACACACTTTATTTTTTATATCATTTTTTGAGAAATATTTATTTTTGAGAGAGAGAGACAGAAGGGGAGGGGCAAGGAGAGAAGGGGACAGAGGTTTTGAAGCAGGCTCTGTGCTGACAGCACAGAACCAGACACAGGGCTCAAACCCAGGAACTGCAAGATCATGACCTGAGCCAAAGTCAGACGCTCAACCCACTGAGCCATCCAGGCACCCCCACATACACTTGATGTTAGACCAATTTTATGCCTTTTGATTCCCACATCAACGGATGAATAATGCTTGTATCCATCCCCACAGTATGGATGGGCACTCCCAACAGTATGTGGGACGTAAGGGGCCTTCAATAAACACTAGTGCAATGATTCTCAGCCGGAGGGGATTCTGATCCCGCAGAAGACATCTAGAAATTCCATCACCTCAAATAGTCCTCTTGTACCAATTTTCAGTCACTCCCCCTCCCAGCCTCAGGAGAAACCACTGATCCACTTTCTGTTTTCTCTGAAAATTTCATACAAATGGAATCGTACAATGTGGAATTCTTGGCACCTTATTGATTTCATAGCTCTTTTTACACACGGATAATTAGCTTTTTGACTATGAAATGAACCCAGATATTTTTCCCAGTTATTTTTTGACGTAATGGAGTTTGCCAAACGGATTTTTAAAGTTATGTATTGAATGTTAAAATCTTTTAAGGTTTCTGCATTTAGTATCACAGCTAGCAAAGTGGTCTCTACTCCCAGATTTTTTTTTAAGGTTTTTCCATAAATTCCTCAGGTACTTTAGTGGTTTCTTTCTTTAACCTAAAATATTCTAGGGGTTCCTGGGTGGCTCAGTCAGTTAAACCTTCGACTTCAGTTCAGGTCATGATGTCGGGGTCCAGGGGTTCGAGCCCCGTGTGGGGCTCTGTGCTGACATCTCCAAGCATGGAGCCTGCTTTGGATTCTGGGTCTCCCTCTCTCTCTCTCTGCTCCTCCCTGGCTCGCACTCTGTCTCTCAAAAGTGAATGTTAAAAAAAAAAAAATTTAAGAAATAGCCCTTAAAAAAAACAAAAACAACAAAAAAATACTCCATCAAGCTAGAGATGTTCCTTGTGTAAGGTGTGACGTATAGGTCAAACTACGTTTTGCTTAAACCTCCCAGTTGTCCCAATACCACTTATTAAACAATCCATCTTTTACTTACTTGGAAAGGCAATTTGTCTAAAACATCTGTGGTTTCAAATACTTAACTCCAAATTACATGATTAAAGCTCTCGTGATGTTTTGAATGCAGACAATATTACTGATGAGGATTTGGTTTACATATACCAGCCCTTCTTCACCCCTCCAAAGTTTGATAATTACATCATATTTAGTTCCTTTACTAGTTATTTTTGCTACTTTAAATAATTGGCTTACATCACAATTTCTTGTTCCAATAACTCTAGTCAGTGCCTAGACACTCCCCTCAACAATATGAAATAATGGTGTAAAGAAGTGTAAATATTTTTGCTGTTCCCACTCTGTATTATCCACAGGGCCCAATATAATAATAATATTAATAATAACAGTGTATGGAGACAGGATATAGAGACTCAGATTATGTTTTACCATGCTATGATTTATAAAATAAATATCCATCAGTCCATATGATATAAACGAATGATTGAATAAATACATACACAAATACATAAATGGAACAATTCTCTTTTCAGAATTTCAATTAATAATTGTAAAAGAAACAAGGGAAATAGAAAATCATCATTAGAACACCACAGTAATAACTGCTGCAGGCAGAATCTACTGATGAATGATAAAACTGGTAGGTGAAAGTTTAAGGAGGAATAGGACATTTCATACCTTCAAAGTATCTCTCCCAAAACATGTCTTAAATACTATGGTGGTTTTAACATACATCCACAAGTTCTTTGATGTTCTTCACAACCAACCCCACCTCCAGACTGGGCTGCACTTAGTGACTCCCTTCTAAAGAATAGAGTAGGGAAAGGAAGAAACAATGATTTTTACAGTAGAGAAACTTGACAAGTTTTCTCCACCTTACCCAAATGGTCAAGGTTAACATGGGTAATAATAAGTCATGTTGGTATCAGGAACCCCCTGACACAATTCAAGGAAAAGGGTACTTCACCTCTGTGGTATACTTCCAAAAAATGCAGAATTCCAGCCTAGTCATGAAAAATCATCAAACCGGAAATTGAAGGACATTGTACAAAATATGTGACTAATGGTCTCCAAAAGTGTCAAGGTCAAGAAACACAAGAAAAAAATCAAGAAACTTTCACAGATACGAGAGGAGACTAAAGAGACATGACAACTAAATGCTAGGTGGTACCCTGGAACGGATCCTGGAACAGAAAAAGGACATTAGTGGAAAACATGGTGAAATCCAAATGAAGCCCATTATCTAGTTAATAGTACTGTACCAATGTTAATTTCTTAGCTTTGATCATTATACCAAGGTTATGTAAGTTGTCCACGTCAGGGAAAGCTGGGTGAGGGGTATGCAGAAACTCTCTGTACTACTATCTTTACAATTCTTCTGTAAGCCTAAAATTATTCCTAAAAATTAAGGTTTTTTAAAATATGGGATATTATTTAAAATAAGATATTATTATGGAGCTAAATTTGCTCTTGGATACTTTTAAATTAATATTAACTGAAGAAATGTGTAATTTTTCAGTTTCAGTGATTGCAAAGCAATTAGTTCAATTTTCAAGTAGGTGAAAATAACATTCTATCTCATTTCATTTCATACTTTCTACTCTAGGTAAATGTTTACACTGCCCTTGTATTCTGATGGCTTAGGGTTGCTTTTTCTCCTGAATATGCATGAGAAGTAGAATCTTTATTGTTATGTGTTTTCCCATTCATAAAATCAGAAACATTAAGAATAATTTTAATAAAATTAAATGGAACTTTAAAAATTTGTTTCTTTGGGGGGCCTGGGTGGCTCAATCTGCTGAGCATCCCACTTTGGCTCAGCTCATGATCTCACCGCTGGGCTGGTGAGTCTGAGCCTCAGTTGGGCTCTGTGCTGTGACAGCTCAGAGTCTGGAGCCTGCTTCTGATTCCCCTTCTCCCTCTCTCTCTGCTCTTTTCCCACTTGCACTCTGTCTCTCTCTCAAAACTAAACATTAGAAGGAAAAAAAATTTTTTTTAACTGTTTCTTTGCAGTCAATGTAATCCCAATATAAGACAATATGACATATTCAGGAATACAGATAGGACACACCATTCCCCATTATTCCTCTTATTATTGTTGCAGGGAGGCCTCCTTCTCTCCTGCACTCACTCTCAGAACATGCACTGATTGTCAAATATGTTCCAGGCTAAGCTCTGAGAAATGCAAAAGAAATGTATAATTTGGGCACTTCTTACTCGGCCCTGGTCCCAGGAACTTCCTGCAACTTCCAGGTAACACAAATAACTAACACGTATCAGCCCTTTTCTTCTCACAAGGCTGTGTGAGGTAGGGGTTATCATTATGCATCCCCATTTTTTTTTAAAAATTTTCATTTTATTTATTTGAGAGAGCACATGCGCAAGCTGGGGAGGGGCAGAGAGAGAGAGAGAGAGAGGGAGGGAGGGGGAGAGAGAGAGAGGGAGGGGGGGAGGGAGGGAGAGGGGGGGGGGGGGGGAGGGAGAGAGAGAGAGAGAGAGAGAGAGAGAGAGAGAATCTCAAGCAGGCTCTGTGCGTTCAGCGTGGAGCCCAAAGCGGGGCTTTATCTCACAAATTGTGAGATCATTACCTGAGCCGAAATCAAGTCTTGACTGACGGAGCCACCCAGATGCCCCAAGCAACCCCATTTTGGGGAGGGATGAGGAGGGGGTCCTCTGTGTGGCTCCCACAGGTAGGCTGACGGGCAAACGTGGAACTCTTGATTTCCGCTGGCGTCATAATCTCAGGATGGTGTAATCCAGCCCCGGCTTCTGGCTCTGTGCTGGGCCTGGAATTTACTTGAGATTTTCCCTTTCCCTCTGCCCCTCCCCCACGCTCGCAGGAGCTCTCTCTCAAAAAAAAAAAAAAAAGAAAGAAAGAAAGGAAAAAAAAGGGATGAAGAAGAAAGTGAGGTTCAGAGACGTCAAGTGGCCTGCCAAAGGAGCACAGCTAAACGAGAAACACAGTCCACATCTCAAACACCCGACTGGGCCGTAGACTCAGGACCAGGCCAGAGACAGCCCCGCCCTCACGCGCCAAGCGCTCCCCAGGGGGCGGTGCCCACCCGCTCCCGCCAGACGGCCCCGCCCACACGACCTTCGGCCAGACTTGGCCCAGGGCTGTCTTCCTCGCGCGGCTGCGCGGCGGCGGGCGGCGGGCGGCGGGCGGCGGGCGGCGGGCGGCGGGCGGAGGGCGGGTCTGCCATAGCACGCCTGGAATCCCTACGCGAGCCCGGCGCGCCAGAGAGGACCTCGGCTGCTGCAGCATGACGCCCGCGCCGCGCACTCTGGAGCTCTTCTACGATGTGCTGTCCCCCTACTCCTGGTTGGGCTTCGAGGTGACTCTGGGAGCCCCCTCGGCCGGGGCTTGGAGGGCAAGGGCGGAGGCAAGGGCGGGAGCGGGGCGCGGGGACCGAAGTCTCGTGAAAGGCCTGGCGCTGCCGGACGGGGTTTAGGACACGCGATAGAGAGGTGAAGCGCTGAAGGTCACTTTGTGTTTTTAAACGGGATACGGTCGCTGGGTCCAGGTCGAGCCTTTATATTCTAAGGCAGTGGTTTCCCACGGCGGTTTGGAAGAAGACGGGTAACTCCAAAGTATCAAAGAGAATTCCATGGCACTGCCACCACTTTTGGGGGGCTGAGAGTGAAAAGTATGGAAGCCGTCCACAGAAAGATCCTGCGATCGATTTCTTGGGACGGAGCAAAGTTCATGGGATCGATTTCTAGCAATGAAATTTAGGGTATCCACAGAACCCCTACTCTGCGCTTAGCCATCTTCACTCTCTCCATCTGACACAGTGGCTCCCCATCTCTGCCTCTGCAGGTCCTGTGCCGATATAAGAAGCTCTGGAACATCAACCTGCAGTTGCGCCCGAGCCTCATTGCAGCGATCATGAAAGACAGCGGTGTGAAGGCAGTCGCCTTTGGGACCGCGATTTGAGGGAGGGATGGCTTCAATTGGGTCTTTACATTGGCACCTGTAGCTCGTAATCTGCCCTCTGGTCAAAACCCAGGTAGCCGGCCCCCAAGCCTGGGACCCTCACGTGGTCTCTCACCAATGTCCCCAAATTGCCATTTGCAGGAAACCAGCCGCCAGCTCTGCTTCCCCGCAAAGCCCAATACCTGCAAAATGACATCAGGCTCCTGGGACAGCATATCCAGGTTCCCATCCAGCTCCCCAAGGATTTCTTCTCTGTGATCCTTGAAAAAGGTGAAGACAGTGGGATACAGAAGGGGTATCTAGTGAAAGGCAGCGCATTTGGAAACTAGTGGCAGGAAGTAAGGGCTGGCAACCACATGAAACTGAAACAAACCTGGGGGAAACGCAGGTCAGAGTTGAGTCAGCAGAAGCTTATGGGGACAGAAGGGGAGAAAGAGCAGGTCAAATTGGCTATGAGAAATTTGGGTGGGAGGCTGAGGGCAACTGAGCTCTGGGGATGTCAGAAGCATGAAAGAGCTGGTCCTTCATCAGAAACAAGCCAGGAGAGCCCACCTCTGAGTACCTCTGCCCTGCAGGAAGTTTATCAGCCATGCGATTCCTCACCGCTGTGAACCTGGAGCACCCAAAGATGCTGGAGAAAGTGTCCAGAGAACTATGGATGCGCGTCTGGTCACGAGTGAGGACAGAACTCTGGGAACCTGCTTGGGAGACCCTGGATGGTGTTCTGACCCTCCCCAGAACCATTTCCAGCATCCTGGTCCTGCCTTTCCCTCTTGTTCACTGGCCTACTTGTCCCCCATCTCCACCCTCTCCACCTCCTTCCTGCTGAGTGTTCTCTTCTTCTCAGGATGAAGACATCTCGGAGCCCAAGAGCATCCTGGCTGTGAGTATCCTGGCTTGTCCCCACTCCTCTCATAGCAAAGCTGAGAACAATTGGTGTTTAGGGGCAGAGAGGGCACAGATTTCATATTCAGTGCAAGAGGTCATAGTTATTAGGGGAGAAAGCAGGTCTGTGTTTGGGAAGCCAAATTACTGAAAGGTTGGAACTAGCAGGACACTCAGAAGATTACCTCATGGTTGAAAGGGGAAGTGCAAACTTCTGCATGGGTAGAATTTATCTCATGAAGGAGTCAGTGGGAGAGAGCTGTTAAATGGTGGCATCCCCAGATGGGGAGGGATGAAGCATTGGCAATCTTGGCCCCAGAGACTCCAACCCAGACCACACCAACATAGCCAGAGTAGAAAGCAGGAGACTTTACAGACAGACTTTAAAGAGACTAAAAGAGATAACCGGCTCAAGCCAGAATTATACAAAAGCCTGAGTGAAAACAAATAGAAATAGCTCAAAACATTGGAATGTGTGCCAGCCATCGATGAGGTATATAAAAACTTAAGTTTTTCATTGGAATTAAATCGGGAAATTCAAAATAATATTTTCCCTGCAGTTTACAAAATGATAGTCGAAGCATATTCAGATTTAATACATAAGATGGCAAATCACCAAAAGTACACATACAAAGAATGGCCAATATATTCCTCCACTGTTTTTATTCCTGCAGAGTATATGCCCAGGCTTGCCTTTCCACTTATGAACAATCCTTTCCCATGCCATCATAAACTCTTTGAAAGTACCATTCTTAGTTTCTACGTAGCATTGCATTTAGTGGGCAATTTTGTTTTTTTGTTTTTTAAGCATTTTGTTTACTTAACCATTCCCCTGTTGTTGAACATTTGGTCTGGGACACAATTCTCTCATGTAGACAAGTACGAGAAAGATAGTGTCACATTAGAATACACTGCATAACTTTGTGTTTCCTCCTCCAGGTTGAGGAGGTCAAGCAGCAGTGGTTCTCATCCTCAGCTGTATATTTAAGTCCCCTAGAGCACCTGGACACTGCCTACCAAAAGTTCTGATGTAATTGTTCCAGGGGGTGATTTGTGAATGGGATTTTTTAAAAGCTCCCTCGGGAGATTCTAACGTGCAGCCAAAGTTAAGAACCCCTAATCCCAAACGATACCAACAAACCCCATACTGAAGCCTTTGTTATTGTTAGCCATGCAGGAAGCTGTATCCCTGTGCTCTGCTCAGAAGTCCTCCAGAAATTCCATGAGAATTTGTAGCCTAGCCCTTGAGTCAGAAGAGCACAAGATATTCAAGAATTCTGAGAAATAAGAAGGCAAGAGCCCAGACTTACTGTCAGGGGACCTGGATTCTAGCATTGGCTCTGCCACTAACAAGCTCTTTAATGCCAACCAAGTCATGGACTACCTCTGGATAACAGTCCCTTCACTGGTTTCTAAGATGCCCCCTGGCTTTAAATTTCTACAGCTGTGACTCTGCCACCTGTTCTTTCCACCAGTCTCAAGATTTTGCCCCTCTTAGCAAAGCTAGACCTCCACTTGTGGGTGGACAAAGGCCTTACCATGAAGATGGGAGCAGAAAATAAAAAGACCAGAATTTTCTGGTCCCACTAATTCAGACATAGTTGTGTTCCCTACCACATGCCCTCAGGCTGCAGAGAAAGCTGGCATGTCTACAGAACAAGCCCAGGGACTTCTGGAAAAGATCTCAACACCAAAGGTGAAGAACGAGCTCAGGGATACCACCAACGCAGCCTGCAAATACGGGGTGAGCAACTCCTGATGTGGGTCCCCAGCCCCAGTGCTGGAGACAGGATGAGAATCTGCTGGGTCCCCATGCACCTGTCCCAGAAGTTGCTCCCAGCATGAGTCCTCCCAGCTCCCAGTCAACCCTCATCCTCTCCCTTCCCAACCCATAGTCCATGGAGAAAAAGGGAGGGAGCTGGATGGCAAGAAGAAAGACAACATCTGAGAGTTAAAACCAGAAAACTCTTTAGAGCCAAGGAACTTCTTAGCAATCACATCTTTGGCTACTTTGCTTCTATGACCTCAGACAAGTATTGACTCTTAGCCTTTGACCCCAGCCTAATAAACACCTGCTCCATCACTGCTTTCTCCAGGCCTTTGGGCTGCCTGTCACCGTGGCCCATCTGGATGGCCAAACCCACATGCTGTTTGGCTCTGACCGGATGGAGTTGCTGGCACACCTGCTGGGTAAGTTACAGGTTCGTGGTGAGCTGCCCTTGACCCCAGCCCCACCCCATTATATCAGTGGACCAGAATGACAGATGCAGAGCAAAACATATTCTATGCATTTCCAACAATGAAGCCTCATACACAGGGGTCCTCAAAGTTGAATGGGGAGAGGCCACCTTCACCCCCACAGAAAAGAAGGAAACCAAGCAGAGGTCTCCTTAGAAAACCCCTGAGGCTTGTGGGGCCAGCCTCTAACATATGTGATTTTCTCCATCTAGGAGAGAAGTGGATGGGCCCTGTGCCTCCAGCCATAAATGCCAAAATTTAAGGATGGCCAAGGGAAGCAAAACTACTGGAGTAAAAAAGTAGATAATCTGCTTACGCTTCTTCCACTGTGTGACACTAGCATTCTGGTTTTCCTGTCTGACAGCGGTTCCTCTGTGGCCCTGGGGATGCCGGGGAGGGGGACTGCGTGTTACATCATCTACCTTAGTCTCATGACTGCTTTTACTTGCGTGCCTCACAAGTGCCTTTCAAGAGCCCCAAACTCTACTTTCTCTCAGAATAAACCTAACATCATCAGGCAGAATATTTCTGTGTCCTATCTGGTGTTTGTGTGTTCTTCCTACTGTCATATTCTGTCCACTCTGAGTGTTTCTAAACAGCTTTTTCCGTACTGCCAGCCCCACTGCTGCCCTCAGGGCAGCTTGTGTGGAAGGAGCAGGAAACCATCCCTCTTCAGGGACCGAAAACTAAATAACCAGTTTGGTACCTACTGCCTTCTAACCAGTCATGGTGCCTGAGAGGGAGCCAGAGCATGGCTGAGCTTCTACCCAGATATTTGAACAGCTCCAGCTACACTGACCAGCAGAACAAGGGCAAGGCAGCACAGGGAGACAGGCTGGAGTTGCCATGGCCTGGGCAAGGTGCTCATCCCACAGAGTTCCCTCACCCACAAAGCAGATTTCGAGAAAATCCCAGGGCCTCTCTCCCTGGAACCCCTGCTCCTTCCCATACAAACCTATAGTTTTCCCACTCCCTCAGTTATTTATCCAAAGGCCCGGCTCTGTTTGTGCCAGCTATGCAGTAATCAGAATACCTTGTGTTTCAACAATCTTTGGACTTCTTTGAGAATACTCTTTATTCAAAGCTGAAACCACACTTAGGCATCTGTTGGAAACCAGGTGTGGAGTTTTTGATGGCTCAAAGGTTGAGAGGCTTTAAGAGGGGATGCCTTGTTCCCTCCCTCTGGCTCTTTCTAATCTCCAAGCTCATTTGCCCCTTTTATTCCCCATCATTTTCTGTTTTCCTCCTCTCCCCTTTTCCATTATTCCAGCATACTCTTGGATTTCAAGTTATCCTTACTAGGCTTAGCTGCTAAATAACCAGAAGTACATCTCCAAGTACACACTCCATCTTTCAAAAGAGATATCGTGACATGTACATCTAATATTAATTTAAAATACGGGGAAATGTCCAATAGTAAGAAACCTAAGAGCAAATTAAAATGTTACGTCTCATGTATTTATGTTATATATTCAAGTATATAGAAGTTCTCATCTATGCTGAGAGGACAGTAGTGGAGACAAAGTTTTATGAATAAAGGTGCTGATCTCAGCATTGTTTGTGGTATCAAGTACCTTAAATATCTAACAATAGGCAGATGCTTGAATAGTTATGGTACATCCAGGATGTAATGTTTCATAACTATCAAAAATTACACTTGTAAAGAATTTTAATGCTGGAAATTCTTGCGATATATTATTAATTGGAAAAAAAAGATTAAACTACATGCTATGATCTCAATTACATGTTGACTTATAAAAAAATATTACAGAGGAAATCAGTTTATTAATCCTGGAATAAAATATGCCAAGATGTTTCCATTTCATTTGTAGACTTTTTGAAATGATCATCTTTTCTGGCAAACAAAAATGTATATATTTAATGAAAAAATACAAGAACTTCTGGATTCACATTTGGCTACAATTGTGCATCCTTCCCATTGTTTTTGAAACATTATCAGTTGCTTAACTTAATCCCAAATTTTATCCCAGGCTAATGTGAACTAATCTCTTACTGTAGACGCAGGCATTTCCCAGGTCTGCCCAGTCTTCCTTCAAAGGTCTAACATCCTATTTTCCTAATCCAATAGTAAATGTAATCTTCTCTGGAAGAATGAGACAATTTCTAGACTAAACCTTACAAACACGCTCTGGATTATAATGTCTGAACTTCTGCCAAATAGAATCCAAAACAAGTGTATTAGGGTTCTCCAAAGAAACAGAAACAGTATTACCCTTGAAATCATTGTTGCATTATATGCTAACTAACTTGGATGTAAATTTTAAAAAATAATAAAATTTTTAAAAACATAAAAAAAAAAAACCAGAAACAATAGGGTATTTACCCATGTATATAAAAGAGATCTATTATCAGGGGTTGGCTTACATGACTATGGAGGCTAAGAAGTTCCACGATCTGCCATCTGCAAGCTGGAGGCCTGGGAAAGCGGGCTGGTGGTGCAGTTCCAATCCAGAATCCAAAGCCTGAGAACCAGCAGCACTTGTGTCTGAGGGCAACAGAACATGCATGTCTCAGTTCAAACAGAAAGAACAAGTTTGCCCTTTGCTTTTTTGTGCCATTCAGGCCCTCAATAAACTGGATGATGCCCACCCACACTGGTGAGGGCCACCTTTACTCAGTCTACCGATTCAAATGCTAATCTCTTCTAGAAGCACCCTCACAGGCACACCCAGAAGTATTGTTTTATCAGCTCTCTGGGCATCCCTTAGCTCAGTCAAGTTGACACATGAAATTAACCATCACAGTGAGAAAGGGGAAAGCCCCCAAATGCAGCTGTATTTTTAAAATAAAGGAACACTCTTCTAATCCAAAAAGCTTCATACTTCGTTCCTTCCTCTCCTCCCCTTCTGATCAATAGTTGTAGTGTAATATAAAATTCATAGTTATGTCAATACTTAGAATACTGAACCACTATCTTGCACTGGAGTTCAAATTCCAGGCTTACCAAAATAACATTATACTTCTAAAACAAACTTAGGTAGAACTTCTAGAATGGTATTTTTTGACAGACTCGAAACACAAGTGTTAACAACAAAAAGTATCACATTCATGTGGTAAAACAAAACAAAAAAAAACCCAGCAAGCTATCAAGTGAAGAGTCTCCCCTTTTTCATTTCCATTTGTACTCTCTGGTTTTTTTGTGTGTACCCAGAAATGTTTGTATTTTTTAACACATGAATGTCAGCCATAAGTCAGTGATTCAATATACCCTTCATCCAGTTTCCCCAATGGTAACATCTTGCACAGCTATAGTATAGTGACACAAACAGAACATTGACATTGACGCGATCCATCAACCCTATTCAGATTTCATCGGTTTTTCGTGCACTCATTTGTGTATATTTAGTTCTGTATTATTTTATTGTGTACGTGACCACCATCACAAGATATGAAATATTTTGAGCATAAGGGATCCTCATGCTCCCCCTTTTATAGCTAGGGCCACCTGCCCTCCCCACTTCTCTAAGCCCTACCAATGACCAATCTGTTCTTCGTATAGTTTTGTCACTTCAAGAGTGCCATATAAATGGAATCAGATTGGCTTATTTTCACTCAGCATATTCCCTTCAGATCCACACAAGGTGTTGCGTGTCTCTGGTTCTTTTTATTGCTGAGTAGTAGTTCGGGTATGGATGTGCCAATTTGTTTAACCTGTTGAAGGACACTTAGGTTGTTTCCAGTTTGGGGCTATTACAAATAGACCTGGTATGAATATTCTTGTACAGGTTTTTGTGTGCACACAAATTTTTGTTTTTCTGGGGTAAATGCCCAGGAGTACAGTTGCTGAGTCATATAATAAGTGCATGTTTAGTTTTATAAGAAACTGCTATACTTTTCCTAAGTGGCCATGCCACTAGAAATGCACGAGTGATCCAGTTTCTCTGCATCCTCACCAGCATTTGGTGTTACTGCTATTTTTTATTTTAGCCATTCTGATAGATGTGTAGTGATAGCTCACTGTAATTTTAATCTGCATTTCCCTAAGGGCTCATGAACATCTTTTTGTGTACGCTTTACCATCTGTACATCCTCTCCAGTGAAATTTCTGTTCGTGCCTTTTGCCCATTTTCTAACTGGATTGACTGTTTTTGAAATGTCAGTATTGTTCTTAATAGTATATTTTAAAAGAATGTACATTTTAAGACAACTGAGGGAAAGTAACAGAGACTGGATATTAGGTGATACTAAGGAATTAAGTGTGATAATGGCAGGGTGGCAGGCACGAGTAAGTTCTCATCAATTGGAATTGCATTCTGAAACATTTAGGGTAGAGGTGACGTGCTGCCTTTTAAAAAGTTGGGGAGGTGGGGCGCCTGGGTGGTTCAGCTGGTTGAGCATCCAGCTCTTGATTTCTGCTCAGGTCATGATCCCAGGGTTGTGGGATCAAGCCCCAGTGTTAGACTCAGTGCAAGTGTGGAGCCTGCTTAAGATTCTCCCTCTCTCCCTCCCTCCCTCCCTCTCTCTCTCTCTGTCCTTTTGCCCCTCCCCCCCAAATGAAAAAAGTGGGGGAGGTGGAAAAAATAGATGAGACGATTATTGGAGCTGAGTGATGGGTACATGAAGAGTTCATTATACTATTCTTTCCTCATTTATGTGTGTTGGGATTATTTCCATAATAATGTCTTGAAAGTGTACTGAGGGGCACCTGGCTGGCTCAGTCAGTGGAGCTTATGACTCTTGATCTCAGGGCCATCAGTTCAAGCCCCACATAGGGTGTAGAAATTACTTTAAAAAAGCGGGGGAGGTGCCTGGGTGGCTCAGTCAGTTAAGCATCCAATTCTTGGGTTTGGCTCAGGTCATGATCTCACAGTTCATGAGATTGAGCCCCACATCAGGCTCCATGCTGACAGCATAGGACAGCATGCTTGGGATTCTTCCTCTCTCCCTCTCTCTCTCTCTGCCCCTCCCCTGCTTGCAAGGTCTCTCTTTCTTTCTCTCTCTCTCTCAAAGTAAATAAATAAACTTAAAAAAATGTACTGAAATTTAAATTCTGTGATATTACACATTTTCACATATCCCCATAGTACTGTGCACACAAGGTCAGCCTCAAGGACTTGCATCCTGTGCACTCACACAGGGCCCCATGACTGGTTTGATGCTCTGCCAGCACTGTCTTGCAATCCTTCACAATTTGGAGCAAGCGGCCCTGCATTTTCAGTTTGCACTGGACCCAACAAACTATGTACTGTATGTAGCTGTTCCTGTGAGCACATGATACATGCTGAGTAAATTCTTACCAAACAAATGGACCAAAGAAAAGAGGAGAAAGTGAGAGAAGGGAAAAAGAGATGGGAGGTGGCAAAAGAAGGAGATAACAAGGTCACAGAGGAGATGGGGGAAGTCTCGAAGTAGAAAAGGTGAACAGGGATTCCAGAAAATGATGCTGCCGGGTAAGTGCATGGAGAAAGTAGGAGTCCCACTGGAAGACAGGGACTTGGGGCCCATTATTTATCATTCTCCTTCTCAGAGGAAGCCTAGTCCTTCATTTGACTACGATTCCCAGGTATAAGCAGAAGTGAAAGCAGAAAGAAGTAGCCACTTGTACCCCAGGGAATTGGCGGCAGGGAGGCCAACTGGATGCTGTTCCTCACTCATCCTGTGACCTTAATCCCAGAGAGTTCCTTCAATGTGTTCACAAACGGGAAAACTGAAACCCCTGGCTTGGATCAGACTAATTCCCTCTTCCGCCAAGCCCATGTTCAAGGGTATGGCTGGCGCTAGCTGATGCCAGACCAAAAAAGACTGGAAAAGAGGGGGAGACAATTGAGGGAGGATCAAGGGATCCAAAGATCATGAATCACTAAATCAATAAATATTTACTACCAACAAATGATACAAGCATTTATTGTCTACTCCACGCATAATGATGAGATGGACATAAAGAGAGTGTAGGGGCACCTGGGTGGCTCAGCGGTTAAGCATCAGACTCTTGATTTAGGCTCAGGTCATGATCTCACAGTTCTCAGGATCAATCCCAGAGTTGGGCTCTGCTCCGACAGTGTGGAGCCTCCTTGGGACTCTCTCCCTCTCTCTCTGCCCCTCCCCTGCTCACAAGTGCACACATGCGCGCACACACACACTCTCTCTCTCTCTCTCTCAAGATAATAAACATTTTTTTTTTAAAGGAGTGTAAACAAACCCCCTTTATATCCGTGATGTATTCCTGATCCCCACCTTTGTCAGCACCAAGTTTCTGCTCTCAGCAGCACTTTGTACCTTGTCTCTTTGTATCCTACCCTACGGTTAGTCATGTACACACCTTTCCCCTTAGGGACAGTAAGCTCTTTGAGAGTGATATTCCTGTCAGATCTACTGAATATGCCTTGGAGTCTCCTGTGTAGCAAGTGAACAGTAAAAATTTTTGAACCCAAGTTTGATAACTCACTGTTGATCAGGGTGTGGGCCAATAGGTAACCCTGCAATGTGAGTAGGAGTATGAATATTTGCAACTCCTTTCGAGAGCACATGGTGATATCTATTAGAAACTTCACTTTCAGGATTTTTTCTGAATCACACATATGAATAAAAACACGTATAGGAATATATGAGGGCAACTGGCTGGCTCAGTCTTGATAGAGCATGTGACTTGATCTCAGGTCTTGAGACACATTGCATGTGGAGCCTACTTAAAATAAAATTAAAAAAAAAAAAGAAATATATGAATTGCAAAATCCTGGAAACAAACCAGCTGGTTATCAGATAATTAAATGTTTATGGTTCAATAAATTGTTGTTCCATAAAACAGAAACCATTTTTAAGAATATAGTAGATGGGAAAAAAAAGCAAACCAGTGGTTGCCTATGGGGTTGACTGAAGGGGGCTTGCAGGGAACTTTGGATGATAGTAGTGTTTTGTATCTTGATTGGAATTTGGGTTACACAAGCATAAGTCTTTATCAAAACTTATGGAATTGCCCACTGAAAATTTGTGCATTTTACTGTAGACCAATCTTATTTAAAAAGAAAACAAGTTAACTAATATTTAACTCTAGTTACTTTTATGCATGAAAAAAGGTTAAATAGCTTATCAAAGGTCACACAGTTAGTAATTGGTAGAAATGAGATTTGAAACCTGGTCTGGCCATCTCCAAAAATATGTGCTTAACCGCAACCACGATACCTTCTTGTCTTCTCTTATTTAGGGACATATTCATGTGGGACATTTTTGCCACTATCTACAGACACCTTTTATAAACACAATGTATTATTTGTACTGGGCAACAATTACACTCAACTTCTCAAATTTGAGAATCACTTTTGTGGCTTAGTGCTGAACATCTGAGCTAGAGGGACAGCCTGAACCTCATATTCACTCAGCACATTGCCAGTGAGCTTTGTGTGGTATTACAACTAGTTGCTGAGTGATAACGTTTATTTATCCTTACATACTTGAGAATTTATGATTTATCGGAAGCATTTCCATTCAAGAAATATCAATGATGCTGATACAATTCACATTAAATCATTTATCCCCTTCCCTACACATTTGAAAGAGCGGTGGGTAAGGCAGCTAACACAGAGAAAAACACTTTCAACTGAGTTAGAAGGTCAAGATTCTGAGTTTGATTCTAACTAAATAAATCATGTACTTTCTCTGAGCTGGTTTCCTCCTCTGTAACATGAAAATGATAATCAGACTTACCTACATGACTGTTATTAAGGATCAAATGAGATCGGACCAAATTGTTTCTACACATACACATTCCCACCTACACCCTTTAAAAAAAAAGTCACCCGCACATTGGACTTCTAGAGCTATTCAGGTAAGAGCCTTATCTTTTGTAATCACTCTTAATTAGCTCCTAAAAGATAAACATATACTGCTACAGAGCCTGAAATCTTAATTTCCATTCTTGCCTTATATGTTGATAACCTTACTTAATCTTCTCATAATCTCTTTTGCTGCCTTTGCTGTCAGAAGGTCAGCCTTTTCTTAAGATGCCAAACAATGAGGAAAATAGCATCTAACCACTCCTCCGTGGAAACCCCAGAGTAATGATCTCAGAATGTCATAAGTATGGGGGCGCCTGGTGTCTCAGTCAGTTAAGTGTCCAACTCTTGGTTTCGGCTCATGTCATGATCTCACAGTTCATGGGATTGAGCCCCATGTCAGGCTCCATGTCAGCATGGAGCTTGCTTGGGATTTTCTCTCTCCCTCTCTCTCTGCCCCTCCCCTGCTCACTTGTACACTCTCTCTCTCTCTCAAAATAAATAAATAAACTTAAAAAAAAAAAAAGAATATCATAAGTGTTTTGTTAAATTATCATTATTAAGGTGGCCAAAAAACAGTGTTTATAGTCAGATGACATGGCGGTTAAGAGCCAGGTTTCTGCACTGGGACTATGGGTTCAAATCTTGACCCCACCCTTGATTAGCTATATATTTTCCTCAAGTTTCTGACCTCACCTATAAAATGAATATAATAATTATAACTACCTCTTATTACACTATATTTTAAATTAATTTGTATAAAGCATCCAGCATAGTGAGTAGTACACAAAAAACACTCCACACATGTTGGCTATAAGTATAACACAGACCCACATTCAGAAACACCAAATCACAAGTATATGGAGACACAGAGAAGCACAGGGCGGGTAGACATCCATTATCATTCACAGGAAGTCTGTCAGTTATCTCCGCTTCTCCCTCCTTCCCTCACCTCCCACTTCTCTTCACCATCGTCCCCCAAAATGGCACAGTGGGCCAGCCTAGAGCGGTAATCCAACTGCTCACAAGATGATTTGCAGAGGCAGGCAAGTAGAAAACAAAATGACTAATAGTATCCTTAGCACTCATACTAAGTTGGTGAAGGAAAAGAGGAAAAGTAAAACCTTTGGAAAGAAGTTTGGCCATATGTATTCAAGGCAACAAAAGCTTTCTTTCACGTTGTCTTGATGACATTTCTTAGATTGAACTGGAGTAAATAATCCAAAAAGAAGGTAAAACTATATGTAAGAAGATGTTCATTGTAGCATTTTTTTTTTTTAATTCTGAGAGAGAGTACACTTGCACATGCAAGCAAGTAGGGGAGGGGCAGAAAGAGAGAATCCCAAGCAGGCTTCAAGCTGTCAGCGCAGAGCCCAACGTGGGGCTCGAACTCACGAACGCTGAGATCATGACCTGAGCTGAAATCAAGAGTTAGACACTCAACTGACTAAACCAACCAGGAGCCCCATTGTAGCATCATTTTTAAAACAGATTTATAGAAGCATAATTCACCCTTTTGAAGTGTAAAATTCAGTGGGTCTTTTTTTAGTATATTCGCAGAGTTGTGCAAGCAACACTAATTTTAAAAGCTTTTCATTACCCTCAGAAGAAATCCGTTAGGAGTTACTCCCCATTCCTCTCTCTCTCAGCTCCTGGCAATCATTAATCTCCTTTCTGTCTCTTAAAGCAGTTGATGATCAACAACAACAACCAAAATAAATAAATAAATAATAAGAAAATAAACTCATTGTTACCAAGTAACATAACATAAAGGTATGCTAAATTATGGTACATCCATTCAGTATTATGCGGCTGTTAAAAATTACCACAACAAAGACTGTACCAAAAGGTGAAGTATATACATGATATAATGTTTAGTATTTTTTAAAGATACAAAATTATGAATACACTCTAATTTCAACCAGTGTGTGGACAGACTAGAAGAAATGTGTAGAAATTTTAAATGGCCATGTTAGAATAATGAGATGGGTGTTTTTTCTTTATAGTCTTTAAATATTTTTGCAAGATTTTATATTTAAGAAGTAGAATTTTTAGGAAATCTACTTAATGTAGATTAACGTAACAGAATACATTGAAAGGCCCAGCCAGCCAGCCAGCCAGCAATCCAGCCTTTCTGACGTGGACCCGGTTTTTAACTAGCAAGCCTCTCTAGTGTAGGCTCCTTCTGGTAACCAAGAGCCTCATGCACAAAGATCTCATTCTCCCAACTGCAAAGCCTGTAAAAGCCTGAACTGTAGACATTCAGTCTCCCCCTTTGACTCTCTTGCCTCTCAGCCTACGCTCCCTGCCATGTCCCTGTCCAGGGACTCACTCCTTAACAAAGCCCTCTTACTTATCACACATACCAATGACTCTTGGCCAATTTCCTTCTATTAATATATTAACTGCAGATGCAAATCCTTCTGATCACATACTTTCCTTTTATGGGACCAACAGTATGGAAATTGGTGTAAACAAAACAACCAGCTCCCCCCCTCCCACTCTCCATTCCCACTTCCTGTAGAGACACAGCTCATTTAGACTAGCACAGCCTTCCCATTACATCTTCTCCCTCCCTCTATCTGTGGGAGAGTCATCATTGATAGCCCACCATTGTACACACCTGCACTCCACTCCAGGCCCCTCGTCCTCATCTTCATCCTTCTTCCCTCCTCTCTCCCTCTCTCTCTCACTCTCACACACACATACATACACTTCATACATCCTCTGATGCAGCAGCCCTGGCTATGCCCCACAACTGTCCGTGGGATTAGATTTGTGCCCCACTATCTCCTACTTCTTTCAGTTTGTCCAAAGGCCCGGAACCCAGCCTCCTCTGTCCTGCTCTGTTTCTCAAGAAAAAAGTGTGCCTCCATCCTCTCTACACCTCCCAACACCTGCCTCACCTTGACTTATTGTCAGGGTTCCCCTTAAAAGACTGGGTCCTTGGGGCTCCTGGGTGGCTCAGTCAGTTAAGTGTCCAACTTTGGCTCAGGTCATGATCTCACTCACGGCTTGTGAGTATGAACCATGCATTGGACTCTGTGCTGACAGCTCAGAGCCTGGAGCCTGCTTCAGATTCTGTGTCCCCCCCCTCTCTCTCCCCTTTCCCTGCTCATGCTCTGTCTCTGTCTCCCTCAAAAATAAATAAGCATTAACAACAACAACAAAAAAAAAGAGTGGGTCCTGGATCTCCAATGGGTGGTGAGGCCAGGCAAAATGGTAGCCTTCTAATGAGAGCATTCGACTTTGTTTAGTGAGCACCTAACATGTGTCAGAAACCAATGTCAGTTGCAGGGATTCAGAAAGTATTGAAACTAATCACTCACTTTGAAAAGCTCACAGTGGGAGCACCTGGGTGGCTCAGTTGGTTAAGCGTCAGACCCTTGGTTTTGCCTCAGGTGATGATCTTGAGGTTTCGTGAATTCAAGCCTAGCCTTGGGCTCTGCGCTGACAGCCTGCTTGGGATTCTCTCTCTCTCCCTCTCTCTCTTCTCCTCCCCTACTTGTGCTGTCTCTGCCTCTCTCAAAATAAATAAATAAACTTAAAAATTTTTAAAGAAAAGCTTACAGTGGAAGAAAGGTATGTAAACAGAAAATTACTAAATAAACAGCTAAAGGCTTAAACAGGGGTAGGAAGGAATGCTCTAGATACACTGTGGAGGCAGCCTCCACAGTAGGCATCACCCTGGATGTGGCTTTTGAAGAATCAAGAGTCAAGTGGGCCAAGAAGCATACACCAAAATATCTTACAGGCCTGCAGAAAACAAGTTCACAGAAACGGTACTTTGGCAGCAGCTGAAGCAGGACACGCCATCCCATGCCCACAGCAAACCATGCAAAGCACTATGTGATCTAGAGAGATTAAATAAATTGTGGCCTCCGCTCCTAGGCATTAAATACATTACCTAAATATAAGACAAACTATTCAGAATACAGTGTGCTTTGAGCAGAGGTGGAAACTGAATATAACTCTGGTCCTAAGTACAAAGATCACTGAGGTGGGGGTGGGGGTGACAGGAGCACTCTCATTAACGCACGGGTACGGGGTGGGTGGAGTAAAAACCAAAAAAGAAAAAAAAAAAATCAAGGTGGGGCAATAGCAGGTCAAGTGGAAGCAGAAAGAGGAGGAAGCCTACGCCAGGAACTGAGGGATTGGAACAGAAAAGTGGGTGGAGCCAGTGGGCTCCACCCCCGCCTCCTCCGGCTTGTCTACAACCTACTTTCTGCGGAGTCGTTCCAGACAGGTGAGAGAGGAACTTCTAAGACCGGTGAGAAGGGTAGGGGGGGGTTGGGTTCAAGAAGGGGGATTGGAGTTAGGGTTAAAGAAGGGGGTCTGGGCCCTACCTAGAGTCTTTGGCTTCTTGATAGCAGAGTTCAGGGAATTCCTGATGGGTTGGTTTTGGGGTGCTGCTAACCAGGTGTTGCTGCTTCTCCCCACCAGCCTCCCAGTCCTTGTGGTAACTTCAGACAGGAAGTTTGAAATCTGAGCTTACGGAGTTAAGGCCCATAGAGGATGGGGTACCCTGGCAGGTGCGGAGTATAGAGAGATCAGGAGTTATCTGGGCCTCCAGTTATCCGGGCTCCATCTGGGCCTCCAATAGATGGAGGCCTTTGTAAGAGGCCCTCTCATATAGTTGTGTCCCTGTGGCTTTGTCGGGTCCATGTACATTTTCTCCATCCAACCAGAGCACGGGCTGAGTAGAGGAAATGGGAAGATGGAGTGAGACAGGGTAATGGTGCTCCTTCCCAACTTCTCTCCCCAACAGGGTCTAAGTGGGGAGACGGGGAGGTAGGGTGGAGGTCCAGTGCAGAGCAATTATAGAGAAAAGGCAGGGTTTGCCTCATTACCTGGATTCCACAGATGCTGGTGAGCACCAAAGCCCCAGGCAGGGCCAGCCAGGACTGGGTCTTGGATGGTGTAGAAAGATAGAGCTGGAAGAGACACTGCAAGGAAGAAGGAAGGAAGGCAGGGCCATTACACAGTAAGTTGCATGAAAGATCCTGGGTTTATTTCCTGGCTACTCCACACGCACTGATACCCTGGCACTCTGATTGATCCTAGAGAGAATTACAAAGCTGAAGGGAACCCTGAAGGTCCTATATTTTGGCCATTTATTTGATTGGAGACTGAAGAACCTGAGACCCAAAGTTGTCTGATATGGTTACTGCGGAATCTGACCTGGCCGGGACGCCAGTTGCTAGTTTAGACACAATACCTGTGTGTCTTTTTGCAGGAGCCTGGGGAGGGGCCATGGTGCCAAGACAGTTTTGGGGGAGACTGGAGAAGCCGCTTCTCTTCCTGTGCTGCGCCTCCTTCCTCCTGGGGCTGGCTTTGCTGGGCATACAGCCAGACATCGCCCCTGTTGCTTATTTCTTTCTCACCTTGGGTGGCTTCTTCTTGTTTGCCTGCCTCCTGGCCTGTATTCTGGAATGGGGGTTCCGATCAATGCAGACCGAGAATTCGGGGGCCTCAAGCAATGCACGGTGAGTTAAGGGGCGGGCAGAATTCTAGGAATACACGATGGCCCCTTTTTCCTGGTGTCCCTCTAGTCTCTCAGGCATATAGCTCTGCTTCCCTGTTACTAGTATCAATGAGGGGGTGGGGGGTGGGGTTAGTGGAAGGTTCTTTTGCCAATAGAAGACAGTAAAGCGGAAAAGGACTCCACACAGGAGGCCACCAGTGATTTTATTTCTCCTCCCTCAGCGACAACGAAGCCTTTGAGGTGCCAACCTATGAAGAGGCTGTGGTGTTGGAATCACAGTGCCGCCCCCAAGAGCTGGGTCAACCACCCCCCTACAGCAGTGTTGTAATCCCCCCAGTACTTGAGGAAGGACAGCCTGGCCATCCAGAAGGGCCCAAAAGAGCTAGACTGGAAAGGCGAGTAGGCTCAGAGGGATCTATGACCTCAGGAAACCCTGGAAGAGCTCCAATCAGCCTTCGGCTTCGGGGACCCCGAGCTGTGTCCACTGCTCCTGATCTGCAGATCTTGGGGATACCCCCCAAACTGGAGCCTCTTACCCCACCCCCTGACTATGATGTCAGCTTTGGTCAACCTGATGATGTTTTCTTTGAAAACAACCGGACACCCCCCTAAAAGACTATGCCAGGATATATCCTCTCTGCGCCAGACTCATTCATTCATTTGACCAACATTTCCCAGTGCCTGCCACGTATCAGGAACTCTGTTTCCACGTGGGGAACTTAACACAGAGGGGAGTCAGGCTATCCTAAGCCTCTCCCAGCTGAGATGTACATAGCACTGTTGGAGTCTTCGAGTAACATTCAGTGACCTACCCCATATCCGATATTTCCAGAGTTAGACGAGTATGAGAGGAGTGACCCAGAGAATCTGGAGAAGGAAGAAAAGAAACATCTGAGTGACAGCTATGTTGCTTCTGTTCTGGGTGCTTCATCTCTGTTAGCACAAGAAGACTTTCCCAGCCTTGTGAGGTATTACTGCCCTCATTTGAAAAATAAGGATCCCAAGGGTCAGAGGAGTTTGATAATTTGCACAGGGGCACACTGCTAGTAAATAGCATAAAAATGTTTACTCTTCTGATCCCAAAGCCTACTGTATTTTCAATACAAGGTCATCCACAAATCTCTCAATCTCTATCTTGAGCAACTGCTGGAGACAGGTGGGAGCCTTCCTAGGGACAGAGCGGTGGACCAGTTGTGTCTGCGGGCAGTGTGGGCTGATTGTGACCAGGAGTGTGCCCTCTCTCCTAGATGAGCAAAGCTAATCAAAGCCGTGATAGCCCCTGCTCCAGGTAAGGGGCAATTTCTGCCCTGGGGCTAAAGAGCAGTCTCCAGGGCAGGGTCCCCACCCCATTGGGAAACTGGAGTAAACTGCCCCGGGGGAGGGACTTCCGATTTTAAGACGAGTGTACAAGGATCAGAAAGGATAAGACAGGGGCTTGCCAGGGGTGGCGGAGTACCTAAGGGTCACTCTTGAATCACCTGCTATGAAGCGCTGGAGCCACATGCACGGTGTCTAACCGCTTAAGCCTCACCCCTGCACTCGGACCGCAGCATTTTACCCCCACCCCCACCCCCGGGTCCTGCTCGCTAAGATCCCAACAGAACACTAGATTTTCTGGAATCGTGCTTCGGCTGTAATGTAGGTTTTAGCCACTGGGAGCTGCTCGGCCATCGCTGACCCACCTTCCTCAGGGGTGCGCTCCCCACTCAGGCTTTCATCCACTGTGTGGTATCTGTGTAACGCCTAGTGCCCTCTATCTCCTCCTTATCCTGGCCCCAACAGTTCAACTTCAATAAAGCATAAAGTCCGGCCAAACCCGTCTCAGTAACGTTGCAATAGGCGGGTGAGACAGGGTGGGAGGCGCCGGAGAGGCATCCGCGATTTCCGCGGGAACCGAAGACCAATCGGATTCCCGCGTAGGACGGGGTGTTTCCTCGCCTTCCCCCGCCCCTTCCCTTTCCGCCAAGAGCGCTCTCTCACCCCATTGGACGGCGTTTCTAGCGCGAGGGCTCTGTGCCTGCGCGCGCACTGGCGACGGCAGAGGCGGGGCAGCTCTCGCGTGGGGGTGGAGCTAGAAGAAGCAGCGCGCAGGCGCAATGTGCGCCGGCGGACGAGGGGAGGGATGCTGAGGGCGTGAGGGTTTTCCGTTTGTTTGGATTGTGGGCGGTACGCGCACAGCCCGGGAAAAGCGGTAAATGGCGGCGCCGAGCGCGGCCTCCCGGCCCTGTCTGCACCGAAAGGAGGTAATGGCCGCTGACAGAGGGCGCAGGTGAGTGAGGGAGGGTCGCACAGGTCCTTAGTTGGGCCCAGGGAAGGGAATACGGATCATGGCCCTGGCGCCTCTGGAAGCAGCCGTGTCCACCCGTGCAGCCAAGTGTGGGAGGCCAGGCGAGTCCCCGAGGGGCGCGCGAGCGTTGGGCTTCCTCTCGGCCCTGTCCCTCTTCTGACTGCCCCAGCCTGCTTTGACCAACCCCAGGGGTCTCTGGACATGAGGAGCTCTCCGGTACTGCCGAATCTCGGCTTCTCTTAAAGATTCTCCATCCTTTCTGTCCCTCTACTCCTGTATGAGGAACTTTGCCCCCTTAAAAGCGGATGACATCTGCAGACCTCGCAGTCCTCCCTGATGTACATTTGATTTGGATTGACTGTATCATGACACGTATTGCTTTGGGTACAGTGATCAGGTTTTCAAAGCAGTCGACACGGGCTTTAAGGGTTGAGTACTTTGAAAGGACGAGGTGGTTCCGAGACTCCCAGTGTGTCTCCGCCTCTGCCCCAGTTATATCATTTCATGGCAGGGATCACCCTGGATAACATTTTAATGCCTCGTGGTCCAGACCCAGAAGATTAACTTCGGGCTTTGGAGCCAGAACCTGCAGAAAAACATAGAATCCAGACTTAGGAATTCCTTTTGTGTCCTTTTCTCCTTTTCCTCCTCCCTTTCCATCTGTGGCCTGGAGTTCTAGATGATTATGATTACTTTGGGAAAGTCCACAATTGAGACTTTGGCCTAAAGTGGAATGCAGAAAGCAGCAGGTGTGTGGAGAATGGATAATGCTTCTGATTAAACCTAATGAGTTACTGATTGACAATTTAAGTCTAGAACTTCAAAAGAGTTAAGAATTGTGAGTCAGTTAGTGAATTGTGAGTATGGGTGAGATTGAATAGGGAGAGGCTCTTTGAGGGGGTTCCTAATGGAATGTCAACATTCAAGGGTAGGCTACAGATCTTGTGAAGGAACAGGAACAGTTGGCGGAGGGAGGTACTGGAGAGAAAGTATCAGGGAAACCAAGGGAGGAGAAAGTTTGAAATGCTGCTGGTAAACTAAGGGAAGAAACTTGAGGAAACCTGCTTCACCAGTGATAGGTATCTTAAGGAAATACCCAGCATCTCCAGCTGTGATGTTGTCTTGCAGTTGGCCTGATAACATTTATTTTTACCAGAGTTTCATATACGCCATCATTGTTACTGGCTTGGTGTTTTCTAAGGTGATTCTTTTATATATATATTTTTTTAGATGTCTATTTATTCACTCACTAATTAATTTATTATTTAAGAGAGAACAAGCACGAGCAGGGGAGAGGGGCAGAGGGAGAGAGAGCATCTCAAGCAGGCTCCACGCTCAGCACAAAGCCCCATGCAGGGCTTGATCCCATGACCCTGGGATCATGACCCAACCCGAAATCAAGAGTCAGACACTCAACTGAGTCACTCAGTCACCCTAAAGATTTTTTTATTTTAATTTTTTTAAAGTTTATTTATTTCAAGAGAGACAGCACAGGAAGGGCAGAGAGAGAATCCCAAGCAGGCTCCACACTGCCGGCTGAGCCGGACACGGGACTCAATTCCACAGCTGACTCTGAGATCATGACCTGGGCCAATATCAAGAGTCAGACACTTAACCAACTGAGCCATCCAGGTGCCCCACTTTTTTTTTTTTTTTTTTTTTTACTAATCTCTGCACCCAACGTGGGGCTCAAACTCACAAACCCGGGATCAAGAGTTGCTCACTCTGCTGACTGAGCCAGCCAGGCGCCCCTAAGGTGATTTCTTAAATAAGGTTTTTGATTTCTCCAGATCTATTGTAGCAGGTTTCTACTGAAGGTTTGGGATCATGGGAGTATTTCTAATAAACAGAAACCCGAAGCTTAAATGGAGTTTCAAACATCACTGTCCCAAACCCTAAACTTAACCGAAGTTGGCTGCTTCCAATCTTGGGAATGTTTTGCTGACCACTTCCTCTGCCTTAAGGTCCACATGCCATCCTCCTCTTGGGTCTCTCAGCTCTTCCAGGACTCTGCTTTTCCTTCCTCTCTGTATCTCTAACCTGGAGTTAAGCCAAGTGCATCCTATAAATGCATGGTATTTAACTGATTGATTCTAAGATGCAAATTCCTCATCCCCCCTCCCCCACATTTTAATGTCTTTGAATCAGTGTGCATCTTTAAATAGGCTTTAAAGTTATAAACTGAAGCTGTTACCTCATCCCTTTCCGGCCGTCAGACCCTTACTGTTGTCATCTTCTTGGGAACTAAGCAGGCTGGTGAGCTCTGGGTTTATGTAAACTAGGCACAGAGATTATATACATTGGAAATGGGAATTTTAAAATTCATAAACAGAAGCTGGTCTCTTTCCAAACCAATAGCAAAACCAAGAATCCTTGAAATAGACATCTCTATTAAATTACCAAAAGAATTTAGCCTTTATGTTTTAACTCTTTAAAGTGATCTCAAGTTATGTTGATTCTGTTTGTCGTCTGTATTTACTGTGACTTTCTGTCATACTTTCTACTTACCCAGTTCTTATTTCTAGCATCATTTTGTCACAGGAACTTAAGTTTTAAAAACCATAGGTATAAGTGGGATAGAGAGTACGTGCGTGTGTGTACACCTATCTCATTTATTTCATGTTAAAGCCAGTGATTGGCTTGAACTTTTGCCGTTGTATTAAATTATTTTATTCCTCACCCGGGATCATTTTAAACATACCATTTATAGCAGCCTAGATAAATAATGCAGAAGGTTTTCTGGAATAATCTTTTAATTTTTTTTTTTTTAATTTTTTTAATGTCTTTATTTTTGAGAGAGAGGGACAAAGCACGAGTGGGGGAGGGGCAGAGAGAGAGACAGACAGACACACAGAGTGGGGAAGCAGGCTCCAGGCTCAAAGCTGTCAGCCCAGAACCCGATGCGGGGCTCCAACCCACAAACCGCGAGATCATGACCTGAGCCACCAAAGTCGGACACTTAACCAACTGAGCCACCCAGGCCCCCTGGAATAATCTCTTAATTGAAATTGGTGTGTCAGAGGAATATTTCTTCTCATAAATATATTTGTGCTTCTGTGTGTATCATTTTTTCAAGATAGGTATTTTCCTCCCCTAGACAGACTAATTCATCTCAGAGGATGGTCTCAGTTGAACATACTCCATAAAAAATTATACGTTATTTCTTTATGACCAGTGTGTTACTGCTGAATACTGCTTTGATTTTAACCAGATTCAATAAAATATGCTTAATATTGGTTATTGCAGTCCCATCCTTTGTGTTCTGTCTACCCACAACTGTTCCACTCTACTCTTCTGTGCCAAATCTTGTACCTGACAGCCTTTCCCTCTGCCTTAAATCTGTAGGATACTGGGAGTGTGTGGCATGCATCCTGACCATCAGGAAGCACTAAAAAAGAACCGAGTGGTACTGGCCAAACAACTTTTGCTGAGTGAACTGTTAGAACACCTCCTAGAGAAGGACATCATCACCTTGGAAATGAGGGAGCACATTCAGGTATTTGGAAGCGAAAGAGAAACGCCAAATAAATAAATTGGTCGTGGGAGTATGACAAAGGATGTAGAGCCTTACTAAGGAAATGAAAATGCCCTTCTACCCTAAAGCCTTAAACAGAAAAGACATATAATTTAAAAATAATAGGAAAGACTTCCCCCCATACATGTATTTTTCCTGTAAAAGGATTCTTGAGATTACTAGGAATGTCATCTGGAGAGAGAAGATTATAGCTGGATAAGTAAATATGATTTCATGTTGTTGTTTTTTTTTTTATCTTAGGCCAAAGTGGGCAGTTTCAGCCAAAATGTGGAACTTCTCAACTTGCTGCCCAAGAGGGGTCCCCAGGCTTTTAATGCCTTCTGTGTGGCCCTGAGGGAGACCAAGCAGGGTCATCTGGAGGATCTGTTGCTCACTACCCTCTCTGATCTTCAGCATGCAATCCCACCGGTATGGAGCCCTAGACATGTGGTGTGTTGAGAAGGATTCGTTTGGTGGGAAAGGAATTTTTGAGATGGGGCTGGGGAGACTAGATGATGGTTCTATTCAGACAGGATCATCTCCTTAAGACCTGGTATGATGGGTCCTGGTTTCTTACAGTTGAGCTGTGACAACGACTGGAGTCTCCCCTTCCCGATGTGTGAGTCCTGTCCCCCTCACAAGCAACTCCGCCTGTCTCCAGGTGAGAATCGATGGCATAACACGTCCCACAGATTGACTTGTTTCTTGACTGGTATCTGACTTTGCCCTAGCACGATTCCTATTTATATTCATACTGGGAACAGTTTCCTCGGTGAATTTGTTAGGGACTAGCAGGAAAGTTTAGATGGGGTATTGGTTGGGCCTGCTTCCTTCCATCACAGATGATTTTTCCACAGTATTTAGCCCTTAGCTCAGGTATAGGTAGGAAATTCCTACCCGAGTGGCCTGGCTCCTTAAAGCCGCTACTTTAGAATGAGCAAAGACTACATTTTGGGCCACTAGCCTGCTGACTGAGTAGCCTATTGATTAGAACAAGGCTTTTATCAGATACCCCATTCAGTACGGTATGTGGGAGGGTAATCCAGCAGTGAGCAAAAGCACATAGGGTCTCTGCCCTCCTGGATTTGACAGTTTTGGGGAGTGAGCAGAACCACTAATTATTAAAACCCCAGTTCAACAGGGTGCCTTAAGTTACAATGAAGTACTAGGATTGACACAGATTGTATACTAGTGTTTTTGGCTCTCTATGCCACAGATGCTGTGGAACACTCCCTAGACAATGGAGATGGTCCTCCCTGCCTTCACGTGAAGCCTTGCACTCCCGAATTTTATCAAACACACTACCAGCTGGTGAGTCATGCAGAATGCAAGAGGAAGAGTTGGGAAATGGGAGACCCTTCCTGGGCATCTGAACTTAGATTGCGTATATATCTCCTTCCTGCTTTATTAGTCAGAAAGGCATTACTGATTGGTTATCTTCTCGGAGCATTTCTCTGTATTGATCTGGTGGGGTTAACAAAAATAGGATGGCTTTGTTTTCTTGAAATGTGTCGGATTTTTTAGTTGGGGAGACATAGTTTGTGTCCATAAGAAGCTCTAATTGGCCTCCCCCACACCCCCATCCCACCCCAGGCCTATAGGTTGCAGTCTCGGCCTCGTGGCCTGGCACTGGTGCTGAGCAATGTACACTTCACTGGAGAGAAAGACCTGGAATTTCGCTCTGGAGGGGATGTGGACCACAGCACTCTGGTCACCCTTTTCAAGCTCTTAGGCTACAAAGTCCATGTTCTACTTGACCAGACTGCACAGGTACATCTAATGTGTGCATTGGAGGGCTGGGCAACACTTTGGGGCCAGGAACATTCACTGCTCTTCTACCTGCTGGATAGATGTTACTCAGGTGTTACTCAAATTATGGTGGGTTTTTTGTTGTTGTTGTTGTTGTTGTTTTTTAATGTATATTTTTGAGAGAGAGGGAGACGCAGAATCCAAAGCAGGCTCCAGGCTCTGAGCTGTCAGCACAGAACCCAGTGCAGGTCTCAAACTCACGAGCCGTGAGATCGTGACCTGAGCCAAAGTCGGACACTTAACTGACTGAGCCACCCAGGTGCCCCTCAAGTTCTATTTTCCTTTGTACCTTTTTACTCATTCTGTTCTGTGTCTTGCCTTGCAAGCTAGTTAAAAAAAAAAAAAAAAAAAAGAATTCAGGCCAACCAGCAGCTCCAGTGTTAAGCTTAGGGTCACTGTGCTCTCCTGAGCAACACCAGTCCCAGTTTGGGTTCTTACTCTTCCATGTTCAGAAACTTGGTTCGCAGTCACTCAGGATGTGAGGAGACACTGAGATTCTCCCAGCCAATCAGGAAAGATACTTCTAAGCCATGATGACACAGGACATTTACTTCTTGGTTGATATTGTTGCTTACAAGTCCAGTTATTGTTGAAAAGATTACTTTGGCAGATAAAATTCTTGCAAGTGAAAGTTTGCTAGAACTGTCCTTGGCAGTTTCCATGAATTAACATGGAAAAATTCCTTACCCTTACCAGTTGTGTGACCACAAGACAGATCTTAGAGTAGATTACTTCCGGACTAGATTCCTACAAATCGCAAGCATTTTCATTGTGTGCTATTCCCTGTTTCCCTGTTAACCCCAATTACTGAGCCGTACTGCTGACTTAGTTACCTTTAGGTTTTTCTCTTCTGGAATTGATGATAGCCTATTGGTAAATAGATATTAATTTTCATTTTTTTTCCCATTTCCATCCTTTTGCTCTTTTTAAGTTTTTATTTTAATTCCAGTTAGTTAACATACAGTGTTATGTTAGTTGCATGTATACAATATAGTGATTCAATACTTCATACATCACCCTGTGCTCATCATGACAAGTGCACTCCTTAATCCCCATCACCTATTTAACCCATCTCTCCACCCCTAATTCTTCATTTTGATTCCAGAATAATAGTACTTTCTCAAATTTGCTTTTGGTAACATCAGTGGTAAAATCAAAGTTTCTAGGAAATTCACTTTGACTTGTTGAGATAGGAAATCTTTGTCTTCAGCATTGTCTGTGGTCTTCATTTCTGTTTCTCAGCTATCTTCAATGAGAATGATTGTATACATGCTGTACTTTTGGTAAGGCCAATTTCAACAGTAGATACCTTAGTGTTATTTACCTGCTCTTTTCACCACCTTTGCAATAATAGCCCATACAGAGAAGTAAACCCATCCATGCTTCAAAGCCATGGCTGGAACAGCTTCTGTAGTAATCAAGTGATATTCAAGTAGGTTATATGCTCGGGGCACCTAGCTGGCTCAATCAGTAGAGGCTGTGACTCTTGATCAAGTGGGTTATATGCTTTCCTAAGAGGTCTACTGAGCGTGAAGGGAATGAGGGTAGGACATCAGCCGTAATTCCTACCAAGAGACCACTTAGAAGGCCACTTAACAAAATGAATGTTTATTTATGTTTCTCTAGAGCTTTTGGTCTAGCCTTTTTTTTTTTCTTTTTTAAATATTCTGAGAGAGAGCACATGCACATGTAAGGGAGGAGCAGAGGGGAGAGAAAGAATCCCAAGCAGGCTCCATGCTGTTCAGCACAGAGCCCAAGGAGGGGTTCGAACTCATGAACCATGAGATCATGACCTGAGCCAAAATCAAGGGTCAGATGCTTAACCGACTGAGCCATCCAGGTGCCCCTCTAGCCATTCCTTTTTACTAGGAAGCTATTATGTCATAGTTTTCCAAATTGTATGCAGTTGATAAGGGATTTTATATGCTTGATAATTAAAAATACAGTGCTGGGGTGCCTGGGTGACTCAGTTAAGCATCTGACTTTGGCTCAGGCCATGATCTCATGGTTTGTGAGTTCGAGCCCCACGTCAGGCTCTGCTGTCAGCACTGAGCCCACTTCTGATCCTCTGTCTCCCCCTGTCTCTATCCCTCCCCAGCTTGTTCTTTGTCTCTCAAAATAAAAATAAATAAATAAATAAATACATACATACATACATACATACATACAGTACTGAGTCACCAAGTCAGCTATATACTACTGTTTTTCAGAGGCATTCAGCAGATTTGGTGTACCCATAAACCCACTTCACAAATACCATTCCCATTTATGCTAAAACTGATGTAGATTCAAGTACCTATTAGATTCTAATTCTCTGGTTACATTGTCCTAGGGGCTCCTGGCTGGCTCAGTTGGGAAAGCATATGATTCTTGATCTTGGTGTTGTAAGTTCAAGCCCCATGTTGGGCATAGAACTTACTTTAAAAATTAATCAGAGGCACGTGGGTGGCTCAGTTGGTTAAGCATCCTACTCTTGATCTCAGTTCGTGTCTTGATCACAGGGTTGTGAGTTCAAGCCCCACGGTGGGCTCCACACTGGCCATGGAGCCGACTTTTAAAAAAATAAAAATAAATAAATATTAATTTTGAACACTTTACAATAGCTGAGGCGGAACTATGTTTGCTTCTATAAATTTACTAGAAATTTTTTTTAATGTGATTCTTGAGTTCACAGGACCTCAGATGAGGTAGTCTTGACATCAGCAAAAAAAGAAGTACTTCCCTTATATTCTTAAGGACCAAGCAAGAGTAGACAAGTCTTCTACAGTAGTTAAGATAAAGAAACCATCCCCTCAGTAGATGTGGTCAGAAAGATAAATGGATTGTGTGAGACTTGAGCTGGCCTTGAAAGATAGAAGCCCCTGAAGCACAGAGGAGTGGGGGAGGGGTCCTAGGCAGGGAGAATAGCCTATAGATAGAAATGTGTCTGTGATGTTAGGGAAATAATGGGTAAAGCAAATGTGCCATGGCAAAAAAGTGCCAAAAATAAGATTGGAGATAACGGGACTAGAATCCCAGGCCCTTGAACTTCCTTGTTTTACAAAACCGTTAGTAATTTTTTTAACAGAAAGGTGATACATTCACAGTGATGATTCGGGCTACCATTGGGAAGAGTGAAGTAGAGACCAGTGGCAGGGAATCCAGTTTGGAGTTAATATACTGGGAGTACAAGATGTTAGGATCCTGGACAGAATAGTAGACCAAGAGGGAAAGAATGTGTGTGGAAAATAGCGTAATGGCATGACTGTACTGTTAGTGCTCGGTGGTTAAATGACTGCATATAGAAAAAGATAGAAAAATTAAGTAAGGATTTGAGGGTCTCAGAGAAATCAAGACCAAACATTTGGGCATTACCTGTGCAGGAGAAATACTTTAAGTGATAATATGAAATCTTTGAGAAGGAGGTTAGAGTCAGAAGACCAAAAGGCATAGAACTAAACCTTGGGGGATAGCCCTCCTTGTAGCCTGGTCCTTAGCTCTGGAGACTCAGAAACAGGAGGACGTTGCACAGTCAGTTTCCAACAGTGGCCAATCAATCAAACTCTCAGTACAGTTAAAACCAGGTAGTTACAGTGGTTGTGATAATTTGGTTCTTTGGGCATCTGCACAGAATATTTTATTCCTGGTAGGACTTCTCAAGAGACTCAACTCTTTTCTCATGTAATTATTTGGCAAGCAAAGAGAACCAAAAAAAATTAAGATCTTTTTTTCTCCCTATTATACCTTTTTGACTTTAGAAATAATTGCATTTAAAAATTTGAAATAGTATAGTCTTAGAGAATCCTCTCCACTACATGGTGCTGGACAGTACACTGGTATTCTCACTGCTCGTGGAGGTTTTCAGTTTTCCTCCTGGTCATCAAAGTCTTCTGTCACTGCACCTCCCATGAGGCTACTAGTTCTAGAATTAGTTATTGTATATTAGGAAATGAGATACATTTTATTTTTATTTATTTTTTTAATTTTTTTTTAATGTTTATTTATTTCTGAGACAGAGAGAGACAGAGCATGAATGGGGGAAGGGCAGAAAGAGAGGGAGACACAGAATCAGAAGCAGGTTCCAGACTCTGAACTGTCAGCACAGAGTCTGACGCGGGGCTCGAACTCACAAACTGTGAGATCATGACCTGAGCCAAAGTCGGTCGCTCAACCGACTGAGCCACCCAGGCACCCCAAGGAAATGAGATACATTTTAAAGTGGCAGATTTCCTTTTCCCACGTGGTATTTATTTTTTAAAAATTTTTTGTAACGTTTTATTTATTTTTAAGACAGAGACAGAGCATGAGTGGGTATGGGGCAGAGAGAGAGGGAGACAGAATCTGAAGCAGACTCCAGGCTCTGAGCTGTCAGCACAGAGCCCAACACGGGGCTCGAACTCACGAGTTGTGAGATCATGACCTGAGCCGAAGTCAGACGCTCAACCGACTGAGTCACCCAGGTACCCCACCCCCCGCTATGTGGTATTGATTTTTAACTTACATTTGGGTCACAGACTGCTTTGAAAATGTAAGGACATGCTATGGCTCATTCCTGGAAAATGCAGCTAGCCGTAAAGTTTTGCATATCATTTCTGAGGGTTTATAGGTTATTCTCTTGTGTCCCCCAACCTCTGGTTAAGAACTCTGCTATTTTTAGAAGTACTGTAATTTTATCAGGAATAAATCTAGAGATCCTATTTTAAGCTTTGCTGCTTTCAGAAAATTTTACCCAAATGATATAACCCCCATTTATCCATTTAGTACTATTAAATTCAATTACTAAGTGTGTGTTTTTACTTTGGGCTCTGTTGTCCACTATTTACTGACCTAATAGTCTCACTTAAGTTCAAAATGCTCTTGAGTAGGTGCCAAACATACATTTTTACAGCCTTCTTCCAGCAAAATGAACTTCAACTACTCTATGTTACAATTCTATTATGGTCGACTCAAGAAAAACATTCATACTCATGTATTCTCTTAAGATTATATATTCTAGAAATACATGAATTTTGGATATCTTTTTATTACCGTAAGATTTCCAATATTATGATTGGCTTCTCTTTGCCCAGAAAATGAACATACTTTTCAATAAAGCCAAGTTCTTCATATCCAGTTTAAGTTGCAGCCTTTCAAGGCTTTTGTATAATTGTCTCCATTATCTGCAAATGGAAGTATTCTGAACAAATAGATTAGTAGTTCTCAAACTTTAGCATGTCAGAATCACCTGGAGTTTGCTAGGACCCAAGACTTTGCCTTTCTTACAACTTTCCAGAACTTGTAAGAAATATATTATACGAGTGTGCTTTTTATTGGGGGCTGTACATGGTAACTAATGTGCCTAGATAGCATATTCATTTTCATTATATTAAAATTCATAGTCAAAATGAACTTGCTTTCTCCCTGCTCATCTCAAATAGGAGGGACCATTCAGACTTCTCTAGTTGTAGAGGGAGACCTAGATTTAATAGTTTAAATTGGATTATTAAACTATTTTGTATAGCTTGCCATTGGATGGGCCAAGTGTTTAAGGTAGAGTGATACTCACATGTGGCAACCTGGTGCATGACAAATAAGGTTCTTAAGTTGGACTACAAGGTTGACCAGTAGTAGGTTTCTTTGAGAAAATGACATCGCTACTCTTTGTAAGATATGCACATTATAATAATGGCAGATCTTTGCAGTAGGTGCCAGTTGTAATTCTAAATCCTTTCTATGCAGTATCTCATTTAATCTTTATACAAACTTGGAAAAAATTTACTCTTAATTACCCTCTTACAAAATGAGTATTAGAGCTTTGAGGGGCGAAATAATTGATTCTAATTTATGAACTCAGGGATCAAAGCTAGGTCTGTCTGATCCTGTAGCCCATGTATGTAGCCATGGCCCTGTGCTTAATTATCTTTACAGCACACTCTTCCCTGAAGTGAGCATTTTGTACAGATATCGTCATTGTTTCTGGGAACTTAAAATCTCAGACAGAAAATCGCATAAAAGTGCTAGTATTCTTTATTGTCATGATCCCATTAGCCCTTAGTGAGAACAGCTTATTTCCTTATGGCTGGGTAAATATTTGATTCACTCATAACTCACCTGGTGGTCCTCCTTGTGTCATTTTTATACAAGGGCATTTGCTAGAAGATTTGGTTGATGACTGGGGAGTGGATAAAGTTAACTATCTCATGATTAGCTTCATTAGTAACTTGCTTTAGTCCAGGAGTTCTTAACGTATCTCAGTGAGTCTGAATTTTGTGAAATTATATTCAGAATTGTGTGTCTGAAGTCATGCATTTTTGTGATGAGTCCATAGCTTTTTTTTAGCCTCATAGGGTCTCTGACATCTGTTATCGTTGGCCACATAATATATAGAACGCATCAGGTCTTCTAATAGCTCAGGGGTTCAGACACCAAAGAAAGATGACATTGGCGCAGACTACAGTGAACGACACTAACCAAAAGGTATTTTTCCTGCAGGAAATGCAAGAGAAACTTCAGAATTTTGCCCAGTTACCTGCCCACCGTGTCACTGACTCCTGCATAGTAGCGCTCCTCTCTCATGGCGTGGAGGGAGGCATCTACGGTGTGGATGGCAAACTGCTTCAGGTGTGTGTCATCTCGTGTCCGACAGCTGTCCGAGCTCGGTGACTTCCCCTCCTGCCTACCCATCTCTCCTGTAATGGCTGCTGTGGCCAATACAGGACTCAGGAGGCCCTGCGGGCTACTTAACCTCCCTTCTCTTTCTTTCCTTTCTGGCAGCTTCAAGAGGTTTTTCGGCTCTTTGACAACGCTAGTTGCCCAAACCTACAGAACAAGCCGAAAATGTTCTTCATCCAGGCCTGCCGTGGAGGTGAGTGCTCTAGCAGACCAGCACCCGGGTGGTGGCTCCTGGGCAGCCTCCCACCAGCTCTCACTTTCCTGTTTGCTCCTCTCAGGTGCTATCGGATCCCTTGGGCACCTCCTTCTGTTCACTGCTGCCACCGCCTCTCTTGCTCTGTAAGTGTCTCCCAATGCATGGGGTGTGCTGGGACTTGGGCAGCCCATGGCTCTCAGGTTGGTCAGCTCTCTGTGCACCACCATACCCTCTTCTCAAGACTCTTCCTTCGTGAGAACTCTGTCACCTCTGCACTATTAACTCTGCTGCGCTTTCTTTTGTTACTCACTGCAGTTGAGGCACTTCTGTCTGTCTCTTCTGTCTCTCTTCCACTTCTTCTTTTCCTTCCTGCATCCCTCTTCCCCTCTCGTCTTTTCACCTGCGCTCCATCGTTGCCTCTTCGTCATCCTTGTACCGGGCAGGGTTGCAGTGCAGAAGCCCCAGGTCGGGCTTTGTCTCTTACTTGTCCCTGAGACACTTCTGTCCCTCTTCTTTCTCGCCTGCAGCCAGGACTCCAGGACTAGGCTCCGAAGACATGCGGGCATACTCTTCATCCTGGAGGGCAACTCTAACTTTGGAGTCACATTTTGACTTTACCACTGACCAGTTCTGTCAAGTTAGAGAGGTTACTTGATGTCTCTCCACCTTAGTTTCCTGCATACAAAATGTAGATAATGATCAGACCTACTTCGTAAGGTTGTTGTGATCATTGAACAGAATCATACACTTGAAGGGCTTACTTAGCACAGGACCTGGCTCATAGTAAATCCACAGAAAATGCCAGCCATGACCATTATTACATGGTTAGTGCCCTCAAGGGGCTTATAGTTTGGCTTAAAGGTCACTTTGTCCTAACATACAAATAATTTTTTTTATCTGTTGTGTATTCAACAGATGTAAATGGTTAATACTGTTAATAATGTCATAATATCACCAAAGGAGATAATTTTATTAAGGTTCTACAACGTGACTACACTAGGCACTGTCACAAAGGCAAAAGAAAATGTGTGGGCTCTCTAACTGCTCCTCTTTAAAAAAAAAAAGAAGAAAAAATGTGGTGTCTCTCTAAATAGCCTACCGATGACTAGAAAGAGAAAGCAAATGTACGTGAAGTAGCTTGAGAATAATTCAGAGGCCTCAAGCAAGGGTGAAATTAGTGAGATGCAAACCATATGTGTGAAGGAGTAAGCAGTAGGGAATAGATCGTTTTAAGTTGGCTTAGTTTGAACACATTTGGTAGAGACTTAATTTAGTAAGGCTTAATTTGGACCCAAAATGATAAAATCTGCATAGGTGTGGAGTAGTAAATAGGGGCTTCCAGACGAAACAGGAATACAAGACCACAAGCACACCAGGACTAAAAGGACAGCCCCCACTCTTCCCCAGATGTTGTGCTGGGCTGGAAGTCTGCCCGGATCTGATTTAGAGACTGGGTATCTCTGTGGGTGTGTAGTAAGATAAGGTAGGCCTCTGATGATAAATCTTTAGTCAAACAGATTTTGGACTTCAACAGATCGTTGTGTGGAGCTGTTGGTAGCTTAAATAATGTGAGGAATTCTTTTCCAGGACGATTACCGTGCTAGGGAACTGCACTGAGGAAAGAGTACGTGAGGACAGGAACTTAGTGTCTGTTCAGCTGGATGCCCAGCCCCAGAGCACTGCCTGATATATGGTAGTACTTAATAAATATTGAATGAAGGGATGAAAATTAATCTCCTTAAAAAAATAGCAATAATACAGAAAACAGATGGGATATTGTGTTATTGGAAGAAGCAATAACACTTATTGATTAATAGATCTGAGACACCAAGGGAGGAAAGAAGCTTCTTTTTTCTTGAGGGAACACAGTTAGCTTGGCCTATTTCCTTTAGGAGGTATTACTGGCAAACTGAAATGAAGACACTCGTGATCATTTTCTCCTCCTATATTCAGAGATCTGTGTACAGGATCAGAGCTGGATAGGGAGAAATTGCTCTTTCCTAGGGTAATCCAAACCTTCTCTCTCAGAGTAAATCCTTCAAGAGATGACCTTTGAAGATTTGAGCTCACCTGTCTTCTCCTGTACTTAGTTCGTGTAATTGATGTCTGTGAAATTACTCTCCCTTCCCCAGTTGACCGGCTCCCAAAGTGGAGTGTGAGCTCCGTAAGGGCAGGAGACTCTCCTTCACTACATCCCTAGGGCTTAATGCAAAGCAGTACCTGGCACATGGCAGTTGTTCGATAACTGTTGGATCAGTGAATTTTGGTCATTTCACCATAGTTCTTCAAGCTTCACTTGCCTTTTAGCCTCTTGAGTGTTGCATGGAACAGAAAGTACTGGAAAGGAGCATACTCTCTTAGCTTAAGTGTGTTGAGCTGGGTGTCCTCGCTCTCTGTCTCTACTACTGACCTCACCCCACTCTCCTCCAAAATAAAAGTGCAACATCCAAATAAGACTATGTCTGGGCACAGATGAGGCCTGCATCAGGAGGTTGGATATACTCAGGGTATGTTGAGGAACTGCTAAAATTGAATAATGGTGTTCTTTTTCAATTATCTAGAAGAAAATAGTCAAATTACCGCAATTTTAAGTTTTTCCTCTTATAAATTTCTCTCAGATCTTCGATGCCTGCTACAATTTGGCTTATGAAATTAAAAATACCAAAATACCTTGGAAACTGAGCATGTTCAGTTTCATAACATAGATTTGAGGTGGTTTTTACATAGCCTACATGTAATCATATTGATTTATTAACTTGTTTTTTTGATACAAAGCTGCATTATCAATATTTGTGTTTTGCAATAAAAAGCACTGTGACTGGCAGGTACATTGCTAATTGAACAAGTAAATCATGGGCATATGATTTTTAGTTCTGTTTACAAGGAGTATTTGATCAGCGCTCTGTGACTTACACAGCACGGATGGAGCTCAGACCCTGGACCTTGCACATGTGCAGGTGCTTGAGCGTGGTGCCGGGCCTCTGGGTGCTCCCCCGAGGAATGGACGCGTGCTGGGGCAGGGATGGGAGTAATGGTTTTGTTGTTTTGTTTTTTAATTTCAGCAGCCAGAAGTCGGAGGCAACAGCTGGAAATGGCTCTTCCCAGTCAAGGCCATAGGGAACTCTGGCTTGCCTGTGGCAGGCCCCAGAGCAATGGGAGGAAATAACGTTTGTCCATCCTGTCTGCCGTTGCTACAGATGAAACAGATCGTGGGGTTGACCAGCAAGACGGAAAGAACAGCGCGGGGTCCTCTGAGTGCGAGGAGAGCGATGACAGCAAGGAGTTGCTGAAGACCCGACTGCCCACGCGCTCGGACATGATCTGCGGCTATGCCTGCCTCAGAGGTATCCTGAGCCCCCAGCCGCAGTCCAAGGCTGCACCCTCTTAGACGTGCTCTTTCACATGCTGGGCTCTCTGACTGGGGAGGGTACAGGGTACCACGGAAGTCTCCTTTGGGACACCCAGCTGCGTGAGGTATCCCGCGACCTCCACAGTGTGGTTAATACCATCCCGGTTGCAGGCACCGCTGCCATGCGGAACACCAAGCGAGGCTCCTGGTACATTGAGGCCCTCACTCAAGTGTTCTCTGAGAGGGCTTGTGACACGCACGTGGCCGACATGCTTGTTACGGTGAGTAGCCTCTGTGCGGTGTTCCGCCTTCCTCCTCGTCCTCCCTTGCACCATCCTTCATAGCCTCCTTACCCTTCTTCTTGTGCCAGGACCGTGCAAACCCCAGATTCTCAGACTCTGGACTACTGGTTCCTGTCTTTCCAGGTGAACGCACTTATCAAGGAGCGTGAAGGCTATGCCCCCGGCACAGAGTTCCACCGGTGCAAGGAGATGTCTGAGTACTGTAGCACCCTGTGCCGGCACCTCTACCTGTTCCCGGGACACCCTCCCACGTGAGGCCGTCCTTGTCGGCCCGGAGGCACGGAGGCCACCGGGCCTTTTCTCTTCGGACACACGGTTTCTGTTCCCCCTCAGGGATTGGGAATCTCCCAGGCTTGTGGCACACCACGCCCCTCATCGGCTCCTCCCTGTCTTCTAGCACCAGGGACCATAGGCCAGCGGTCTTGCTGAAGCTCCCTTCCTGTAGAGCGGGCTCTGGCTGGCCTGGCTGCCCGGAGTGTCTGGCTACTGTAGAGGTGCCTGGCGGATGATGTTGTGAACACAGGGTCTTGATGGGGAGAGGGCACGTGGGTTGCCTCGCTGCTGGTGTTTGGTTCCCGCCCTCAGGGCTTTTACAGACAGCACTTTGGTAATTGCTTTTATTAGTTGTTTTTATTAGTTAAGATGTTTCAGAGGCCATCTCCTGTCTTGTCTTTCTTTCATATCCCAACCCCGTTTCTCTCCGCCTGAGAGTTTGGAAGGTGTCCTGATTCAACGGAGGCATTTTTCATTTAGCCTCAAGAGGGCAGGCAGGACTAAACGCACACTGTGCCACTGCGTGTGTGATTGTGACCTGTGCGCCCCTTGTGGCACCACGGGGCCACCCAGTGGAAGGCCCGTGTTCTCCACTGTTGGCTCCTTGAGGCTCAAGGAACCCAGCCTCTTGGCAGAGGCTACAGCTTGGATGCCGTGTACCTAGAACTCGTTGATCTTTGCCCAGGGAGATTCCAAAGATCTTTTAATCGGTTATTCTCTCTCTCTCAGCTTTTTTACTGAAATGAGCCTCGGGGAGAGTGTTAGCAGAGGCAGATAAGAGTGGTATGCTTCCTCATACTCCATAACCTGTCCCCTTATCAACTTTTTCTTCCTCTGAAATGTCCCTTTTAAAAAGCGTCCTAGTTGTTATCTCCCTACTTCCTGTTTCTCCCCTTTTCTCCTCTCTTCCTTTCATGGCTGCCACCAAATCTGTCTAAAATACTACTTAATTGGATCACTTGGCTCCTCAAAGATGTCATGTAGTAGTTTGTTCCTGCTTTCTGTTTCAGTATCAAATCCCCTTTTGATTTTATGTGGCCTGTTTCCCCTTGCCATATGTCTCCATTTTAGAGAGACTGTTGTTACATGCGTTGTTTATCATGTGTGCCATATGAAGCTTCCCTGTTCTTCAAGGCCTCTTCTTGTACTTCCATTCTTGCCCCCTCCAATCTAATCTCTATATGGCAGATTTTGGTTTGGGGTCTTTATAAATCTGATCAGGTCACTCTCCTGCTCGAGTTTCTGTTACACCTCAAGTAATGTCCAAACTCCTAACCTTGGCCTGCAGGGCTCCTACTCCCCCACCCCCCCCCCCCCCCCGCTTGGACCTCACAAAATGCTGATTTCCCTCTAAGTGACAGCCCAGCCCCTTCCTCAGTTTCTCAAACATTCTGAGCTCTTTCCCTGCCCTGGACCATCGCAGACACTCTTCTGGGGTCTCCTGAGCTCCACTCCTCTCAAGTCGTGGCCTAAATGCCACCTTCCCAAGACCTTTCTATCTCTAAATAATCTTCCATGTTTCCTTATTACTGTATCCTGTTAATCCCCTCATTGCACTTAGCACAATTTATAATTACGTGTTTGCTTGCTTCACTTCATTTCTGTCTCCCCAACTAGGTCATAAGCTCCCTGAGGGTGGAAACCTTGTCTCTTTTGTTCTCCAGTATGTACCCAGTGCCTGGCACAGGATAGGTCTTCAATAAATGTTTTGGGACAAAATTTCCCTTTAAAATATACACAAGTTTAGTATTTATACTCTAGATTTTTCCATGTGTTTTGTTCACTGATACTGTTGGCTCTTGAAGACAGATGCCCTCTATCTCCTGTGGTACCTGGCATAGTGCCCAGCCTGTAGTAGTTCAGGTGCTCAATAAATACCTGTTCGGTGAGCCAGGTGGTTTGGAGACTTGTTGCGGAGTTCTACCCTTGGGTCGAAATATGGAAGTATTCGGGTGATAGAACCTTTCCACTTCCCACTGCCGGGATTTTATATGCCTTCAGGTGCCAAATAAATGCTCATATTTAGTACTGGTGTATGCCCGACATCTCTGTTTCCACAGATAATCTTCTAAAGCCCACGTATTCTCATTTCCTTAGCCCCTTACAGCATTCCTCACCACCTTACGAGCTGGACACAGAGCCGAGCACCTTTTGTTACTCTGCTGCATGGTCTTTATTACATACGCAGATGTGGGCCCATCTGAGTTGTCTTGGCCACAGGCAACTGCCCAAAATGTAGTGGCACTGGGATTTCTTATTGTCAGATGAGACCAAAGAGTCATTAAGCAAGCATTGTTGCTTCTGGATTATGTAGATTATGGGATGAAAGCTGGAGAAAGAGATTGGACTGGAATAGGAGGATGGTCACGATTATAGAATTTACATGGTCCCAAGTTGGATTTAAGGCTTTGTAGCACGGACACGGATTTTAAGAGAATTCAGGGCAGCATGAAGGAGATCTAAGCACTGGGCTCTGTAGGTTAGAAAATTCTTGGGGCGCAGTGTATCTAAAGTGTGTGCCTGGAGAGGCAAGTGTGCGAGTGCATATGGGCCCAGTGAGAGATGAGAGATTCTGCAGGAGCCTCGTGGTGGGAGGCATCAGTGGGACCTGGGGGGAAGTGGTGAGGGATATGGAGGGGAAAGAGCAAAAAGAGTTGAGCTGAAGCACCTCACCAGGGGGAGGGCGGGAGTTGGCTGAACAACAGGGAAGGGCATGAAAAGCCTGCTGACCCTGGTTGGCTGCACCCCAAGGGAAAAGGGGCCGTTCTCAAGAGAGGAAGGGATACAAAGTTTCAGAGAGGCTAGGAAATTACTGGAACAGTGGGAGTAAGCAAAGTACCCATTTTCAGCAGGGGAGAGCTTCTTTGTGGGGGTGCTACATTTAGGAATTACAGCGCAGTAGCGCAGTAGCGAGGTTTCTGACCTGGATTGCATGTCCTTCCCGCCCCGCCCTTGAATGAGTATCAGGTTGAATTTCACAGCTCCCCTCCCTTCCCCCCTGCTTACCTCTGCCAGGGATTCTCTGCTAAAATTATCCCCTCCCTGAGCTGGGGGCTGCCCTTCTCTGCAGCTCTCCTCCATCCAGCTTCCTCTTAAGGGGGAAGAGGAAATTGGGCCATGAGAGCAGAGTCGTGATATTAGGGGAGGGCAGGGCAGGCGCCTGGACCGAAGAGGGAGACAGGAGCACGTGCACCTTCACAGGCCACCCTCCCCGCGGGCGCATGAGCTGGTCATTTTCCACTTGTTTTCTCAGATGGGGAAAATGAGGCTCAGACTTCAAATAACACAAAAAAGGGAAGAAACGTAGCTTGAAGGCCATGAAGTCTACAATTAAATAGATTTTGAATGCTGGCTCAGCCTTTTGAGGTATTGGAGACCTTGGCTAAGGTACCTAGCCTCCTGGAACCTCGGTTTCCCTTAGCTGAAAATGAAAAGTGTTCTCCCTTAAAAGGTCCCCATGAGGATTAAGTATGATGTGTGGTGACACAGTATTAATGCATTACAAATGCTTGAGAATTGTGAACTCTGGCAGAATGAGCTTCAGTTCAATAATATGCATTCATATTCAGTGCTTGCTATGAGGGCAAACACTAGAAGTTTTTTGCATGCATTCTCTTATTACCATAACCCTCTAAGTTACTGCCTTTCTAAAGAAACTGAGGTCAGGATGTGAAACAAAATGTTAGCTTTAATGTATGCTCTTAACTAACAGTATGACTTCTGTGACTTCCTAGCATGAGATTTTTTTTTTCCTCTTCACTTTTTTGGGTTATAGATTTTTCCCACTGGGCTGGGAAAATAAGCCTGAGACCAGAGACTATCCCATCTTTGCACTATTTTAGGTAGAGAATAGAGAACAAGTGTATCATGTTTGAGAAACCAGAAGAGAAAGAGACCTCTCCAGTGCTATCAGGAAGGCCTCATGCAGGCCTTGGAAGGGACCAAGTATTTGTAAAGATCTGGAGGGGCGGGATCCAGTGGGGAGTAGAGAAGCTACTACTACCAGCGAGTACAATTAGAAGGTGTGTGCGGCTTGGGGGGTGGTGGACGCAGAGTTAACAGTTGCCTAGGTGAAACAAAAGCATGTGGTCATGGGTTTGATGCTAGACTAGATGTGCAGAGGGAAAGTGATGTCTGGAGGCCGTTAAAGACAATGTAATGGTGCATTGTCCAGTGGGCTGGGGGGCTGGATTTGAAGAGGTCTGAAAACAAGGGTGTAACCCAGAGAGAAAGTTCATGCTTCAGTTGATGGGAAGCTGTTGGGCGAGGGGGCGGGCAGTGGCTCGTTCACACCCACCTGTACTCCAACACACACTTTCCCCTGCACATGTGTCCCATATGGTCATTTTTGGCAACCTCCCTTCAAATAGCAATTCCATAAGCCTATAGGTTTTACTTTTTAGTATCGTAGACCCCAAGAAAATCTCTTCAAGGGGCACCTGGGTGGCTCAGTTGGTTAAGCGTCCAACTTCAGCTCGGGTCATGATATCCCGGTTCGTGGGTTTGAGCCCTGCATCAGGCTCTACACTGATGGTGCAGAGCCTGTGTGGGATTCTCTCTGTCCGTCTTTCTGCCCCTCCTCCACTCACTGTCTCTTTCTCAAAAAACAAAAAAATAAGCTTAAAAAAATATATTCAAAACCCCAGAATAATTCATTCCTTACACAGTATACATACCTTCTAGAATGTGTGCATGCTTATAAATTTGTTTCCAGATTGTGGAGCTTTTCACAGAACTCCCCAGAAACCCATCTTCTAAATAAGAACCCAAGCATTGTACCTATGGGTAGGGGGTGGTCATAGTTTACATGTTCTTTTCTCCGTTTTAAAGACTTTAGTTAAGTATTCTCTACAGTCAGCATGGGGCTTGAACTTACAACCCCAAATCAAGAGGTGCACACTCCCCCAACCAAGCCATCCAGGCACCCTGACATTTTATTTTCTTGTTCTCTTAAAGATGGAACCCATGAGATATTAACAATTTCTGATGTCAGACTCAAGTTACTCACAAATCCCTGCCCTCAGCGTTAGCAGCAGTAGGTTGCCTTGACTCTCCCAGTTTCAGAATCTGGTTTTTCTTCTTCACAAGCTGGTGTTTCTACTTGGCTTGGTGGAGTGTGGATTTTCCCAGTCCCACTGATCTCTCTGCCTTCAAATCCTGGAATCTATAACCAGGTCCTGATTTTCTAAGGAAGCATGAAGAAACAGTAATTGTGTTAGATACTTGTTTCTCAGGATTATTGAGTGTCTATAGAAACTGGCTACATTCAGGAGAGCCCTTCTCAAACGTGACAACGTTTTCTGTTTCTAAAGTTCCCGCCTCCCCCAAAGAACCTACTTTGACTTTGGCACTCTATTCTTTCATCTTACACCAAATCATTAGATCTCTTTCCTTACGTTCTGCCTGCAGAGAAGGCATCTGTCAGCCTTCAGGCCCTCACACCAGCACACATTTGTAATCATTGGCGGTGGATTATAAGCCTTCGAGCTCATAGGGTTGGTGTTAGAAAACGTGCTTTTAATGGCATCCACCTCCCCTGCTTTGGACAGTGCCATTTAGCCGAGGTCAAGGTTTAATTGCAGAGCAAGTGATTGGTGTCAGTACCCTGCAGTCCCTGAACTTGGAATACCCTGGGGCGGACCCCACTTGGTGACAAATTCTAAACTATGCATTGGCTCATGTTTGTAACTTTTCTTCTATAGTGAGGAGTTCACAGGGGAAGGAATGTCCTAGGAAACTTGGCTTTAAAAAAAAAAAAAAAAAAAAGACACCAGATAGGGTAGTTGGGCCTTGGCCAAAACTTATTGACCCGAAAAAGGAGGAGTAGCAGAGAACTTCCCCGTCATCCTTTTTGTTTGTTGGGCTCATGATGAGAGACACTCCCTTCCCCCCCCCACCCACCCCATGCCCCTGACCCACTTCTCCTTCTCCCGTGTTATCTAACCTGCCCTGACAGACCTAGGCAGGTGCTCCATAGTCTACATGGAGGCTCCGTCCCTCCCCGAGAGTCCAGGCTTCTGGTGTGACTGACATATCTGTCTGGGAAGTGGGAGAAAGGCCAGAACCCAAGGCTGTTACCCCTGCTTCCCACACCCAGTGGGTAATAAGAGTGGCGTCACGGGGATGACACCAAAGCATTATTAGTGGCCTCTGGCAGATAGAAATAGCAAAGCTGGAGGGGCAACCTGAAAACTGGCCGGGATGGGAGAGTTGGCCCCACAGATGAAGACTCAATCTTGGGAAGATACTGAGCTGGGAGCAACTGGACAGGGAAAGATGGCAGAGAGGCACCAGTTACTCTCTCACGTGAGTTATCCTCCAGATCCCTCCATCCAGCACCCACCCCTCACCTTTCCTCGGGGAAGCGAGGGCAGGACACCCTAAGGGTGCAGGTCCGGTGCCCCCGGGAACACAGGTCTGAGTGTGCAGAGCCCCTCTCCATGCTTGTCTGGGCGATGTTTATAGGGGGCCCAGTGGCTTGGGGCTGGAAGCCTCCTTGTGACTATGGAGGGGATAGGGCTGCTGGCCCCCGCCGAGGGAATTCCCTGCGGGCTGTCCCTCAGGTTCTTGTCCCAACCCCTCCCCCGCACCCCTCTCACACCTGCTTCGACCCCAAGCAGATCAGATGTGGCAATGGGGGGGGTCATGTGACGGAGAGATGGCTATAAATAGCTGGGGGTGGGCATGCTGCCCCAGACGCCTTGGGGACAGGCAAGAGGACGGGCTTAAGGAGCTGTACTGGGGGAGGCCCCGGGGCGAGCAGGCCAAGGCCTGGCCCAGGGAAGGAACATGGAGCGGTCGGAGTCCCAGCGGCGTGGGGGGGAGCAAAGCTGGTGGGGTAGTGCCCCCCAGTACCAGTATATGCCTTTTGAGCACTGCACCAGCTACGGACTACCCTCCGAAAATGGGGCCCTTCAGCACAGGCTCCGGAGGGACGCAGGCCCCCGTCCCAACACCCGCCCCACACAGGTAAAGTCCAAGGGGGAGGGGGTGGTGGAATCCGGGGGACAGTTGTGTGACGGCTGGGGGTGGGGGAATGAGGAATCAGGTGAAAGCGGGAGAAGTGTTGTGTTAACTTTAAAAAGTACATGGTGATGTGTTCAAAATACGAAAATCCTTCAAAGGGCTGAGCTCAGCTAAGCGTGCATTTATAGAGATCCCATCCCCTTTTTTTATATAACCCTGACTAACAGGACACCCGAATCCTAGGGGGGAAAGGCATAGCCACACAGGCTTGACTAGCCCGTGCTTACATAACCTGCCCAGAGTGGTTGGCGTGGGAGCCCACACCTCTGTGTGAAGCTGCCTCTTACTCCCTCACCCCCACGCAGACACCACCAGCTCTCTCCCTGCTGACCCTCTGCAGTGCGCGCACAAATAAACGCTTCTGCACAAGGCAGAAGAAAGGTGCTGGGGTAAGTGGAGAAAACGAACTGGATTGCAGATCAGTGATCAAAGGTACACCAGGGTCAAAATGAGCAGAAGAACCGCAGCCTAACTTTCGGGTGGGAAGGTGGATCAGGTAGGAGCCCATCAGGTTGCAGGTGCCCCGCCCCGGGGAGGTAGAGGTGTGCGTGCCTAGTGAGCTCACTGCGGGCGTCTGGATGGGTGGGCTGTGGACATCTAGCACGGAAAAGGGGACTGACGGCACAACTATGAAGGAAAGCTTGCGAGGTTGCCGCAGATAAACAGGCAGGTGATCCGTGAGGAAGTGTGTGTGCACGTGTTTTAGCTAAAGATGGCGGGGAGGGGTGGGTGATGAGGGGATGCAGACAGGGCAGGGAACCAAGGGGTGGCTGTGCAGGTGATGTCAGCACTGGGGGACGAGAGGATCCACGCAGCAGTTGGCATCATCCCGGAGATGGAGATGGTTACTAAGGGCACCCCTGGGGAATCAGTGGGGGCGGGGACACAAAGTCAGGAGAGATGGGAATGGTGAGTGCGGGGAGAGGGGCTTCCCGGAGAAGGTGGGGCCTGGCCTGGCCTTGCAACACCAGACGGGATTGGACAGAAAGGCCCCTCCTCAGGGCCCTGCTCCTCTCACCGGTCACCACATGCCACCACATGCCTCCGTGGGGCGAGTGAAATGCCGTCAAGGTGCGGCGACAAAGTAGCAGGAAGCTTCCTGATGGAGAAGAATGGTAAATTAATTTCAGAAGTAGAGCTGGCCTGAAAGTAAAGAAGAGAGGTTTGGACTTAAGTTTTTCTTTGTTTCATTTTTATTATGGAAAATTCCAAACTTAAAAAATAGACCCGTGTAATGAACCCCCAAATGCCCCTTACCCAGCTTTCAACAATCACCGATATTGTGTCTACACTGCTTCACCTCTCCTTCCCATTCCCAGCCTCACCCCTACACACCCGTGAATCCCAGCATCCCCCTCACACTTGAGCTGTCCCTCCCTTCCCCGAGCTCTGCTCTGATGCGGTGCCTCGCCCTGAACCACCCGGCACAGATTTGGCTCTCTCAGGTGTTTCCCAGCCAGGGTTTGGTCTGGAGCACCCCCTTCCTCACCTCCACACCCCCTTCCTTGCCTCCACCAGCCTGAGGCCCCAGACAGCTGAAACAGCAGGTGGAGGGACATGCACTGAGCCACAGGGGGAGTGTCTGCTCTCTGGGCCAGGTAGCGCAGGGAGGGACACACTGTCTCGCTCAGTCACCCATCTCATCCCAGAAGACAGAACAGCCATGAGCTGGGCAAAGAGTGTGCTCCTGTCCAGAACTGGGGCGTAAACTCTGCTGCTCATATTGTGAAATCAGATCTCTCCCACCCAGGCTCTCCCAGAACTGGCAACACGACCTGGCCTGACCCTGGCCCCAGAGGACGGAGCTAGTGAAGGGGGGGAGGACAGACCAAAAGCAGTGAGAGCCCTTGCTCCCCTTGCCCCAAACACACGTGTTCTCCATGGGGATGAGAGCAGAGGGCTCCCAGATCTGAGGGGCGCCGCTCTGTCCTCTCCCCGTAGTGTGAGCGTCTAGTAATCCTGCCATGGGAAGTCCCTTACCAGGACTGCTTCCTGTTTGTGCACATGAGCACAGGGAGGTGAGGCGGGTGGGCTTCCTCTGAACTTGAGAGCATCTGAGGGGCCTCAAGAGAGGCCAGACACACCAAGGCAAAGAGAAACCAAGAGTCCCCTGCTAGTCTGTCCTTGCTGGTCCACGTCAGGATTCCTAGGAGGGAGGCCAGGCAGAGAAGGGGGGTCTGGGATAGTAGGGAGAGGCTGACACACAGTAAGCTGGGTCACACATAAAACACCTGATTGACACGGATGCCCCGTCTTAGCAGAGTTCCTGTGTCTCCACTTTAGAGTAGAAGCTGGCCTTGCCATCCATCAAGATGAGGACAGAGATGGGGTGAGGATGGGTACAGGGGTAAAGGCGTCCAGAGTGGGAGCGTAGATGGAGCACCGAGGGCAGGGACCACCACAAAGTGACCCTCCGTGAGGCTCTCAACGCCCAGGAATTTAAAAAGCTGTTTGTTTCCCCTGTGGGTCTGGGTGCTTCCCTCCGTCTATTCCTTCGGACTCCAACAAAACAGACGTTTCCCATTCCCCCTGTGTCCAGATTTATGGCCATCACAAACAGCAGCCCCCGCACAAGGAGCAGGGCATGGGGATACCCCCGAAGACGGGCTCCAGTGACAGCCTGGACAGCAAGGATGAGGATCACTCTTCTAAATGTCAAGGTGACGGGGACTAAGGAATAAAGGGATCTGGAATGGAAGGAGGCGCAGGGATTAGGAGAACTGGGACATCCCCACCTCCTGTAGCTCACTCTCTGCCCTCCCCTCACCCACACCCAAGTCCCCCTCCAAGCAGTAGGGAAAGGCATCTCTCTCTGCCTCCTCTCACCCTGCCTGGCTCCCTCTTCTCCCTCCCAGCCACCCCCAGGAAAGGAGAGTTAGAAAGAACTCAGGTATCCCATGGGCAAACCCAGTGAATGAGGTGCAGAGATAGACAAGACCCCAGGGGCCCAGCTCCTCCGCTCCTGTCCTCAATCACAGCCCAGAGCAGTGACCGGTTAGCCGCTCTTTTTGTCTTTCCCTCTTCCCAGACTGTATGCGCCGCCTGGGACACATGGTAAGAAGGAAATTAGGAGAAGACTGGATCTTTCTGGTGCTCCTGGGACTGCTTATGGCTCTGGTTAGCTGGAGCATGGATTATGTCAGTGCCAAAAGCCTTCAGGGTAGGTTTAACCTGGTCCTTTACCCTCAGCCTCTCTTCGCACAGCGGTTCCTAGAGTTTCTAGAGTTCCTGCCTAGGATAAGCTGGGCGTGTTTGGGGGGGAGGGGGGCGCTGCACAGAGGAGGTCTGGCCCAGGAGAAGACCAGACCCGGACCCAGATCCACTTCTGCCCCTTCAGCTGCTGCCATACAACCTGTGGGTGCCCCTCTAATAGGGTGACCAGCTCATCCCCATTTCCCCAGGGCTTTTCTGGTTTGGGCACTGACCACCCTGAGTCCCAGGCACCCTCCCCCCACCCCAGGTTCTGGGCAAACTGGGGCAGCCTGCAGTCCCAGCACTCAGAAGTGGGGTTCGCAGATTCTACCTCCTACAAGTGGTGGGAACTTGGACAGGTCACGGCACCTCCCACAACTCGGGCTCCCTTGTGTCCAGTGAGAACAATACCGTGTGGTGAGGTCAGACAGGATGGCCAGGCCGTGAGGACGCTCCTTGCACACTGTGATGTGCTGCACCGTGGGGGTGCGGTGACATCCCGCCACTCTGGGACTGAGCTCAGGCACGTGTCTCTGCAGCCTACAAGTGGACCTATTACCAGATGCAGCCCAGCCTGCCTCTGCAGTACCTGGTCTGGGTCACCTTCCCGCTAACTCTCATCCTCTTCAGCGCCCTCTTTTGCCACCTCATCTCTCCCCAGGCCGTTGGTGAGAACCTCCCCCCTCCATCCGCTCACCACCCTACCCCTGTCGTGTCATCAATGTTATCTCTTTAGCCTGTAGACCCTTCCAGTGCCCTTCCTCCCTCGCTCAGCCCCTCAACCCGACTGACGGCCCTTCCCCCTGTCTTGCCATCGTCTCCCCACCCACGCCCATCACCACGTCCACCTGTCTGGATGTTTGTCTCCCTTTTAACCTCTAGCTGGAAGCGGCACATAATCACTCTTTGAACCTTTTAGGCTCCGGGATCCCTGAGATGAAGACAATACTCCGTGGGGTCATCCTGAAGGAATATCTCACCGTCAAGGCCTTTGTGGCCAAGGTTGTGGCCCTGACTGCAGGGCTGGGCAGTGGCATTCCTGTGGGGAAGGAGGTAAGTCCACTGGTGCTCCGGCAGAGGGCAGCACTGAGCCCAGAGGGAGCTCTGGGAGCCTGAGACCAGGGGCGCTGGGAGAGCCCGCGCCAGGGTACGTTAGGGAGGGGAAATACTAGGGAAGGTCCTAGTCCTGGAGTAGAATAACAGAAGTCTGAGCCGGTAGGGCCTTAGAGCAGTCTCCCAGACTGGGCCCTGTTGACATTTTGGGTCGGGTAATTCTTGGTTCTGGGGGGCTGCCCTGTGCATTGTGGAAGGTTTAGCAGATCCCTGGCCTCTACCTCCTAGATGTTGGTAGCGCCCCCTAGTTTCGAGAATCAGAATGCCTCCAGATACTGGCAAATTTCCCTGGGGGGTGGGGAGAGGGATCTCGCCCGGTGGAGGACCACTGCCTTGGAGGCACTTCAGACCAGTTTCCTTGTTTTAATATTACGGAAGCTGAACCCCAGAGAGAGGCTGTGTTTTTTCAAGGTTATACTCACGTGCATTCTTGCCCGGCCACAATCGGGAATCCACACGGCAGCCAGAGTCTTTTCAAAATGGAATCAGTACTGGCAGAACCTCTGCTTAAGAACTTCTAATGGCTTTCCAGTCTTCTAAAAATCAAGTACAAACGTCTCTCTGGGGCCTAGGAGACCTGTGCTGATCTGGCTTCTTTCTGTCTGGTCTTCTGCTCTCCCAAGCTTCCCTTGTTCACTGCGTTTGGGTGACAGGGTCTTCCTGTCCCTCAATCGCACAAGCTGTTCCCGTCCCAGGACCCAGCGTGGAGCGTTCTTCCTCCTGTCACCCACGTGGCTCACTGCCTCATTTCAGTGGAGACACTACTCAATTGTGGCCGTCCCCGAGTGCCTTCTCTAAACCCACATCACACCCTAGTCTGTCTGCCTCTCTCTATCCCCTCACCCTTTCTCATTTTCCCCACCTGTAGCCTGATTGAAATGCTGGTCCATCTCCCCACCCCTCACCCCCCACCCCCTTCCCCTCTGGAATGAAGTTCAGGAGGGCAGATCCTCTGTCGTGCTCACTGCCGCATTTGTGGCACCCAGCTCAGTGCCTGGAGCCATAAAGCTCGTCCAGTGAAGGACGCACAGCCTCCTGTCTGGACCCCTGCTGCTGACCCCTCACCTCCCTCTCTCTCCCAGGGCCCATTTGTGCACATAGCCAGCATCTGTGCTGCTGTCCTCAGCAAGTTCATGTCAATGTTCTGCGGGGTATATGAGGTAAGGTTGAAAAAGAAAAAGGGATGGGCTGTGTGTGCTTAGGGCGTCGGGAGGGCTGCCTTTGCTCTGGGCTGGCCATGATGCTGAAAGGGGGCGTCGCGCTAACCCACGCTCCTTTATTCTACACACACACCGCGCCCCCCCCCCCCCCCCGCCGCCACGTACCCCAGCCTTTTCCCGGCCGCCCTTCTCGATCTGCTCCCCGGCTCCTCCAGGCCTGCAGGCCCACCAGCTCCCATGCGGCCCCTCGTCAGTGCCCCCCCCCCCACGCCCCCACGCCCCCACCCCCTTGCCCCATCCAAGCTCCGCCCTTGCCTCCTGTACCCACCCTGTCCCTCTGTTTTCCTGGTCCTCCCCACCCCATCTCTCACAAGCACTGCTGCTGGCCCTAGCCCTCCACCTTCCTCGTCCTGCGTGCTTCTCTGTTGCAGACCGTGTCTGGGCGGCTTGATCTCCTGGTGCCGGCCTGTGCGGTGGGCGTGGGATGCTGCTTTGCAGCCCCTATCGGAGGCAAGTCCCACTTCCTCCCTACCCCGGAGCACGACCTGGAAGGGGGTTTGAGTGGCTGCCTAAGCTTTGGGGTGGAGAGGGTGCTCGCTGAAGGGACTGGTGGGTGGGCATTCAAGGAGTGACCCCGGATCGCAGCCCCTGGGTTCCAGGCACCCACGCTTTTCCACCAAAGGGCTATGTGTTCTTTCGCGGCTGGCGGCTGTTTTATGCAGGCTTTTATTGGTACGGTCTGTCTGAAGTCCTCTCTGTTTCTCTTCCTATTGACACTTCTTGCCCGGGTTGTCCCCATCTCCAGCCCCTCTCTGATGATCATTTATTGGCTTACCTGCCTTGCATATATTTACCTTTTATTTCTAAGTTTGGCTTGCCCTATGAGGTCACTTCCTGTTTGCCAAACTGAGTATCTCTTGACCTGGGAATCACTGGGGAGATGGGACCACTGTGAGTCTCTGTGACTTAAGCCTCTCTTTCTGCCTTATTCCCCACCCTTGCCTGTTCTCCGTTCCTCTCTGCTCCCCTTCCCTGCCCCACCCCCCATCTCTCTGTCTGTCTCTCTCTCTCCCCTAGTAGCAGCCATACTATTACACTGACATGCTGACTGTGGGCTGTGCTGTGGGAGTTGGCTGTTGTTTTGGGACACCACTCGGAGGCAAGTGATTTACCCCCTCCTACATCAGTCCACTGCCTGGCCCTGCTCCCCAAGTGCGATACTGCCAGTTAAAACCAAAGTATGACAAGAACAGCAAACTTTAGTGAGCATTTACCATGTGCAGGTGATGTTCTAAGCACCTTACTCCTGCTAAAAACTGTATGAGACCGACAGCACAGAGGAGAGGGAGGAGAAAACTGATCACAGAGAGGGTAAGTGACTTGAGCAAGGCCAGCCCATTAGCAAGAGGTAGAGCGGGGAATGAAAACCAAGGCAGTCCCCCCAGTCCCCCTACTTGTAACCAATAAAGCCTGTCGAAATTGTTGGACACCTTTGCCCTCCACTTATTACGTCCTCTAACAGGGGACCTTATGTAGTGTGTTCTCCACAGGAGAGCTTCCATTGTGCGTGTTATCAAGGACACGGGGGTCTAGGTGTGGTTATTCAGACTAATGGTCAGCTTTAACGAGGGCTGCGGACAGGAATTAAAAGCACCTTTGCTCCCTGACAGCAACATAAACCTGAGATTAGTTCTCCCCGCACATGAAAGGCAAAGGGCAGCTTTTCAGACTGTTTTCTTTGTCCTGGGTCACTAACAAGTGGGCTCGGACAGAGAAAGCAGCCATGTTTACTTAGTGGTGAGTCCATTGTAACAAGATTAACACAGGAGGGACTACATGGATCATTCATTCATTGGATTCATTGGTGATAAAAAGGGCACCGAGTTGACACTGGGGAAACAAAATTGCCGGAAAAGCATATGCTCCTTAAACGTTAGAGGTAGCTTTTCAATTATGAAAATGTAATCAGTCCCTTCATAGAGGAGTGCGCAGGTAACTCCCATGTCTCAGCTCAGGAATGACTTACGAGTAAGCGTTCAGAGGGAGCAGAAAGTGTGTCATACCCGTTTGTCCTGATGCTGTGCCCAGCGTAAGATCAGCTAGCATCCTGTCTGTACTTCTGGTGTCAGCTCTTGTCATTAGACAAGTCACCAGTCTCCACGAGTGAGGGGTGTATTTGAGTTTCTGTACACACTTCAGTGCGTTTGAATTTCTGTACACGTTAGACATTCACACTTAACATTTGTACCCATTTTCACCTTTACTTTCTCTTTTTGCCTTACAAATCCAGAAGGTCTGAAAAGCATTTTCAGACAGGTGGCTTTTTAATTTTTTTTTTTTAATCAGCCAGATTATTTTAAAATGAAGAGAATGTGTATTTTTTGCATAAAACTGGAATGTCTAGGATGAACGAGGAAGGTTTCTCTTGGTCCAGTGTAGAATATAGGGAAGGTGGTAAGGGAGCGACAGGTAAAACATGGCTCTTGACCCGAGAAAAGGTTCAGTACTGAAAAATTAAGATGCAATTTTCAGGGGGCGCCTGGGTGGCTCAGTCAGTTGAGCATCCGGCTCTTGATTTCAGCTCAGGTCATGATCCCAGGGTCTTGGAATCAAGCCCAGCATTGGGTTCTGTGCTGAGCATGGAACCTGATTGAGATCCTCTCTCCCTTTCTCTGCCCCTCCCCCACTTGCGCACGTATGCACACACTCTTTCTCAAATTTTTTAAAAATTAAAAAAATAAATACCCTGGAAGGTAGGCTTATTTGATTATTTTTCTTTTTTTAAGAACATAGAGTAATTCTGAAAGAAAACATTATTAAAACGATAATTTATTCATTATATAGCCAACTCTTAATTCCTTACACTGATGAAAGAAATCTGCTTCAACAACCTGCTAAAACGACAAACATCTTTTTGCTTCTACCGTGTGCCCTCTGTGCTGTGTGCCCTCTGGGTGTGCTGGATCCCATACTCCCAGGGGCTCACAGCTGACGGGGTGGATGGGCAGATAAACCCATCATCATAGCCCACCCAAAGAAGTGTCTTGATGACAGTTTGGGCAAAGTGCAAGGAAGACAATGAGGACAGGGTACTTTGGACAGAAGAGACAGCATTGCAAAGTCAAGATCTGGGGGCTGTAATCACAGTAGATGAGAGCATTGTTAAGAGAAACAGGAACAGGAAGTGAGTCTGCACAGGGAAACCATGAAGGAAGGAAATCATGAATCGTGAAGGTCCAAATGTGTTTTACAGAACATGGTTCTCCATGGCATTAATAGAGGTAACATGTGAAAAGTGTTCCAAGGTCAAATAAGTTGGAAAAACACTGTGTTAAACAGCTAGTTCTTTAAACTGGAAGAGTTATCAGAATGTTGGATATGCTGGCATGCTTTGTGAATATGCAAAATGTGGCTCCAGTACAGCATTTCCCACAGAATCCCTTCTGCAAGGAACTTCTCATAAGACTCAAAGGACCTCACAGATCGGGCTTTTGGAAATGCTGTCACGGGGGAAGGGGAGCCATGGAAGAATTCTGTACAAGGAAGGGAGTGACACATGACAAGCCCAGCACATCCATCCAGTCCCTCCAGCAGATGCGTGCAGAGTTGGACCAGCCTGTGGATTAACAGGATTAAGTCTAAGATTAAGAAGAAGGCTATTGTCAAAGCCCTGATGCCAGATGATGAGAGACTGAACTGGACAGAGGAAGAAGAGAGAAGAGGATGATAGAAAGTAAAATTGATGTGACCTGGAGGTTGATTTTATGTGAGGCTATAAAGGATGCGACAGAAAGAGGAATCTGGGCCAACTCCCAAAGTTTATTCCAAGGAAAATTGGGTGGACAGCGGTGCTGGTCAGCAAGACAAGGAATATGGGACGTGAAACGGGTCTGGAGGAGTTGATCCATTTTACTTTACATCTATTGAGTTTGAAGATCCAGTGGCATAGCCGAGTGATACCGACCAGACAGCTGGACTGTTGAGTCTGAAGTCCAGGAACTGAGCTGAACACATGGCTTTGCTAACAAGTAGCCTGTCGGTGGCAGTTGAAGCCATGAAATCGAGAAAGTGTGTCTGTGAGTAGCAAGAGCAGGAGACCACGGTCAAGGCCCTGGCTTGGGCAGGGGCAAAGGAGCCAGAGGGGGAGAACAGGGAACATCCAGGGGGGCAGAAGAGAGCTGTACCACGGAACAAAAACCAGAGAGTTTCCAGAAGCTGTTTGTGTTTTTAATGCTTTGTTTGCTCTTAGCGGCACATTTTCTGCTTGGCTCAGACTAATAGTAAAATCAGTTCTCATTCCTGAGTATAGAGTGACAGACTGCTGGGGAAAGCATTCCCAGAACCACATCATAGGAAAGAAAATCTAGCCCGGGGTTTCAAAATATGGTCGTAAAATATTCATAAGTTGGATAGCTTACACCCCAACAAATCAAAGCTGACTTTGTTTTATTACTGGTAAAGAAAAGGAGAGAGACTTCCTCCACCTGCTCCCCACACTGTGTCAAATCCTCCTTTCAGCCCGAGGAGACAGCAGCCTTACCGGCCGTGATTTGAGGAGCAGGGGCAGAAAGGGTGGCTGGCAGCTCCAGCTGCCCCAAATTCCCCCTTCCCTCGCTCCGCTCTCTGAAATTTCACCCGTTCTGTTCTCTCTTGTTCTCTCTCCTCCCCTTCCTCTCCCGTTCACCCATAGAACAGACAGAAAGCCCCGACGATGTGTCAGGCATTGTATTAGGTGGTGGTTTCCAAGGAACTTTTGATCCTAGGGGGAACTCAGAGATGGAAACACATAACAAGTGCTCAAACAGTCCAAAATTCTGAGACAGTCAGCTGTTTCCACCTGACGAGGGGCACCTGGAATGCCTTCCCAGAGAAGGTGACTTTTGAGCTGACCCCTAGGGACCCTCACCCAAAATGCTGCAGCTACTCTGTGAGGGAGTAACCGGCAGGCCACTATCCTCTTGGTGCAAGTAACTTACTCAACTATTGACTGTCACCTGTGAAACAGAGCGGGGCAGTCCCGGAGGAGTCCAGAGTTGTGACTTTGCATGTAGAACAGGGAGAAAAACATTGACTCGGACGGAAGCTGCTACCTGAGGGGTCTCAGGCCAGCAACCGTTCACCGTGGGGGGAAAGGAGGAGACGCACCTTATCTGGTTCCTGGTTGCTCTTGGGCCCAGGCCCCTCCTCCACTCATCTAGTTACATGCTGCATTTTTCTGGTTTCTCTTCCTCATTTTCCATAAAGATGAGGCTTAGCTAGCTACTTCTTCTTGCCATCAATTTTTATCCTGCATCCAATCAAAGTCCACTCCCGTATTCTTAATTCGTTCAAAGGTTATTTTCCTTGCTGTCTCTTGAATCTCGCTTTTAGGCCCTCATTAGCGTTCCTCACTTTGTCCCTCCCTCTGCTTGCTATCGGTCTGTGTATCGACCTCCTCATTTTCCACTCCAGCATCTGCTTAGAAACAGTGCTATATAGGCCTTTTAATTAGCTTTCCTTCTGCCCCACTCACCTTTCTGAAACAAAATTGTTTTTGACTCCTAGCCTCTTGGTTTTTCCCCTTGTTTTTGTTATTTTATGTCAAGTTTTTAATGTTAACTTTTTTTTTAATTTGAGAGAGAGCACGCACAGGGGAGAGGGGGAGAGGGAGAGGGAGAGGGAGAGGGAGAGAGAGAGAGAGAGAGAGAGAGAGAGAATATTAAGCTGGCTCTGCACTCAACGTGCATGCACAGGGCTCAATCTCATGACCCGGGATCATGGCCTGAGCCAAAATCAAGAGTCAGACACTCAGCCGACTGAGCTGCCCAGGCGCCCCTAATATTAATTTTTAAACACTTTGATGAATCCTCTTCTTTTCTTGGAATATTGATTATTGTCAGCTCTCATGAAGGCTTCTCATGTTCATTTTTCTTATTTGTTCCTTATAAAGTTGCCTCAAGGTATGTGGTACCTGGGAGGAGGGAGTAGAGATTGGAGGGAATGTGAAGGAGAGTTCCCATGGGTCCTGAGCTCTGCCTCACAGCTCTGCTGAGCACCTGCTCTGGAAATGTTTTCTCCCATAACTTCCCTGCAGAAACTTTGCAACAACCCTTAAGTCCCTGTGGCTGACAATCGTGAATCCCACCCAACCCTACTTTCTAAGGGAGAGAGAGGGTGGGACCACCTGACCCCCTCGGTCTGTGGGTTGAGGACCACACTCCCCATCCCCCACCCCGAGCTCCTCTCTGTATCTTACTGGACCACATCCCCGGCCTGCAAACAACCGCCAGCGTGGGCAGGTATATGTTTTAGAGCGTGAGGTTCCAGGAGACCATTACTTCCCACTGCTGCTTCCCCTCGTGATTCAGGTTTCAGCAAAAGCACCTCGGGGCCACAGGGTGGGGGCTGGGGGAGAGCCTCTTACTCTGTCTGGCCCTGACCACCCCCACGCCCCTGCAGGAGTGCTGTTCAGCATCGAGGTCACCTCTACCTACTTTGCCGTGCGGAACTACTGGCGAGGATTCTTTGCGGCCACGTTCAGTGCCTTTGTTTTCCGCGTGCTGGCCGTGTGGAACAAGGATGCCGGTAACAGGGAAAGAGGGAGGCTGGTAATGGGGCGTGTAGGGAAGCTCCTTAGGGCGGTTTAGAAAAGGAATGGATGGCATTATTTCGGAAGTGGGCCCGAGGATATAGAGCAAAGATATAGGTCCTGGATCACGGAGTAGAAGGGCAGTGTTTGGCCATAAAAACTGGAAATTCAGTGGAAGAGGTGACATTGGCCTCGGAGGAAGGAAGGAATTGACCCTCGGCTGATGACCCTGGCTTCCCCTCGGGTCTCTGTGGCGCTCCCACCATGCCTTTCCATCCCGTAGTCACCATCACCGCCCTCTTCAGAACCAATTTCCGAATGGATTTCCCCTTTGACCTGCAGGAACTCCCAGCCTTTGCCATCATCGGGTCAGTGGAATGCCCTGGGAGTGGTTAGCTGGGGGTGGGGGCAGGGCAGGGTGCGGCTTTGGGCTGGGAGGGCCTCAAGCTGAAAGCCTGGGGGCAGGCGTGGGTGAGTGTGAGTTGCTGGGGGAGGGTGGGCGCCTGGTATTTGTTTCCCTGCCACAGCCAGGTCTGGGATGAGGGTTCCATTGCTGTACGACTTGCGCCCTCAGGATTTGCTGTGGGTTCCTGGGAGCTGTATTTGTGTATCTGCACCGCCAAGTCATGCTTGGTGTCCGAAGGCACAAGGCCCTCAGCCGGTTTCTGGCGAAGCAGTGAGTCACTGCCCTTCTGTGTCCTACCCATTTACTTTCTGCTTTCTCCACGAGCCCCTCCCTTTTAATCTTTCTCAAAGGCTGTAAATGCCAATACTTGACTTGTGATAAAATATAGGAGCCCTGATATTCCACATAGAGAGAGAACACGGTGTGGTTTGCCCGTTAAAGATTGCTTTTTGGTGGCAAGAACATTCTGTGTTTAAAGAGCTGAGGATGGGATGCCTGGGTGGCTCAGTGGACTGAGCATCTGACTCTTGGTTTCAGCTCAGGTCATGATCTCACAGTTCGTGGGCTCTCTCTCCTCTCTCTCTCTCTCCCTCCCCCCACCCCACCCCTCTCCCTCACTCACTTTCTCTCTCTCCTAAAAAAATAAAATAAAAACAAAGAGCTAAGTCTGCAGTGGGCTACTAGGACCCAGCTAGCCAGCTCAATGTGACATCCACTGTGGCTAACTTGGGGGGGCTTAAATCTGTGTCTTTTTCAGTCGCCTGCTGTATCCCGGAATCGTCACCTTTGTCATCGCTTCATTCACTTTTCCACCAGGAATGGGTCAATTCATGGCTGGAGAGGTCAGCTCCAAAGAGTCTGGGGAGGGAGGTGGGCATCAGGTCACTGAACTGGGACTAAGCCAGGGCAGGGCCACAGCACAGACATCCCTCCAGCTTCTGAGCACAAGTACTTTTACCCAAGTGTAGAATCTCTCCCCAAGAACAGACAAGAGAGACCCTTGAAAAATGAGACGAGAGAATCCACTTGTATATTTGTTTGTTTTTTGGGGGAGAGAGAGAGGGAGGGGCAGAGAGAAGGAGAGATAGAATCCCAAGCAGGCTCCACGCTGACAGCAGAAAGCCCGATGCAGGGCTCGAACTCATGAACCATGAGATCATAACCTGAGCTGAAGTCGGATGCTTAACCGACTGAGCTACCCGGGAAACCCCAGGAGAATCAGTTCTGTACAAAGTGCTAGCACCAAACATCCTTGGAGACCTGCCCCCTTTTGCTTCTTCCTCTCACAGCTGATGCCTCGTGAAGCCATCAGTACCCTCTTTGACAACAACACGTGGGTAAAGCATGTGGGTGACCCTGCAAGCCTGGGCCAGTCGGCTGTGTGGATCCATCCACAAGTCAACGTCGTCATCATCATCCTCCTCTTCTTTATCATGAAGGTACCCCTTCCTGCACTCCTGACCCCCTAAGCTTCTGTCTGTTTTCAACCTGGAACCCATGGTTTGCATAGGGTAGAAAAGAGTAAACTTCATGTGGACCTAAAAACAAGTAGCTGGAAACCATAGCACAGGTAAGCTGCCCATCTATAGGAGTGAGCCAGTGTCTATTCATGTCAACTTAGTGATGTTGCCATCATTACCATAAGCCTGCTAAAAGTTCCATTTGCTAAGTGCTTAAGATGTCACAGCAGCCTGGTAAACAAGGACAAGACGGGGTTGAGCAGTATAGATGACTGTGGGAACACCTAAGATAAGCTAACCAAATCCCACCACATATTAGATAATTGTATACTTCATTCTCCATGCATCTGATTATCCATTTTTGGATGATTTGCATATCCATTTTCCCCCTGTCTAGTGGGTAATCTCTTTTCTAGAATTGCAAAAGAGATAAAATATTTAAATCAATTTTATTAGTGACTGTATGTAATTTTTATACATGGTATTGTTCCCTAGTTAGGTAGCAAGGCCATGAGGATTTTACCACTCTCAAGCCTTTTTCTCCTACTTTCAGTTAGGAAACCACAACTGGTCTCTTACATCCGTTCTCTTCCATGTCTGCCCATCAAGGACCATGTATTCCTAAGCTTCTCAGTCACCGCCTTATACAAAGATATTTTTATTTCCACCCCTAGTTGTGACATCTCTTCTGGCTGCTGCTTGCCTTTCTTTTTTCTCTTTTGATGATTGCCTTATTACTGACGGTGCGTGTTGCCTGTATGTTCCAAGATTTCCTCTGTATATTAGGGTTCTCAAGTAAAAGACTGTCCACACTGAACCTTCATGCTTTTGAATACCTTGCTATTAACTTATTCGTGATAATTTTTGTGAATCTATATTTTTGCAGGATATGAGTCACTAAGTTATATATGCTTATGGTTGAAAAAAATGTCTTTGTTTTTTGCTGCTCCTTTAATGTACTTGCCAAGGATCCCATGATTAAAGATGCCAGGTGCTTGACGCACCAGGTTCCAAGTCTGTGACTTACATTCTCAGGATTTGCTCTGGGTTTCTGGAAGCTGTATCTGTGCATGTTCTTTCCCATTCCACTCCATGTGGGTTCAGTGGGTCAACAGCTTCCATATTTTGCACACCTACTTTATTAATTAGGTCTGTTGTTGTTCCTTCAAAAGATTTGATATTTTTATTGTAAAAGTAGTCTCGCTGTCTTGTTAGGGATTTGACTTTTGGACTTCCAGTACAGCATTCATCTTCTCTCACTTATAAATCCCAGCTTCCTGTAAGTAACCGAGGCCAAGTTTTGATAGCATCTCAGAATTTATTGTTCAAGGAAAATAATATAGACTGAGCTGTATGGTAACTTTGGGATCATATATACTTTTTTAAAAAATTTTATTCAAATCCAAGTTAGTTAAAGTAGTGTAATAATGGTTCCAGGAGTAGAATTTAGTATAACACCCAGTACTCATCCCAACAAGGGCCCTCCTTAATACCCATCACCCATTTAGTGCATCCCCCCACCCAAGCCCCGCCTCCCATCAACCCTCAATTCGTTTTTTGTACTTAGAAGTTTCTTATGGTTTGCCTCCCTCTCTGTTGTTTTTTTTTTTTTAATTTTTTTTAATGTTTATTCATTTTTGACAGAGAGAGGGAGACAGAACGTGAGTGGGGGAGGGGCAGAGAGAGAGAGAGAGGGAGATCCAGAATCCGAAGCAGGCTCCAGGCCCCAAGCTATCAGCATAGAACCCGACGCGGGGCTCAAACCCATGAACTGTGAGATCATGACCCGAGCCAAATTCAGACGCTTAACCGACTGAGCCACCCAGGCACCCCTCTCTGTTTTCATCTTATTTTTCTTTCCCTTTCCTCTATGTTCATCTGTTCTGTTTCTTAAATTGCACATATGAGTGAAATCATATGATATTTATCTTTCTCTGACTTATTTCGCTTAGCATAATTCATTCTAATTCTATCAATGTTGCTGCAAATTGCAAGATTTCATTCTTTTTGATAGCCAAGTACTATTCCATTGTGTATATATACCACATCTTTTTTATCCATTCTTCAGTCGATGGACATTTAGGCTGTTTCTATAATTTGGCTGTTGTTGATAGGATCATATATACTTTTAAAATGTCAAGGTTTTGGGGCGCCTGGGTGACTCAGTCAGTTGAGCATTTGACTCTTGATTTCAGCTCAGGTCATGAGCTCATGGTCATGGGATTGAGCCCCACGTCAGGCTCTGTGCTAGCTGTGGAGCCTGTCTAGGATTCTCTCTCTCCCTCTGCCCCTCTCCCTTGCTTGCATGCACCCTCTCTCTCTCTAAAATTAAAAAAAAAAACAAAAACAAAAAAAAACAACTTTTTTTTTTTAACAGGAGAACAAATCTACATCTTTATTTATTTACTTTTCAGTTAGTTTAAATCCTTGAGGGGTACAACGTCACACAGATTCTGTGGCCAATGGCTTTAGTAGGAAGGTTGCTTTGGAATTTGGCACGAACCATGCCACTGTTTCCTGGAGCATGAGTTACTTTTCCTGAGTATTCTGGTTTTGTTCGGTTTGCCACCAGGAGTCACTGTGTTGTTCTTTGCCTTGTACACAGAAGCACATCTCTTGCCTAGATAGAATTCAGTTTCATCTCGAGCATAAACACCTTCAATTTTAAGAAGAGCTGTGTGTTCCCTGGTTCTGGAGACCCCGCTTATAGCCAGCAAAAATGGCTTTGGACTACAGCCTTCCAGACATACTTGTCATTTTCAGGAGTCCTGTTCCCAGCAGGCCTCCACAGGTTCCAAGATAGTAGAAGGAGCAAAATAATAATAATAATAATAATAATAATAATAATAATAATAATAAAATAAAAAAATAATTAAAAGAAAATGTCAAGCTTTTGAAAAGTTTTGAAGAAACAAAATACTGTATATTTTTCAACATTTCCCCTACACCTCACTTCACCTCATCTCAGATTCCCAAGTATATATCTGTATTCAACTTCACAGATTAAAGTTTATTCTAAGAAGCCTAATTGGATTATATAGCAGGACTCAACTGTATGTCACTATTATTAATTTCTCACTGAATTACATCCTTGATAATGTGTATATCATAAGCGTGTCAGGGGGAGAAACTCATATACTTCCTGGGCTATGTTTCAAGCCCCACAGTATGTAGCAGGCCTGTGCTATTCTATAATATTTATACACATAAAACCACTCACTGCTATAAATCTGATATTGTCTGATTGATTATCATTGCTTCCAGCATTTTCACTGTTCTGCTATTGGACACATACACATCCCTTTATTCTGAAGTGTAGGTAATGGTCTCTCTGTCTTAAAAATAAATTAAAAAAAATTTTTTTAAAAAGGGTGCCTGAGTGGCTCAGTTGGTTGAGTGTCCAACTTCAGCTCAGGTCATGATCTCACAGTTCGTGAGGTTGAGCCTCACGTAGGGTGTGCTGACAGCTCAGAGCCTGGAGCCTGCTTCGGATTCTGTGTCTCTCTGTCTCTCTCTGTCTTAAAAAAAAAATTTGGGGCGCCTGGGTGGCTCAGTCGGTTGGGCGTCCGACTTCGGCTCAGGTCATGATCTTGCGGTCCGTAAGTTCGAGCCCCGCGTCGGGCTCTGGGCTGATGGCTCAGAGCCTGGAGCCTGCTTCAGATTCTGTGTCTCCCTCTCTCTCTGCCCCTCCCCCGTTCATGCTCTGTCTCTCTCTGTCTCAAAAATAAATAAACATTAAAAATTTAAAAAAAAAATTTAAAGTGTAGGTAGTAGGTTACCTATACACACACACACATATATATACACATACATACATACATACATACATACATACATACACAGGCAGTATCCATACAGGTAGATAAGGTTCTCAGCTAATGATGAAAGGAACTTCTGTATTCCTCAGTCTTAAGACATAGAAAGTATCACCATGCTGTAAGTCACCAGCTCCCACAATGGGTATGAATATTACAACTTCTCAGTTTCCCTTTTTAAGAGTCCAACATCATTACCTGGTATCACTGTTCAGCATAGCCCAGGGTTCAGTAGAATTCTTCATAGCACTCCTTCTTGTGGAGGGTCTAAATAAAGTGACATCTGTCATAACGGGTGTCTAGTTTCCCAGTTCTCTAGAACTGGGTGTTTAAATTCTTGGGAGTTATTTGTGTTCCACATTACTTACATTGCTTCTGGATCCTTCCTTTCATGTGCTAATAGCTCAGAAAGTTTGCTAACCTCATATGTCATTCTTTGTGCTACAGGGCTTGATCACTTCCATGTCCTCTGATCCTCATCTGTTCTTACACATATCTTGGGGGATAATCCAAACTTTGTCCTCTGAATTCAGCCCTATTATCCACATATTATCTGTATTACTGGAGCGTTCAGGTAAACCCAAGCCAACAAAATTCTATATGGCTTTCATGTGCTTATTCCAAAAAGATGGCACAGAATAGTTCAAAGGGTCTCCAATTGTCATATGTCAGAATCACTTATGAAGGTTAAACTAGAAGGGTCTAGAACTCCATGTCCAGACAGACTGACATGGTGTCTGGTCATCTGCAGTTTCAACCAGTTTACCAGCGAGCATTTCTGTTGGGTGTTGCAGCAAATATTAGCTCTGAGAAGCCTTTTCTGTTTTGTATGGACACTATCTGCACAGACACTTGCATGGACCAAGCAAACTCTCTTCTTTCTTTCCTTCCTCCCTCCTTCCCTCCCTCCCTAGTGACCTACCTACATCTGACTTGCATTTATGAGCACCATGCCAGTGCTGAGAGCAGGCAGAGAAGAGGCATGCGGTTGCTTTCTACTCAAGGAGTTCTTAGTTTATATCTCTTCACTTGACTTTGCAGTTCTCAACTGTTTTACCCACTCATATTCTGACCTGAAGAAGTATGTATGCATTTTGCATCAACTCAGAGCTTCTGGAAAGAAACCTTCCCAGAGTTTTTGTCATGGCTCTTGACACCAGCCCTGTCTCAATGGAATCTTTTTTTTTTTTTTTTAATTTTTATTTATTTTCAGAGAGAGAGAGACAGAGAATGAACGAGGGATGGGCAGAGAGAGAGGGAGATAGAGAATCCCAAGCAGGCTCTGTGCTGTCAGACACAGGGCTCGAACTCACAGGCCGTGAGATCACGACCTAAACTTAACCGACCGAGTCACCCAGGCACTCCTCAAGGGAATCTTTCTAAGGTTCAGAATATTAAGAAATTTATTTCTTACCAGCTTACAGTAAATTTGCATAGGTTTTTAATTGTAAATGTTTCATCCTGTCAATTTGTTTGGACTTAGCTGCTACCATCTTTCACCAAATTAGTTTGAGATCCTTTTGTAAGATTAGCTGACGTATTTTGGAAGTGATACATAAACCTAATTCACATGCTATGTCTCACATTTTTATTTCTTTCACAGATATTTCAAAAGCTCAACCAATACTCTTTTCTCCACTCTTATTTCTCAATTCTTCTGCATTCCTTGCCACAGAATGTACCTATTGCTTTTGCTAAAATTGTTCCAATTTCTGTTGGAATACTTCCCGACAGAGTTGGCCTTGGAGATTGGCTAGGTTTCTCAGTGTGCCCTTCCAGGATGGCCAGGACAGATCTGATGTGTTTTGAATCTCTGCTTAAGGTGATTTGATGTTAGGAAATGGCTCCGGCAAGACAGGCTTCACTCCAGACTCCCTTGTGAGGTTTACCATATAAACAGCTTTGTAAATGACCACCTCAAAGCTACATTAGTCATGTAGTAAGTCACTAAGACTTCAAGGTGTCTGCCACTTAGAAATGGGCTCTTTTTCAGAAACATAATCTGACTGGGAAAAGATATCTTCCAGCTTCAAGACTTTTAGGCTGTTCAGCTGAGGTGACCTTTTCAGGCTAAGAGGGTACAGTATAGGCCAGGAGCCTTCTGGAGCAGGGACAGGAGTCTTCAGGGGCTCCACTCTTCCTTCTAGATTGCCTAAAGGCAAACACAGTCACTCCAAGTCAGAACAATTTGAGTTAACGATCAGGAGGAACTTTCTTATCATGTTGTCTTTGGTTGTCTCTTAGACTGAGCACTCCACGTTTTTTTTGGTTCTGGAGGAAGGGTGCAGACAAAATGGCTTCCAAAAGGATTTGCTATCCCAGGGTTTCTGTGACTCTCGAAGCAAGAAGGAGGGTTGGAAGTGGGGAGAGGGTGGAGTGTATGCATGTGTATTGGGCAGGGTTGAGAGGGTGTCCTGATGCCTCTTTTTACCCCAGTTTTGGATGTCCATCGTGGCCACCACTATGCCCATACCCTGTGGAGGCTTCATGCCTGTGTTTGTGCTAGGTAAGTTCTGGTGGGAAGCCTGGGATCTTACTGAGAGCTGCAATCTAGGGTACTGGGAAATCAAGGAAAGGTCTGGATGCTTGGGGCTTATGTTTGGTCTTAGTGCCCAAGCAGGGATTGGCTCTGAAAATATAGAGGATCTGGAACTTGGATCTTTCAATACCTTCGTTCCTTTTGTCTTTCCTCTAGGAGCTGCATTTGGAAGACTGGTGGGAGAGATCATGGCCATGCTATTCCCTGACGGTATCCTATTCGATGACATCATCTACAAGATCCTACCCGGCGGCTATGCAGTAATTGGTGAGACACATTCTACCCTCCGGAACCCCTAATAGCCACACTCAAACTCTCCCATGACATCTTTATTCCAGGCTCCACAATGAGGTTTTAATTTTATGCTATTTGATTCAACTTTTGTTCAAATAATCAGCCCTTGGCTCTGACTCTCATTAGCTCTTATTGAACGTCTTTGAGCCTTAGTTTCTTTATGTAGAAAAGGGATTATTATGGGGATTAAACAAGATAAGAAGGAAAGCACCTAGGATTGTGTCTGAATGTTTGGTGAGGGTTTTTCTTTGCTTCCAAAGAATCAGAGAAACAGCAGTGCAGGTGACTTGCTTGGATACTCCCAACCTGCAGATGTACCAATATTGACGGGACTTAAGAGTACATGACTAAGACCTAAGAAACATGGGCTCTGTGCTCATCCCTGCCACTTGTCACCTGCATGACTACAGAGCAAGTTAGCTACCTTTCTGCACCCCACTTTCTTTGCCCTCACGTGACTTCTGAGATATCTCACGGTCCTAACATTCTGATAATCTGTGATAATCCAACTGAAACCATCCAACTGAAACCATGTCTAACACAGAAGCCAGTGTAATCCTCAAAATTAGTATGCCTCCTCCCTCCTATATTCTTCACCAAAATCCCATAACATCTAAGGCCATGCCTCCCTTAAATATAGAAGCCTTAACCGGCTTTACATTGCATATGGCGACCTTACTCCCCGATCACAGTCCTTTACAAAAGCCTCTTTCATCAGTAAGAGTCATCTGCTCTTATTCCCCATCAAGTAAGCTGTACACCCAACATGGGGCTTGAACTCACCACCCCGAGATCAAGAATTGCACGCTCTACTGACTGTGCCCCTCTCTTTTGTAAATTTTTCTTGTTCTCTTTCCATGTATACCTTCTAGCAACTATTTCTGTTGATGGGAAAACATAACTAAAAACAAATAAGACAGATTCTGTTTTCAAAGAGTTCACAGAATCATAACATTGTAGGTCTGCAAGGGCCTTACAACTTATTCAATACCTCATTTACCTCAGAGATAAGAATATGGGATTCCAGCAGCATCAAGTTCTGTTCTCACAGTTGAGAAACTGTAGAACCAGGATCTGACACAGGTGTCATGTTCCAAGTCCACAGCCTGAGTCCTGGGTTTGACCCTCTTCATTCATAAATTGTTGACATCAAAACCTGAGGCCCAAAGTAAAATGCTATCACTGGGTTTTAAAATGCTCAGTTAAGAACAGTCCAAACTTCTGGGGCGCCTGGGTGGCTCAGTCGGTAGAGCATGTGACTCTTGATCTCAGGGTTGTGAGTTCAAGCTCCACACTGGGTGTAGAGACTACTTCAAAACAAAACAAAACAAAACAAAACAGAATGATCCAAACTTTCTAAAGCAAGGAATAGATAGGACATCACTGTCTTCATTTTATAAGTGAAAATCCGGGCACACACAATGATTTTGCAAATTGCCAAAGGACATCGAGTAAGATTAAAATGGTTTTCTAATACTTGAGCATTCTCACCACTACTCTTGACAGATGATTATGTCAGGAGTGTTGGTACTGACTGGGGTCATGTCTCCCCATTCTACATCACTCCCATGGCATCCTCACGTGCCCTCCATGCCAGGAATGGCAACCCTAACCCACCGCTTCCTGTGTGTCATTCTAGGGGCAGCAGCGCTGACTGGCGCAGTGTCCCATACGGTCTCCACAGCTGTGATTTGCTTCGAGTTAACGGGTCAGATTGCCCACATCCTCCCCATGATGGTGGCTGTCATCTTGGCCAACATGGTGGCTCAGAGCCTGCAGCCCTCCCTCTATGACAGCATCATCCAGGTCAAGAAGCTACCCTACTTGCCTGACCTTGGTTGGAACCAGCTCAGGTCAGGGGCACCAGCTGGAATTAGTTCAGACTTGATGGGGTGGGGGTGGGAGGTTCTGAGGTTGAGACCAAGGTTAGGGTCAACATTTGGAAACACTGCTTTTTACTTACTTTTATGTTCCCATGTACTTGATGAATATTATGAGTGATAGAATGCCTGGGATGGCAAAGGAACAAGTGTATGGTGGGGCTAACCCCCATGCTTTCTTCCTCCGTAGCAAATTTACAATCTTTGTTGAGGACATCATGGTGCGTGATGTGAAGTTTGTTTCAGCTGCCTGCACGTATGGGGAATTGCAAACCCTGCTCCAGACCACCACAGTCAAGACTTTACCACTGGTTGATTCGAAAGGTCAGTGGGAAGGAAGGAAACAGACTTCTGAGCTAGCGACCTGAACAAGGGCTCCACAGAGGTGGAAGAGACACTGTAGTGTGGGCTTGTCATTAGGGACCATGCATTTGTGCCACAGCATACCCAGCCTGTGTTCCTTAAGGAACACGATCATCTTTGAGAAGGAAAAATACAGTCCTAACACAAGCGCAAGAAGATAGTTAAAAATCCAATTAGAGAACTATAGCTGATTCTCATTAGTCATTGTAGTTATGTTCTCTAAAGTTGCCATGAACACTGAATTAGGGATATGATACTGAACCATTGCCCTGGAGGAAATACAGGGTTAGGTTCCTCTGGTCACATTTTCTTCGACTAATCAATGCATAAACTTGTTTTATGTGTGTTTCTCTTTAAAGACAGCTTATTTCATGTATATAGTGTTGATTCACTAACTAGAATTCATGGCCGACAGGGCTATAACTCAGGCCTGAACGAAGCTTGCCTAGCACACGGATGTTCTCCATAAGGCCCATCACAGCCTTCTTGCTTGGGGAGGGGGAGGGGTGGGGTGGGGTTTAAGCAGCAAAACCACCAACACAGAACCAACAAAAATGTGAAAATGTGGCATTAAACAGACCATGGAAAGAATGCTCGTTTACAATATGGGAGCTGAAACAAGAAGCAGAGCATTGCTTTTGCAGCTTAGCTGGGAACACACGCACAGGGAGGCCCCCGGTCATTCGCCGCTCTGTACAGGTCTGTGAATGATGGCAAGGGCACCTTGAGCACTGATCTGGGGGTTACAAATACGCCCCCGTATTTGAGACAGGAGACAAATTTGCAAACAAGGAATCCATGAACACTGAGGCTTAGCCCCTTACGTGGTTCTCTTTGCTACTTCACTAAACGGTAGCTGTTCTTTAGTGCCCGACGTGAGGGGCAGAGGAAACCGTTCTGTATGAAGGAGTGAATGGTTTATCCTTTTTAATGTTTGTTTATTTATTTTGGGGGTGGGGGCAAAGAGAGACAGGGAGAGAGAATCCCAAGTACTCTCTGCACAGTCAGTGCAGAGCCCCGCTCAGGGTTTGATTTCACGAACCGTGAGATCATGACCTGACCCAAAATCAAGACTCCACACTTGGGGCATCTGGGTGGCTCAGTCGGTTAAACGTCCAACTTTGTCTCAGGTCATGATCTCACAGTTAATGAGTTCAAGCCCCATGTTGGGCTCTTTGCTGACAGCTCAGACCCTAGAGGCTGCTTCGGATTCTGTGTCTCCCTCTCTCTCTCCCCCTCTGCCCCTCCTCTGCTTGTGCTCTCCCTCTCTCTCCCTCTCTCTCTCCCTCTCTCAAATAAATGAACATTAAAAAAAAAGTCGACACTTAACCGACTGAGCCACCCAGGCACTCCGAGGAGTGAATGGTTTAAAGCAGTGATTTCACACACTACTTTTTTTCATCATCCTTTGGCATTTAATCCTGCTGTGTATTATTTCTTGTGTAGTTTATATATCTATGTCTCACTAGATTGGGAATTCTTTGAGGGCAGGCACTGTAACTTCTATCCCCTTCAGGCTGTCTCCCTGTAGGTATTTACTAGACATTAAATCAATACTCGCCTAGTGCTTGAATTAGTGTAATTAAGAAGAATCATGTACGGCCATTTGGAGCCATTACATTTGTTAGTTCCTGATTTCAGATAATCAGAGTATCCAAATTGTTCAGGTTAGACTCATTTTAATATTTTCCCCAAATCCCAAATACTTTTTAAGTCGCCTCTAAAGCAGTGGCTTTTCATTGGAGTCTGGGTACAGCCAATGAGATACAAGGTTTTCATAATAATGACAAAGACTTAATGGTAAGATTTATCTTAATAACACTGCTGCAATTTTATGGGCTTACAACTTAATGAAAAGGTTCATTATGGTAGCAGAAATTTCCGTATATGAAACACCTTCCCAGGAAAAGTAGGCATTTTGTTTATATCCTAGAAGGACCCAGAGTCTTTAAGTGATTAAGCATCAGATATCCTTGTACACTTCTTTCAAAGTATATTCACATCTCAGCCTATATAAGTGGATTTTAAAGAGTTTTGGTGTTTTTTTTTTTTTTGAGACAGGGTTGATTAGCTATTTTGATGCCAAGTTCACCTATTTACAAACAGCCTGTATAAGGAGGGCTGCATTCAAATAAGTACAAATTAGCACTAAGTAGGATAGTATCAATTGGGTCTCTAAGTGCTGAATGAGTGAAATAAAAGGGATTGGGTGAGGTCAGTCCTGGCAGATGTTTGAAATGAGTTTTCAGAAAGAGAGGGTAAAAGCTGGGAAATGAAGCAGGGGTGCTGGGCTTCTGTCCCGGACTGGATCCTGCGGAGCGGGGAGTGGAAGGAGTGGGCCCTCAGGCTGTGCTCCGCTCTCCCCCAGATTCAATGATCCTGCTGGGCTCCGTGGAGCGGTCAGAGCTGCAATCCCTCCTGCAGCGCCACCTGTGCCCTGAGCGGAGGCTGCGGGCAGCCCAGGACATGGCCAGGAAGCTGTCTGAGCTGCCTTATGATGGAAAGGCGCGGCCTGCTGGCAGGGGGCACCAAGGCATCCCATCCGAGGGCCGGAGGGAGTCCTTTGCCTTTGTGGATGAGGATGAAGAGGAGGACCTCTCTGGGAAGCCCGAGGTGACCAGGCAGGGGTAGGGCTGGGGGAGCTGGATAGATTGGGGCACAGGACAGAGAGGACATGCTGATCACCGAGAAGGTCAAAGAGACCAGTGTCCCTGGGGGCCAGGGGCTGAAGGAGATAAGGTTGCTGGTGATGGTACCAATGAGAACCCAAAGAGACACAGGAATTCTGACAGGGGAGAAAGAATAGAGGTCGAGAGATTTCCCAGGACACCAGCTGATAAGGGGAGGAAAGTGCTAGGCAGCCTCTTCCCCAGGACTGAGAATTTTTACTGTTCCTTACAGCTGCCTCCTCTCCCCGCTCCTCGCTCCTTTCCTGCCGCTCCATTGTCCCCAGAAGAGCCCAATGGGCCCCTGCCCAGCCACAAACAGCAGCCAGAAGCCCCGGAGCCCGCAGGTGAAGATTCTCCCAGCATGCACCCGCATTCATGCCTGTGGCTTCTCTCTGGGCTCTCCTCAACCTAACAGCTGCTACTATAAGGAGGGGGGCGGGGGGAAGGGATTCCTATTCATTGAGTCTCCATATTACCATCCCAGGGAAGGGCAAGAGCTGATTTAGGAGGGTAGGAGAGAGGGTGTCCATGGAGGTGACGCATCCGGGAAGTACACACCTTGTTTGGTAAAGTGTCAGGGGTCCCTCAGAGCCTCCCCAGCCGGCCGTTTCCTCCTAGGACAGATACTGCTCTGTTTCCGTTTCCATCCACCTGCCACTCCCCTCAGGTCAAAGACCCTCTGTCTTCCGGTCCCTGCTGCGCTGCTTACTGGGCAGACCTCGCCCCACGAAGAAGAAAACAACCCAGGTGAGAGCAGATGTGTCACGGAGGGTGGACAGGGAAAGGGGCATGCCTCTGCGAACTGAGACATCCATGGTCCGCAAGGCAGAAGTGAGAAGGCTCCACCATGGAGAAGGTTCATATGGAAGGAACCATGACTAGGAAGGCAAGCATCTGTGGCCCTGGCCTGTGAGAGATGGCTAATGGCCAAAGGAACCATAACTGCCATGAAAAGGGAAAGAACTTGGACCTATGTCTTTCTTCTCTAGGAGTCAACGGATTTGGTGGACACCATGTCACCTGAAGAGGTAAGAGAAACAGGAACAACCTGGGGTGGACTGTTCTGCCAAATGGAGACACTGTTCCCTTTCTTCATTATGTTGTTGTAAGAATAAGATGCGAGTCTAGGCCAGAAAGCATTGTGCGAGGTTGGGAATGAGATACGACTATGGAGGGAGGGCTGGGCACATCGCTCAGAGGTAGCTGTTCTCAGAGGGATCAGAAGAGGGAAATTTTGAGCCTCCAGGCATGGATGGGACCGTAGTGCTCAGATGAGTCTTAGATCTTATAACATTTAGACATTCGGGATATTGTGGACCAGGCAGAGACTGTGTAGGAAGCATGAGCTTCACCTGAAGTAAAATGGCAGGCAGCCAGCAGTTACACATTCCAATGCAGAACAGCATGGAAGCTAAAATGGTCCATGCCTGCTGGAGGTTACGATGCTGGATTGGTCAGGGTCCTGAGACAATGGACTACAAGAAAATGCCAGTAAACTAGATTGGAAAGAACCAAAAACCTAGGGCAGATATTGACAGCAGTGCCCCACTGGGACAAACACCTATTTCCTAAAAAAGGTAGTTATTGAGTCCGTGGGAGAGAAAATCCGACCCTGAATAAGCCTGGCTGTGTGGAGTGGACAGACGGGGAGCAATGATCCGGAGGAGAAAGCTGAGCAGTACCAGTCCAAACAGACCCTGGGGTTGCAGAGACACAACAGGGTCCATTAGCAGCCATTCCATTTAGCAAAAGAATGCAGGCCCACCATGGAACTGAAAAGGTAGAGTTTTTTAAAAGTAGGTAGATGACAACCATAATGGATATTATTTTAAAATAAGCGTCTTTTTTTTATAAAGTTTATTTATTTTGAGGTGGGGGAGGGGCAAAGAGAGAATCCCAAGCGGGCTCTGAGCTGTTAGTGCAGAGCCTGACACAGAGTTCAATCTCACGAACCATAAGATCATGACCTGAGCCGAAATCAAGAGCTGGAACGCTTTAATCGACGAGCCACTCGGGCACCCCTAAAAGAAACATCTTCTTGGTTGTCCAGACTATATGGGGGAGGGCATGGGACATCACAAGAGAGGAGGGAAGTCTGTCCCTTCTCTCCTTGTCACCCCTCAAAACACACACCCTTCTGATCAATGCCTTATGGACAAATGGAATAGATGAGCACAGAGGAGAGAACAGCTACAGCTTTTGCCCCCAGGCAGGAGTCAGATGGGTCATGACAGTGGTTGAGGAGGGTTTCGCTGGAGTTCAAAACCAATAATAATACTCTTCTAAAAAGTACCCCAGAGGGAAAGCTAGCTAGTTGATCAGTGGGGCTATTTAATGACCACTGGAAATAAAGTGCCACCAGGAAGCATGTATTTTTAGCTTATGTCTTTCCCAAAAAAGACTTTAGGGATGTAAACTCCCACATGACCCACTGGGCCATTCTAGGAGGATAAGATCCATAGGAGTAAAAATTCAGGATATTCTGAACATGGTTTTCGGATAAGATCAAGAAGGCACTCTTGGCAATATCAAGGTGACACCTTCGGAAAGAGCGGAAGAATTCACTAACAGGTCACCAGAGGTCATGTCTATCTGCTCCTCTGTTAGGAGTACACACAGTTAGAGCCCCAGTTTGTTACCGGGACTGAGCCTTTACAAGTAGTGGGACCCCAAAGCAGAGATCCCCTGCCCCTTGGACACAAGCTGGGGGTTCCTGGAACTTGATCAGCAGTCAAGGTCGGAAGCACTGCTCTACCTCTGTGTCGTCTTGGGCAGGCAACTTATGCACCCTTTTCCTCTATCTCCTCATCTGTAAAATGGAGGTAATGATAGGTCGTTGGAGAGGATTCAGTGAGTGAAGACACATAAAGCCACCCGAATGATGCTTGGCACAGAGGGAGTGCTTAGTGCATGTATGCTGGAAATGGTTCTGTTACTGTTGTTGTTCCTTAAGGGAAGACAAGAATGGAACCAGGGAAGGCAGGAAATGGTCGTAGAAAGATCCAGGAGGACAGGATCAACCAAACCAGGGTTGGCAAGGGCCCTACAAATAAATCATGTCTCCAGCACACCTGCTAAGTGGTCATCCATCCTGTGCTGTGAGGACCAGCCAAACCCTGTGTGAACCTCCCGTCAGGAAAGGGGGGGCCTGGAGGAGGTGTGGTTGCGGTCCAGAACAACCAGGAAGGGACAGATGGAGAGCACACCAGCCTGGACCATACACCCGCCACGAGAACCGGGACGTGGCCTTCAGAGACCTTCTCCGGAGCTTGAGACATGGGGACTTGGACAAACAGAAAAATAAAGGAGCACAGCGATCGGAAGGTGCTGACTGAGAAGAGATTTCAGGAAATTTTAGATTCCATTATAAAAGTCAGAGCTCTCCTGGATCATTTGGAATCTTGGGGATTTGGGTGCGCGTATCTAAATCAAGAGGAGATTAGGACCTTCGTGCCTTAATGCTTCTGTGATAGACAAAACAAAACAAAAATGGTTTGACTCCAGCCAGTCACATCGGGTGCCATGTGAGTTGGTATAGCTCTTCTTCACGCCCAACAAACAGTCCCCGCAATCTGGAAGAGACGAATGTGCTGGTTTCTGCACAACACGCGGTGGGCAAACGCACGTAACACTCCTAGGAGTTTACGTCCAGGGCGCCTGGGGGGGCTCAGTTAGCTGAGCAGCCAACTTCAGCTCAGGTCATGATACCGTGGTTCCTGGGTTCTAGCCCCACACGGGGCTCGCTGCTGTCAGCGCAGAGCGTGCTTCACTTCAGACTCTCTGTTCCGCCTCTCTTTCTGCCTCTCCCTGCTTGCACTCTGTCTCTCAAAAATAAATAAACATTAAAAAAAAAAAAAAAAGAGTTCTTCATCCCTGTCCTGTAGGCAGAGGTAAGACAAACGCCAGTAAAAGACTGAGCATGATCCATGTCATCTCTGTAAAGGAGGGCTCAGTAATGTGCTATAGGAAACGAAAAACCTGCTCCTGGGAGGTCAGGAGAGCCTGTGCAGGCAGGGTGGGGGCAGTAAGGGGAATCCAAGGGGCGAGAACAGCAAACGCAGGTTTGGGAAGGCACATCTGGTTTCCCTGAGCAATGGGTATCACAGGAGTGGTGGAAAATAAGACTGGGCAGTTGGGTTGGAAATTACAAATGTATGGGGCACAGGGAGTGGGGAGGGGAGGGGGTAGAGGACAAGAAGACAGAGAGGTGCTCTTCGTGCCTGAGAGACAAGGTGATGTGGGGCCTGATGAGGGAGGAAAGGAGAGGGTGCTGGCCCCTGGTGGGAAGGGAGAAGGGCTAGTATGGGGGGGGGGTGTGGTCAGTGACACTCCATTGCGTATTTCAGGGTCTGGGCTGGCTAGGAGGGCTGTTTGGGGCCCGGCTGTAGATCTGAGGCTGAAGGGGGCCCCGTGATACTGAGCGACGGCCCTACTCTGCCCAACAGATTGAGGCCTGGGAGAAGGAGCAGCTGAGCCAGCCGGTGTGTTTTGACTACTGCTGCATTGACCAGTCTCCCTTCCAGCTGGTGGAGCAGACGTCTCTGCACAAGGCGAGTCCTCGCCCACCACCGCTCGGGGCTGCTGCGGGCAGGGGAGGTGTGGGGCGGCCGCGCACTGACCTGCAGCTCTCCTCCTGCAGACGCACACGCTCTTCTCGCTCCTCGGCCTCCACCTTGCTTACGTGACCAGCATGGGGAAGCTCAGGGGCGTGCTGGCGTTGGAGGAGGTAATGACATGTCCCACTGGAGCAGCAGGAGGAAGAAGGGGCACAGGATAAGAGGGTGGGGAGGGGGTGGCTTGACATCTGGGGGGATCCTCCAGACTTCCCACTCTGTTTCTCATGCGGAGACTGGAGGGGGTGGGTGGCGCAAGGGGCAGGTGGAGAGGACCGCCCCCAGGGTCTTCGTGGACTGCTTGGGTTTGGGGTGAGGGTTCAGGGCGTGAGTCACAGTTCCATGTGTGTGATCTGTGGGAAAATGGGATGGGGTGGGATGTGGCTGAAGGAGGCCTGAGGGTCACCAGGAAGGGGCCCAGCCAGAGGAGCTGGAGACTCGAGGCCCCGCGGGTGCGCCTCTTCCCCAGGCCCCGTCTCCTGCCTCTCCATGCGTCCTGTTCCTCCTCCTCGTGCGGGTCTGTTCTCTCGCGCCCGTGTCTCTCACCTGCCCCATCTTCGTCCTCTTCCCAACCGTGTACCCTCTTTCCCTCTCCCCGCAGCTGCAGAAGGCCATCGAAGGGCACACCAAGTCCGGGGTGCAGCTCCGCCCGCCCCTTGCCAGCTTCCGGAACACAACGACAGCTCGGAAGAACCCTGGGGGCCCGCCCCCTCCCACGGACACGTGGAGCCTGCCTGAGGACGGAACCAGGGCGGCCGGGGCGGGGGACGGGGCTCCCGCCTCCCCAGAGACCCCCGTGCCCTCCCCCTCCCCGGAGCCCCCTCTCTCTGTGGCTCCAGCCAAGGTGGAGGGCGAGCTGGAGGAGCTGGAGCTGGTGGAGAGTCCCGGGCCGGAAGAGGAGCTGGCTGATATCCTGCAGGGCCCCAGTCTGCGGTCCACCGATGAGGAGGACGAGGACGAACTGATCCTGTGACGCCTCCAGGACCTCCTCCTCAAGACTGTCCAGAGGCCCCGGCCCCAGGCTGGCTTTGTGTGGGAGAGGGTACGTCCTGAGATTGGAGGGATCAAACCGATGTCCTGCCCCCTCCTGGGAATTGTGAAATGGGATAGTGACAGACTTAGAGGAGGGTTCCTTGCAGCAGAGAGTAGCCTTGATCAGTTATTTAGGCCACGTCCCCCCATCCAGACAGGCAGGGGCTTCTAACCCCAGCGGAGGGCCTGATAGTCCGTGGGGTTTCCCGAGTCTCTCTGGTGTGTGGGGTGGGACATACCCTGCGACTTTCAGGCCTCCCCTTATTCTCCAGGAGCCCCCTGATGTTCTTGTCCCAACACCTTTCTGGCTCTGCCTGTGTGTCTGCCAGTCTCCCATGGCGGGGACCCACATGACTGTGGCCTGTGGAGGAGATGGGAGGCCCTCATGACCTCGTGGACAGATGGCCCCGGAATATACCCCAGAACAGTCCGCACCCCTCTCTCAGAGCCCCCTACCCCGTTCTCCCACTGGCTCACACCGGCTCCCTGAAAGTTGCCCCCTACTACCTGTCACGAGGCAAGGGTCATCACTAGGGCACTGAAAGGCCGGTCCCATCACCTCCTCCTTTGCCTCAGACTTAAGCAGTGCAATGTGGATAAAGGAGGGGCAGCCTGACAGAGAAAAGTTCTCTGTGGAGGAAGCAGGGTCACTCCTACCTCCTTCAGGCAGAAATCAATCCCATACCAGTTTCCTCACCCTCCAGTTTCCAGGTCACTCCCTGGAAACATACATCCCCCTCCCCAGTGTCGTCACTGATCTGTCCTGCCCAAGGGTCAGGTGTGCCCTCCCGCTGCTGTGGCTGTGGTTCTTCACCCGGCACCAAGGCTCAGGGCAAGGTCACTGGGTCACTCAGACACCAGCCTTTAGACTGGTTCTTTGTGTTCCTCTCCTAGAGGTGGAGAGAGGAGGGTTCAAAGTCAAGATGGCAGATGTCTTTGATGCTTCCCACACTGGGGAAGTCAGATCCGTACCCTCCCCCAATCGGCAACAGGGTGTCTGCTGTTAGCCTGTCTTTCTTATAAGTGGTCTCGGGTGCTCTGAGCCTCCACACCCAAGGCTTTCCTCCCTCCCTCCTTTTATGCCTTGTCTGGTTCTGCAGTTTTACCCCTTTCCAACATTTCTCCTTCTCCTCCCCTGTGCCCAGTCTCCGTCACCCCCCAAATAAGACACTCATAGTCAGATGTGCCACCACATTCTGTTTAGTGCCATTGAACACAGCCTGTAGCCCTCTCCAACATCACGTCCCTTCCACCTCCCCAGGCCGAGAGAGAGAGAGAGAGAGAGAGAGAGAGAGAGAGAGCACAGCCTGGGGAGGGGGTTGGCAGTGGGCATGTGAGCCCGTGCCCATGTGTAAATAATCTATAATATTTATATATATATATTTATATATAATTCTCTCTGTAATATATGTCATAGAATCTCTCTTGGGCCTGGGGTGGGAATGTCACATTAAGAAAACATGCTAAGACTGGCCATAAAAATGAATTATTTCCCAGACCTGGAAGACACAGAATGGGATGTAGAAGTGGGGGCAAAGAGAAGGGCATACACTCATTCACCAAGAGCCCCTCCTCAGCTGAGGGGCAAGAAGGAAGGCGTGGGGGGCAGTGGGGCAGTGGAAGGGGAGGAATGGGAGATTTGGATTTTTCTTTATAATAAAGTGATTTGAAAATGAAAGTGCACCCCCCTCCCCCCCAAAGGAAAATCATTGAGCAAGAGCAGTTTCATTCACAAGAATATAAAAACAGCCCTGTTCCAGGACTGTCGTAAAACGTGCTGCACAGCCTTTAACCCCAAAGGAAAAGCAACCCCCCCGCCCCCCCACAGCCTCTTCCTGCACATGCCCCTCCCCTCCCCCTAGAATAGGCTATAAGCAAACCCCATGCACCTGCCCCCAGCACCGGAGAGCAGTTCCTCCCTCCACCAGAGTCCTAAGAGGGTCCCAGGGCAGGTCCTTGGTTCTTCTCCCTCTTCAGAGGGGGAAATGCAGGCCCCCACCTGACCTCTGGTCTGCAAGCCCCCTCCTCGTGCAAAGTCTGCTAGACTCCCTCCCAGTTCCAGCCACTGTTTCAGGGACCATCTGGCTTCCTGGGGGAAGGGAGGGAGGAAGGGAGGACGGGGAGAACGCCGCTTCAGTCCACCTTTCCCGACTCCACAGGCCCTGAGCAAAAAGGAACTGTAATGAACGAACCCGCTGGACTGGATGGCCGCCGCGGTCCGGGCACGGGGGCAGAACATAGGCACGAAGGGGGTGAGGCTAAGAGGGAAAGGTGGTGCGCTGAGACGGCAGGTGGCACAGGCGAGGACACAGGGACTCGCCAGCATGCAAAACCCCGAGGACCCGCGGCAGGAGTCTGGCGTGAGGGCCACGCGAGGCCACTTCCAGAGCTCCCAGCTACTGGTCCTGCCGCCACCTGAGGCAGGTCACATTTTCAAACACGCGAGGGGTCTTCTGTTGAGACAGTTGTAGAAAAGGTGACTTCGCTTATGTGTGCTCACCGTGCCCACTCCTGGGTCCTCCAAAGACCGACCCCAGGAAAACCATTCTCCCCTCCCCTGGAGGACACGGGCCCTTGTTCTCGGCTGCATTTTAGGAGCACAGATGAAAGGGTGAACTCCGTGGGGGTGGGGTCATGGATGGACAGAAACACCCCGACTCGCAGCCTCCTCATTCGAAAGAAATAGAAGTCTGGGGCATGGGGGGGGGGGTGCAGTTCTGCCCAGGGTCTGGGACGGTGCTCCCTTCCTGGCAGAGGAGAAAGTGGTAGGACCCCTGACAAACTTTGGGTGGGACACAAGGCCTTGGACCCGCAGCCTTCGTCGGGCATGAGAAGAGGCAACAAGGAAGCTCTCAGCTTCTCTCTCCTACCCACAGTGTCCCTGTGTCACTGCAGCAGGGAGGGCAGTGTGCCGTCCAGCTCCACAGCTGCAGCGGCCTTCGCTCTACCCCCGGCCCCTGCTGTCAGGATCTCTCACAGAAGTGCCACAGAGAGGTCCCCACCACAGTGGGAACTGGGTGGGGGAGGGCACGCTGTTCCAGGGGCGTATGCCTGTCACCTGTCCTGGAAGAAGGAATACTCTGATTCTCCTCTCTTCCTCCACAGGAGGCCTGGGGAGGGAGGGAGAACACCTGTGAGGCCCTCTTTGGAGTCCTGGGAGCAGCTGAAGAAGGGGCAAAGGAGCCATGTGCCCACACTGCTCCTTCACAAACAGCCCACCCTGGCTGGGGCCTGACAGCACCGGCCTCCTCCCTCCACCCCACTCAACCCTGAGTCCCCAAGAAGTTATAAAAATGTAGAAAAGGCAAAGAGAAAAGTGTAAACAGCTCCAGAGAATTAGAGGGTGGATGGAGGGAGACACAGCCCTCATGCTTCCCCGTTTGGCCAGGACACCTGCATTCTGTGTCACCCCCTCAGGGCCAGGGTTCCCAGAGCAGGAGCCAGAAGAAGGCAGAAAAGGAAGCAAGAGCTGGAGCAGCCAGCCCCGGCCCCAGATCCTTGGATCCTCCTTCCAGCCATGGGATAGTCAAGGTCCCAGAACAGGCGGCCATGTTTGTTCTTGGTCTCATCAGTGACTTTCTGGGCTGTGGGCAGGCCTTGATGTAAAGAATCGTGTTCGAGTCCCTGTGCATCCCAGCTGCCACACGCACCTCCCCCATGACTCCCGATCTCAGAAGCCAATTTTTCGCCGAGGGCAGATTCTCCACCCTCTAAGGACCTGTGCCTTTCGGTGGCTTCCCCTGTGCCTGTCAAGCCAAACCAACAGCCCCTGAGGTCTGTTCCTCACGGTGGGGATGAGCTGGGGCCACAGCCAGAGAAAACACAGAGTCGGGAAAAGCAAGAGTGACATGGAGAAAGGAGGCATTCCCACAGCCACAGGGCTCCTGGAAGACGAATCAGAAAGTGAAGAAGTGAGATCCCCATCGATGGCTACAAGCCGCTCTGTGCTCCCGACCTCGGGAGACGCCCTGGAGCTTCATCATCACAGACCCGGAAGCCCGCAGCCAAGCAAAGTTCACGGCCATCTGGTTGCCTGGGCCTCAGTTCCCGGACCTGTGGTTCTACAGCATATGCCTGGATTAAATCCCACCCTGGCTCTCCATTTTCCTGGCGAGGACAGGCAACTCCTGGGTTCCTCGTGGTCTTCTGCCCGGGTCTCAGCTGTACTGCTGGGGGAAGGGAGGGTGTTGTTGCAGCCAGGCCCCTCAGCTGGGAGTGGAAGGCTGGGCGTGGAGTGGGTGGAAGCTAGTTGTTAGCCTCGCCCTCCTCCTCATCAAAGGACTGCACACCTGAGGACGTGACATCAGACACCTTCCGGCTGAGGGCAGTGGCCATCTCAGGGTCTTCTCGTGGGGAAAGTGACTCCAGGTCCCGGCATCCTGCATCCTCTTCCTCCTCGGGGGCCAACGGCCTCTTCTCCTCCTCAGCAGGGCCCCTAGCCAGGTCCACCCCACCGCCCCCCGGAGCCCAGTCAGCGTCCGCCCCCAGCAAAGGTGGAGGCTCCTGAGCAGAGTACCCGGAAGCAGGTTGGGAAGGCCCCATTTCATGCAAGCTAGGCTGTGAGTCATCGAATGCAGGGCCAAGATAGGATCCTGTGGCCGGGGAGGCGATGAGGGACTGGTCACTGGCTTCCCAGGCATCTGACGACCCCAGACAGTACATGCCCTGGGACACATAGGAGTGAGGCCATCCATCCATGGGGGCTTGAGCAAGGGCATCTGTGAAGAGAATCACGGAGGTCGGCAGGGTTACAGAACGTCAAAGGCAGTAACAACAGCACAGAGGATGAGAGGGAGACCGCGGGGAGGAGAGTAGGAAAGCTGAGATGAACAGAAAGTCTCAGAAGAACAGAGAGGAACAGAGGCAGCCTAGATAGCAGAGGAGGCCTCCTCGGCCTGAGAGGAACCATCCCTCACCTTGACTCTCCATCAGCTCCTGGTAGTTGTCACTGTAGTTGCAGCCCAATGGCTCCTGGGCGGAGTTGACGCTCATGTCCTCACCATCCATGGAAGACCAGGCCATGAGTGTGGCCTCGGAGATGGCAAACTGCTCCATGACACCTAGAAGAACAGTGGTTGGCACGAGATACCTCTGGGAACCCTTAGACACATGCAGGGGGTAGAGGGACAGCAAGGCAGCGCCATTCAACAGAAATATAATGCAAGCCACTTTGGTAATTTAAAATGTTCTAGTAGCCATAGTAAAGACACTTTAAAAGAAACAGATGAAATTAATTGTTATAATATATCTTACTTAACCCAATATATATTAGATTATCTTCCAACACTTAATCCACATAAAAATGATTAATGAGATCGTTTACATTATTTTATTTATACGAGTCTCTGAAATCCAGTGGGTATTTTATACTGACGGTGCATCTCCATTCAGACTGGCCACATTTCAAGTTCTCAGTAGCCACCATGTGGCCAGTGGCTACTGTACTGGACAACACAGACTTTGCATATGACCCAAAATAGGGCAAAACCGCATGAGATTTCCCAGAAGGTCAGATTAAGAATTCCTAGAGTTGGGGCACCTGGATGGCTCAGTTCGTTAAGCAACTGACTCTTGATTTTGGCTCAGGTCATGACTTCACAGTTGTGAGATCAAGCCCTACGTCAGGTTCTGCACTGAGCATGGAACCTGCTTAGGATATTCTGTTTCTCGCCCTCTCTGCTCCACCCCCATTCCTCCTCCTCCCCCCCCCCCCCCCCCCCCCCGCCAAATAAATAAATAAACTTAAAAAAAAAAAAAAAAGAATTCCTAGAGTTAAGGGGTCTTCTGGTAAGATATCCAAAGGGATTGAAATGAGGAATTCCCAGAAGTTTATCTTTGGAAGATTTTAAGAATGTTAGCTAGTAGTCAAAGACAGAGGAATCTAAATGAGAGGGTTCAGGTTCAACAGAGAATCCCCGAAGGAGTACCATGGGCTTGTAGGTCCATAGTAGTATTAAGTGGAAAGGTCAAGAGGGGTACCTGGGTGGCTCAGACGGTTGCATGTCCGACTCTTGATTTAGTCTCAAGTCGTTTGTGGGATCGAGCCCCACATCGGGGGCTGCACTGACAGCATGGATTCCTCTTGGGATTCTCTCTTTCCCCCTCCCCCACTCACACATATGTGTGCACTCTCTCTCAAAAATAAAAATAAAATAAACATTTAAAAAAAAAGTGGAAAGTTCAAGAAATTGGAAGGAGAAGGGAGGGAGAATAGACTAGGGAGGATGGGTAGACTTGGGAGTCCCCATCCCAGTTAAAGTCCTAAGTTGAAGTTTACATTGCCAGCTGCCCTAAACTACTCCCTACCCACTACATGTTTGGCTCCCCTCCTCATGGAGAGTTCTTCCACCATCCACACCACCAACACCGAGAGCCCTCTCTTCTCTTCTGGATCTCATTCTTCCTACATATCTATGGAGACATGTTAGAGGGGCTTGGTCACTGTTGTAGGTATGCTATATGCCTGTCTTGTAGCAATACCACTTTCCCGGAAAGAAACCTCTTCTGTATATGACCCTCTCCTCACCCAGGCCTCTTGACCTAGCAGCTGTCACAAGTAATGAGCCAAGTAAGGGAATCCACTACTGCAAGGTGCTGAGGAGCAAAGGCTAGAAGGGATCCCCACAGCCTTCTGTTCTTTTTCCTCAAGAATCATGGGTAGAGGGGGGCCTAAATGGTTCAGTCAGTTGAGCGTCGGACTCTTGACTTCGGCTCAGGTCATGATCCCAGGGCTGTGGGATGGAGTCCTGCATCAGACTCCACAGTGAGCATGGGGCTGCTTGGGATTCTCTCTCTCTCCCTCTGCCCCTCTACCCTGCTCTCATCTGCTCCCCACCCCCCTCCTTCTCTCTCAAAAAGAAACAAAAAGAAACAAAAACAAAGAACATGGGTAGAAGGAGAGCCTTTCAGAGTCAGAGGCCCCTGCCTTTCCTTCAGGTACTGACAGTCCTCCCATGTAGAAGAGAAGGCATCCGGAACAGGTGGACCCACAATCCCAGGTAATTCTTCTTAACTTCTGAGATGATAATGAAAATAAGTTTGAAGACCCTTATCCAAATCAATTAAGTCCAAGAGCCTGAAATCAGAGCTGATTGGGAAATTAAGTCTTATGGTCACGATATGGATAGAGCAAGTCCTGCCAAAGGGGATCAGGTTGGAAGGTCAGTCTCTGGCCATCCTGAACACGTGTCTCTTGAGGGTCCCAAGAACAAGTACCTGCTAGGAAGCGTGCCTCCTTCTCGCCATCGCTGAGGTCGGAGTAGGCATCGGTATCCCTGCGCACCGCCTCATGGCTGTGTTGCGGCTGAATGGCTGGTGCCTTCCCCCAGCCCTGCCACTCAATCATGTGGGCCACCCGGCCTTGCCCCATGGCTGTGGGCTTCGTCACATGGTCCTTCATGCTGCGAGAAATCCCTGAGGGGCCAGACATTCCCCACATCCTCCAGAATATCACAGGATGCCCATACAAGACCCACCCGGTATCCCCACCCGAGTCCCATGGGACTCCGCCCGATGAGGGAAGGGATCCCTTAGGCCTCCATATGAGGGGCAGCCTGGACAGGAGGGCATGAAGGAAAGGGCAAATAGGTCAGGGGTGGGGGTGGGGGTGGGGGTCTTCTTTAGATCCGAAGGAGCAAGGAGATCGAGACCAGGAGTCTGTAGGGATTCTCCTCTCTGGACACATCCCCAGGTCGGGAGTCTCACCTGAGAATGATGATTTGGCCAGGGCCCCAATGCCGTAGGCATTAGAATTTCGCTTAAGCTTCGGCAGAATGGAAGTGGTGTCCTCCATGGAGAGCTGGGATAGAGAATGTGGGAGGAGGGGCAGAGGAGAGTTCACGGTTTCCAGGAGGAAGGAAGGGCCTAAGCCAGGGCAGGTGATAAGGGAACCATTCATTACACCCAGGAGTCCCAAGGAAGCTCATCCCCTAACTGCCCTTGAAAAGCATGGCAGGTCGGTAGGGAACCTAGAACAGCTGTGTTCTGTAGCCAATCTAAGGGAGAATATAAGGGAGAGGAGCTAGAGAAAACCGGGGGGGGGGGGGGTGAACTCACATTGATGCCATCCCAGGAGAAATCAGTTCGGGTTTGCTGTGAGGAGAGAGAAAAGGGAGCGGGGATCACAGGCACTTCCAGAAATGCAAGCAGCCCCCCCCCCCCCCCCCCCCGGGGTTCCCCAAGAGTGTGGGGAAGGGAGGGGTTTTTTTTTTACCCCCCCCCCCCCCCCAGCTTAACATAGGGAATTAGGATCTCAGAGTAGAACATTTGGCCTGTGTTTTGAGGAAAGGAAATGTTCTGTAAAAGTGTCAGTCTGAAGGAGTGTCTGGGATGTTCTCTTGGAATTTAGGAAGATAATTCAAGGATCGGGCAACCGGGCGGCTTCGTTCAGGATGGTCTCTGGGGTCTTCTAAAAGTCCTTTGGTTAGGGGGGCAGCAGGGCACGGGGCCTCACCTCGGTGGACGGCCGGTGGAGGCTGCTCCCGTGCAGCGAGCTGGTGCTGTCCATGTTGATTTGGTCGACATCCTTCAGGCCCTTCCAATCCACCGCAATCACCTCATTCCCTGCAGTGGCCACAGGGTTACTTGCTTGACCTTCAGCCTCCCTAGGTCCCAGCCCACAAGCCCCTCTTGGGTCTCACAATGCTGAGGCCACACAGGGGCAGCCCCTCCAGACCCCTCCCTTCCCTCCAGCCACTGCTCCGCACGGGCCCTTTTACATCCCTCCTCTCCCCCAAATTTTTGGTAGGGACAAACTGTAAGGTTGAGCCAAAATATTCCCTCCCAGGAAAGTGTTATATGGCCTTATTTGTTGTTGTCAAAACGGAGGGGGTCCGTGGTTGGGTTTTAGCAGGAAAACAGTTCTTTATTCTGTCCTGAGGAATCCTGGAGTGTTTCTAGATGGGAGAGCATGAGAGCTATGATGTTCCTACAATTAAGGGCAGAACTTCTTTAGGGGTGAGCTTCCCTCCAAGTGGGCTTTACGGCTTGTATCTTGGAGTTGGCGAATTTGTCTGACAGGGAGGGGATGTGGTGGGGATAGAGGCAGGAACTGTGTGTGTTCACCAGGAAACGGTGACGGGAGAGGAGGCCAAGAGTGAGGTATGATCGTTTTCCCTCGTGGTTGGGAGGCAAGTGATGGATGGGAGAGGAGCAAAGGGGGTCGGAGGAGGAGACAAGGGAACTTTTTAAAACTGGACCTAAAAGGATAGGCATTCAAGTCAAAGAGAAGGCAAAGACAATGGGAGGGGTGGACAGGGTCTGAGGGCTGACTGGGAAACTGATGGTAATTGTTCAGGTGAGAGCATGTGGCCAAGGCAGACGCTGGCAAGAGGGCAGGGTGGTGCCTCTCTGGGGAGGCAGGTGGGGGAGGAACCGCCTGAGCAGTTGGAAAGGGGCTCAGGGATCAGATGGCTGTGGAATCTGACCTTATAGATCTTTCCTGCCCGCGAGTTTTGTGATTCTGAATTTGGGGTTAGGGGCCCAGTCTTGGGAAGGAGTGAAGGGAAGGGAGTCTGGAGCAGGAGGAGGCATTCAGCATGCATCCCCACCGCTAGTGCAGAGGGATTGTGGTTAATGGGTGGGAAGGAGGCAGGACCCCTCCTAGGTGAAGCCCTCTCCCTCAGGGCTACAGGGGAGTGAGGAGATGGGTCAGATCAGGGGCTGTGGCCGGCAGGGAAGAGGAAATGAGCCTCTGGGCGTAGAGAGCAGGAACAGGGCGGACAGAGAGGAGAGCAGGGATGAAGAGGGCAGAGCAAGAGACAGGGGAGGGGGAGGTGGCCTTTGTAGAGGAGGGAGAGCTGAGTCAGAGCCCTGGGGGGGCAGGGAGGGGGAGAGAGAGAACCCTGGGAAGAGGTGAAAGCAGAGGAGGGGGGTATCCATGGAAATAAACCGGGTCTCAGAGAAATCAGGCTTCCGGAGAGTGAGTTTGTTTGTAATAATAATACGAATTATTCTCTCAGCCTGAGGTCACTGGGTCGTGTAGGCGGGAGAAGTGGGGGAAAATTGGGGGTTTGGGGAGAGGGCTGGACTCATTCGTTGAGCCGTGAGCGTGGAGTGGGTGCGTGGGCCGGGGGACAGGGGGGTAGAAGCGAGGCAGAGGCTGAGGGGAGCGAAGACTTAGGAAGCGCCCGTGCCCGCCCCCAGTCCAAGGTAAATAAAGAGACGGCCCCGCCCCGCCAGCCCCCGCCGACAGGTGCAGGTCCGGGCTCCTCGGGCCGGCCCCACCCTCCCGGGAGCCGGCTCCCGACCCCGGTCCGTCCCCCTAAACCCCCGCCTCCTCCCCGCGCCCCCCAGCCCTTCCCTCCAGCCCGGCCCGGCGCGGCCCCATTTTCTCCGGGCGTGGACCCCGTTCCCCTCCCCGAGGCACCGGGCGCATCCCGCCCCCGCCCCGGAGGGAAAATGCACGTGAACAATGCGAATCGGGGGAGGCAGGAACGACAGAAAAAGGCAACAGAGAAGCAAAGAGGTGGGAGCAAAACACCCAAGCCAGACGGAGGCGGTGGGGAGGGGGGGGGGGGCGTGAGAAAGACTCCTGCCGGGGCGGAGGCCGGGGGTCCTCGGGAGGGACTGCCCCAGAAATGGAGGGGGAGAGGCGCCGGGGAGGGTAGAGTCGAGGCGGAGGGCCTGGAGGTGGCGGGCGAGGGGACGCGGGAGTAGGGAGAGCGGCCGCGGAGGGAGAGGAGGCCGGTGGAGAGATGATGGAGAGGGACCGCGCCTGGGGGAGGGCGGCGCAGGGAGGCCGGAGGGCGACGAGGGAGCGGAGGAGCGGAGAGGGCGGCCGGCCCCGGAGGCGCGAGGGGCGAGCGGGCGCGGAGGAGAGCCGAGCGCAGGGAAAGTGCGGGAGCCAGGCCGGGCGGGGCGGGGGGGGGCGCCGGGAGCGGTGGGGGAGGGGGGCCGGGGACCGGCGCGGGCCGAGCCCGCCTCCGCCCGCCCCCGCCCCGCCGCGGTACCCACCCACGGTCCGGGAGCCGATGCAGCCCATGGCTCCGGCGCCTCCGTGGCCGGGCGCTCACCGCCGCGGGGCGGGCGCCGGGGGCAGCACCGGGAGCCGCGCCGCCGCCCCAACCGCTCTGCAGCGCCGCGGCTGTCTCCGCTCGGCTCCGCTCCCCCCTCCCCTCTCCATCCCTCCCCGCGGCAGCCTCCGTCGCCGCCGCCGCCGCCGCCGCCGCCTGGCTCCCCCGCCCCGGCTCGGCTGGCGGCGGCGGGGAGGGGGCGGCCCGGGGATTGGCTGCGCGTGGCGCCTCCCCGCCCCTGCCCCCGACCCCGCCGCCGCGCGCCCTGCGCACCTCGCGGCGCTCCCCTCCGCCGGCCCTGCCCCCGGCGCGCGCGCGGGGGCTTCTCGCCGACTCCCGGCCGGGCTCGCGCCCCTGGGGGTGCCGGAGACCCGGGGGACGCCCGCCTCGGGTCTCCGGGAGCCGGGGAGAGAACCCCGCTCCTGGAGGATGGATTTCGAGGGCCGCGGTTGGGGATGCCCGGGGAGAAAGGCGGGGCGGTGCAATAAAGCCCGGGTGGAGGGCCGCGGCCGCCAAATTCCGCAAACACTTGTTTTCTTCCCGGGGCGGCAGCTGGCACGCGAGCGCGAGCGCGATAGGATACGGCCACGGTTGCTCTGCGCTTCCTGTGCGCTGTTTAGTGCACCCAAACAGATCGCGAAGTGTTTGCGGGTGTGCTGGGCGCTCGCTGGAAACTCGCGGATGGCTGTGGGGGTGGGTGCAGATCATCTCCGGGCCCGAATGGGGCTGGGGGAGTGGAACGGGGCGATTCGGTCCCAGCTAGAGGGAAGTGAAAATCGGGACTCGAGACCGACCAGAAGGCATAGTTTTAAATCCCGTTTAACTTTCTGAGCCTTGGTCTTCGCTGACAAACGAGTCAGGAAGGAAGCAGTCAAGAGAGGAGAGGATTGCCCCCTGGCTAGCCAGAAGGGGTCAGGTAGGTACCCAGGGCCTCGTGGGTAAGAGATGGAGAGAGATGGGGCGCCTGGGTTGTGGCCCAGGTCATCTCACGGGTCGTGAGTTCGAGCCCCGCGTCAGGCTCTTTGCTGACAGCTCAGAGCCTGGAGCCTGCTTAGGATTCTGTGTCTCCCTCTCTCTGTGCCCTCCCATGCTCACGCCCTGTCTCTCTCTCTCTCTCTCTCTCTCTCTCTCTCAAAAATAAGTAAACGTTAAAAAAAAAAAAAAAGACTGAGAGAAAGCGTGATGTACGTGGCAGGGGTCAAGTGGGCACCACAGTTAAAGCAGGCAAGAAGTGAAGTCTAGGAAAGTCACACAAGAAAGGGCAAGGAGACTCTTTTTGTTTGTGGGTCTAAGCAGCACCCACAAATCTGAAGTGTGAGACAGCAGACAAGGTCAGCACCAATAACAGAGCAAATGCTAATCCAGGGGCTGTTTGCTCCTCACCAGCTTTCATGTCCCTCCTGAGGTTGGGCAGGAGCAGGGCACCTGGCCGGGGGTCTGCTGTGTGGGTGTCCCCAGGGCAAGAGACCAACTCTAATAGATGCATCTTTTTAACCTTTAGAGTCTGAATGGAGACTAAACTCTGGGGTGATAATCACTACATTCTGTGGAATCCCAGATGAGAGATGGGAGAGAAGAGGCTAATAATCTAATTGCAGATCTGGGAGATGGGATTATGGAGACAGAACTGATCTTTGGTCTCTGTGCATGAAGAAATAAACCAAATCTGCATCTACAAAACCATGAGAGAGAAGAGAGAGCGGTCAGTAAGTCTGCTGAGATTTCAATCATCCGGTGTGACTGTGGCAAGACCTGATACCTTATTTTGACAGAAGAATTCCCGAGTATTTTCCCCCATATCTACTCTTGTTGGTTTTACAAAAGAAGCATCACATGGCTTCTGCCCTCCTGGAATATACTGTCTAGCTGCGAAGGAAAGAAAATGGAAAGAATGCGGGGGGTAGGGGGAGAAGAAGGAGAGGAAGAAGGAGGAAGAGAAGGAGGAAGAGAAACAGCCTTCTTTACTACAGCAGGTGCCAGTCAACCCCTATTTTCCGGTGGAGAAGCAGTGCTGATGGGAATGTCCAGGTCAGGAAGTAACAGACAAAGTGGCCAGCTCTGCTCATGCCTTCCCCCTCGAACCTGCTCTGCCTCTGTCTGGGGTGCTCTCTGATTCCAGTATTCTCACTATTAGTCTGGTCCAAACATGGATACAGACCACTCCCCTTGTTCCACGAGGCTGGGTTTATCCAAACGATCTGCATCAAGTCAACACAAGGGACCCCAGGCCTTGAAGACTCAGTCCTGGTCCACATTCTGCCTAAAGGGCATTTCTAGCACCAGAGAAAAGCAGAACATCATAGGCACGACACTGGCCTGCTTTCTTCCGGCTTCTGCTACAGGATCCTCTGCTCACTATTTAGAGGCATTCTCCCGGTCTCTTTGCCATCTTCTGAGCCAAGGTCAAAGATTCCAGTTCTGATACGAACAGGAACAACCTTTCTGGAGGACGATTTGACAGCACTGATCAAAAAATCTTTAAAATATGCATTGCTGTTGTTGCGACATTACTAAATTGTGACACAGCTATTCCATTTATAGAAATATTCCAAGGAAATAAAAATAGACCGTGGACAAAGATTTAATCTACAGCACCCATCAGGGCGCTATTTACATAATAATGAAAGAACTCACATGCTCAAACCTGGGGGTTAATTAAATAAATTATGGTATATGCTTAGAACACTATGTAGCCATTGATCATATTTTATAATTGTATTTGTTGACCTACTGTGACGATATATTGTGACATTATATAGAGAAGCAGGCTGTAATATAAGAATTAGAGTATTTCAAGTTTTGTTTACAAATCGCATACACACATTCTCCTGCCTTTTGTCAGACTTTCCATCCCAAGTAATTTATGGGATTCCCTGTGGGAAGCCTGTGTCTTACAGGAGTCCAAGCCCACTCATCAGTTAAGTTTGGCCCTCAATGATATCACAATATTAACCAGTCCATTACCAAAGTCTAAAACTAAAGCAGTTTGGCCAAATGTCCCAGAATGGCATTGGTACGACATGGTGAAGTGATGTTTCCACCCTCTCCGTGGTTGCTACTTCATGCTCCTAATCTCCTATGGATAGCTCTTGGACAAAAGGAACAAAACTACGTACAGAAACAGTACAACCTAAAACAGGGACTCCTGGGGCACCTGGGTGGCTCAGCTGATTAAGCACCCAACTTCTGCTCAGGTCATGATCTCATGGGTTTGTTAGTTCGAGCCCCACTTTGGCCTCTGCACTAACAGGGCAGAGCCTGCTTGGGATTCTGTCTCCCTCTCTTGCTGCCCCTCCCTTGCTGTCTCTCTTTCTCTCAGAGATAAAACACACACACACACACCTTTAAAACAAAACAAGATAAGACAGGAGCTCTTGACCCAGAATCCGTGGGCATAATCCAGAGTCCATAACCTTGGTTGGGAAGACTTAAGTCTTAAATTTAAAAAAAAAAAAATGTTTTTTAATGTTTATTTATTTTTGAGAGAGACAGACTGTGAGCGGGGGATGGGAAGAGAGAGGGAGATACAGAATCCGAAGCAGGCTCCATGTTCTGAGCTGACAGCACAGAGCCCGATGTGGAGCTCGAACGCATAAACCGTGGGATCGTGACCTGAGTGAAGTTGGATGCTTAACCAACTGAGCCACCCAGGCACCCCAAGACCTAAATCTTTATGTTCACTGACTTGTACCTAAAATTCCCCATGTCCTTCAGTTATGCATATAGGCAGCAAAGCACAGTGGTGTTACAGCTGTTGTACTGTGTCTTCACTGCCCATAAAAATCGCAGATGTTTCCATTATACAACAGCTGCTGCAGATTTCTTACACCAGCCTTCGTGTTCATCGCTACTTTGAAACTATGGTGGTATTTACCTGTGTGCACGTTTTCCCATTTAATGCTTTTATAAAGAACCAGACATATTACCATATCACAATTTTATAATAACTTTTTTTTTACATTAGTGGTTCCCTTTGTGTTTTATTTGATGCATTTAGTATTATTCTGACAGGGAAGCCGTGGATTTCCCAGATTGCCAAGGGATCCAGGGCAGAAAAATGTTTAAGAATCCCTGGCCTCCGGGGCACCTGGCTGGCTCATTTGGTAGAGCATGTGACTCTTGATCTCCGGATTATAAATTCGAGCCCCATGTTGGGTCTAGAGATTACTTAAAAATAATTTTAAAAATCTTAAATAAAAAAAGAACCCTTGACCTCTAAATATATTTTTGGTAGTGGTGGTGGAGTGGAGAACTCTCTAATTCTGCAGGAGCTTAATAATCCTGTTAATAGTACCAACTTAAATGACCAAGCAAAGCAGATGACATCCCATTTTGAAGCCTGGGTCCCCCAAAATAAAGATATGTCCCTTTTATCCGCAGGACGAGAAGAGCCACATCCTAAGCTTCATGCCTGTCCCGAACAAATGGAGAGGCAACTCTAAAAACACAACGGCTTCGGGCGCCTGGGTGGCTCAGTTGGTTAAGTGTCCAACTGTAGCTCAGGTCATGATCTCCTGGTTCATGGGTTTGAGCCCCACTGTGCTGACAGCTCAGAGCCTGGAGCCTGTTTCGGATCCTGTGTCTCCCTCTCTCTCTGCCCCTCCCCTGTTCACGCTCTGTCTCTCTCTAAAATAAATAAACTTAAAAAAAAATTTTTTTAATTTAAAATCACAACAGCTTAATAAAGAATTTATTTTGTTGTAATGGGAGACACTAGATCACCGTTAAGGGCAGATGAAAAGATCCAGCTGAGAGGGGGAGGTTCAAAGTACAGGAGAGGAGGACTCAGCCATGCTGAATGTGATTTCCTAAGGCAGCCACGAGGGATGCCCACAAGGCTGAGGGAGGGGGACTGGGCTCAGATGGAGGAGCTCAGAGATTCTAGCAGATGGAACGATGGAGCAGATGCCAGTAGGTTGCACGTTTGGTGTCGGCAAGATGAGGGATTCCAGTCTGATGGTGTCTGTTTTCTCCGAGAAGTGGGAAGTGAGATCATCTACTAAGAGGGGGAGATACAATAAAATAACAATAAGTAATAGGCAACTATCACTTAGCAGTTGACAAAGCGTTTTCAGCGTCTTCTTACAACAGTCCAGGAAGGAAATCATTATATTTGTGTTGCAGTTGAGAAATCTGGGCTTAGATGGGGCGCCTGCGTCGCTCGGTTGGTTAAGCGTCCGACTTCGGCTCAGGTCATGATCTCACCGCTTGTGAGTTTGAGCCCCGTGTCAGGCTCTGTACTTTAGAACCTCTCTCTCTTCCCCTTCCCTGTTCACTCTCTCTCTGTTAGAAGTAAATAAACATTAAAGAGAGAGAGAGAGAAATCTGGGCTTAGAGGCCTATTAGCTTTCTTTTCCCCAAAATTACCCAGCTGGAAAGAGAAGAAGCTAGAGCATAAACTCAGCCCCTCAAATAGAAAATTCATCCTGGATGCGGTGGGAGAGAGCTTTATTTATGTGTTCGCTCCTCTGTTTTTTAAAATGACTAGAGTTACTTGGTTCAGGGTTTTATCTGATACACATTCCTTCAGTCTCGTCTTTCTTTTTTGAAGGTGGGGCCATAAGCTGAAGAGAGGGCCAAATCTGTCTACATTCCTACGTTTTGAAATGAAAAGGCAAGGATCTTTCTTCAGGGACACTTGCAGCCACTACTATGGGTCTTTGATGCTGTCCTGAGGCACTGATGACTGGTGAGTCTCAGTTCCTATGTATCAATGCCGGTGTTTTGTATCAAAGTCTCTATCTCAGGGTGACAGCAGGTGATTCAGGCCGCCCCCACGTGTAGTCAGCTTCGTGGCAGCCCTTAGTGGCTCACAGGAGGCCGTGTTCGCTGAAGGCGCCAGAAGTAGGCCTGCAGATCCTGGAGAACTTGGGGAACGTGCTGCGGTAGGTCATTTGGTGACGGTGTACTTGGGAACAGCACGGGCATCTGGGTGGGAATCAGAAGAGGCTGAAGCAGGGCAGTGATGGAGGTGGGTATTCTTTTTTATGGGAGTAATTGACTTAATCCTCAGGGAACAAAGACAAAGAATGGAACTTGGGGGTTAGGTTCCTGACACACAGGTGCAGACCCAGAGCTAAGTCACGGATGGGCAGGGGTGTTGGCAGTGTGCAGATTGTATTTCCATGGAGTAGGAGGCGGCCACCTCCTCCGCGCGTTTGCCCTCAGAAGAGAGGCGGCTCCTGTCAGGGCCGCAACTTATACAGGCTGACGCGTTCCACAGCAGAACTTCTCTGGCTTCCTTGTTGGTGGTGGAGGCCAAAAGGCCCCATTTGACCAATCTCTGATCTCCTGGACATTGAGGAAGATAAACCCTTTTAGACCAGCATGGGTCATTGCTGGTTTGACTTTCAGATGATGTTTGAAACTTCGAAGAACTTTACGACTCTATGTAAGGTGAGCTCACTCCAATGTAGTGAGACAAGGAAGCTTGGTAGCTGGGGAGTGTTAGCGCCCTCCCCACCCCCCACCCCCCACCATGGTGCAGCCTCCCAGTATGGGGCAAAGTCTCCTGCACGGGCAGGTCAGCATCACTGAATCCACATTTTTTTTTTTTAATTTTTTTTTTCAACATTTTTTATTTTATTTTTGGGACAGAGAGAGACAGAGCATGAACGGGGGAGGGGCAGAGAGAGAGGGAGACACAGAATCGGAAACAGGCTCCAGGCTCCGAGCCATCAGCCCAGAGCCTGACGCGGGGCTCGAACTCACGGACCGCGAGATCGTGACCTGGCTGAAGTCGGACGCTCAACCGACTGCGCCACCCAGGCGCCCCTGAATCCACATTTTAAGGATCCTGTGGATCCATTCGGCAGAAGAGAGTACCCAAACCACATTAAGATATCAAGGCCATGCATTTGCCCTGTCTTCTCTTTGAGAAGCAGCTCTGTGGGAAAGGCTGAAAGAGAATCCATTCAGAGTTGGGGGTTCCCGCCAAACATTCCAATGAGAAAGGCCAGGCCAGAGGTTCTAGGCCAGTGGGATCCTACCTCCCTCATAGAAGGGAAGGTTTTGTCCAGAGGGCCCAGAACGATGTCAGGGCTTTACTACAGCTTCCAAGTCAGGCCCCAAGTATATTTAAGGGCCTCGGGGGTATCATTCTCATCATGTCCAGGTCACAGCCAGTAGCGGATCAGGAATGATGCCAGAATCAAGGAAGCAGGCCTGGAGTTTGGGCAAGCACGTGTCAGGGGCCGGGTAAGCAATAAAAAAATGGAGTTTATCAATCGTAAGAGAGCCAGACCAGACGGGACCTTCAGACATCAAGCAAGTGCTCAGCACTCACACATCCCAGAGCCACTGACAGAAAGGGAAGAATCAGGTAGGTAACTCCAGATAGTCACTTCCTCCAGCCTAGTGCCAATGTGGTGCCCCCCTCCCTCCGGGAGAATCAGTGAGAATTGGGAACTGGAAGGTTCTGCTCCGAGCATCGCATCATCGATAGCTGTCTGGCCAGTATGCACTAACTCAGGGGAGAGGAGCAGCCCTGTCACATCATGCCTGCGGAGCCCTCTCACCTGCCCCCTGCTGGCACCCCCTTAATGCCCAGCTCCCCCAGGCGAGATGCTTTCCTGTGCTTACTCCCCTGGTCTTGCCTCTGAATTACGAGCCTTGTGGCTGACGCTCCATTACTACCTGCCAGCTGACAGTTGACAGCCCCCCTTTCGGATTCCTGAATATACCCCCATTCTGGGTTCCCAACCCCCTTGCCTTCCCTCGCTCTTGGGATGTCCTGCAATCTCAGCATGAATTCCCCTTGCAGATGCTTTCTTGGTTTTGCTGCAATGTCTAACTGCCTGGAATCTTGTCTTCTTTCCTGCAACTGGTCCTGGATCTTAAGTGGTGTGTGTTTAATACATAACGGGTCAGCGTAGCTCCAGGACTCCACCCTTCCCAGTCTGCTGTCTTCTTCTATAAGCAAGCCAGCCAGGTCCAGAGAAGACAGCAGAGGTGTCTTCCTGACAGTGGGAGAGCAGTGGATATACAGGGCATTAAATACAGGGCTGTGAGTGTTGGAACTGGACAAGACCGTAGACATCAAGTCTGTTGCTATAGTTTCACAGACAAGGAGGATTCATTGCTCAGATCTTCACAGTCCTATGGCTAAAAAGTAACAAGTGAAACCAAAACTCACGTTCTCCATCTCTCTTCTAGCATTCTTTGCCCTATCCCATGATGCTACCCTAAACCGACATTGGATTATTTTTCTGATTTTATTGTGTAAAATGTGTGTAACACCGAACACTGCTGAAATATGCTCAGATCCCATACTCCTTTGGCTCACGTAGACTGATCAGCTCCTTCTGGGTAAAATGAACATTGTTCTGAAAGTGTAGATTTCATGCTAAGTGTCCTTAACACAATAATAATGATTTAAAAAAAAGAACATTGTTCTAGCTTAGGAGTTCCAGAGCTTTCCTCTGGGTGTGTAATGGGTGTGTAATCTCTGTGTCTATGTGCAGGTCATCGTTTGGTTAGGGGTTTTTTGCGGTGATAAGCTGATGGGGACAAGGCTTCACTCTCCTGGGTGGTGGGGAAGGTGAGGGCTGTTTACCGACCGAATCAATCGTGATTGTCCTGCCAATGGGCAGTGGACCCACCTGGACGGGAAAGTCCAAAAGAGATGGGAGGTTTTGAATTCTGGGTGGTGCAGACATGTTTTTCTCAAGCAATATGTACTCGTTTTGGAAAAAAGTTATTATTGTAAGTAGGCTCCACACCCAACGTGGGGTTTGAACTCAGAGCCCTGAGATCAAGGGTTGCACGCTCTACAGACTGAGCCAGCCAGGAGCACCTAGAAAAAAAATTGTTAAATACACACAAGCAGAAAGAAGAAACCAAAGCCATCACCTGTTATTTACACTATGCACGTTTTGCAACATTTCCTTTCAAACTGACTTGTGCATACATACATATATATGTACATATGTATGTATATACATATATATATATATGCACGCACACACACACGTATAAATATATATACACATATACATATATATACATGCGCCGTGGCAGCGGGTGGTAACGGAGGTTGGACTTTATTACTGACAGTGGAGAATCGAGGTGAGGGAGGAGACGGGAGCAAGTTCTGCATTCTAAAGTGGGAGCTGGAATTTGCCTCTTGGTCTTTCACTCCCCATATCTCCAGTTTCCTTCACAGCCAGAGGGCTCGGAAGAGCTGCTAATACTCGCCCTCATTTCCCTGCTTCCACCCACTCCTCACCCCACTCCAGGGTGGCGTCTTCACGGAAACAGCTCACTCGGTGGGCTCCTATATCCTCCGGCAGATCGTGTGCATTTCTAATACTAACCTGACATATCGGGAGCATTCCACAGTTGACCACTCCCTTGTCCCTGAACATCCTTTCCTGGTTTTCCTCCTGCCTTTCTGGCTGCTCCTTCTCTGCCTTCTTTCTTTGCCAATTCATTTCATTCATTCATTCATTCATTCATTCCATATTACAAGTATTTATTGAGCATCTATATGTCAGTACTATTCTAGGTGCTAGGGGCCAAAACTCATACCTTCATGGGGCTCGCTCTCTAGTGAGAAGTAGTGAGGAGGAGTTAGCAATAGAGAAGTGAAATGAGTAATAGACATTTTTTTTGGTGTTGAAGCCCAGGACCTACCTATATAATATATTTAAGGTCATTAAGTGCTTTAAAGAAAAATGGAAGAAAGGAGGATAATGAATAAAGGGCATTGATGTATGTAGTTTTTTTTTTTTTAAGTCTGTTTATTTATTTTGAGCGACAGAGAGAGAGAGAGAGAGGTGAGGGGCAGAGAGAGAATCCCAAGCAAGCTCCCAAGGACAGAGAGGAGCCTGACATGGGGCTTGAACTCATGAACTGTGAGATCATGACCTGAGCCGAAACCAAGGGTGGGACGCTTAACTGACTGAGCCCCCCAGGTACCCTGGTGATGCGGTTTTAAATCGGGTGATCAGGGATGGCCTCACTGAGAAGGTGGTATTTGAGGAAGAGTATGGAGAAAATAGAGTGATCTATGCAGATGTCTGGGGAAGAGCCTTCCAAGCAGGGGGACAGCAGGTGCAAGGCTCTGAGGTGGGAATGTGACTTGCATTTTGGAGGGATAGCAAGGAGGCCAGTGTGGTTGGAGCAGAATGAGTCATAGGACATGAGCTCAGAGAGTACGTGGGACTCATTTGGGCAGAGCCTTGTACTCTGGCTTTCATTCCGAGTGAAAGGAGAAAGGAGAGTTTTGATTAGAGTAACATGATGTGAAATCAGATGAAGGGATAACAGTGGCAGTTACATTTAGAGTAGGGTGTAGGGAGGCAAGATATTGCAGTAAATCGGGGAGATGATGGGGGCTATGAACAAGAGGGTAGTGGTAGAGATGGCAAGAAGTGGGCAGATTCTGGAAATGTTTTGAAGCCAGAGTGCGCAGGATTCGATGGATTTTGAGTGCCAAAGAAAGAGAGATGTCAGAGATATCTCCAAAATTTTTGGCCTGAACCAAAGAATGGAGTTTTTATCAGCTCAATGAGGAAGATTATGGGTAGCACAAGTTTGGGGGGGAAAGAGTAGGAACTAAGCTTTGGACGTATTTAGTTTGAAATGTCCACTAGATCATCAAGTGGGAATTAAGAGTAAGAGGCTGGATGTGTGTGTTGTTGGGCCATAGAAAAGATCCGAGATACAGGTACAAATTTGAGGATCATTAGCATAGGGATGGCATTTAAAGGCTTCAGACTGGGTATGGTCAGCCAGAAGAGTGGTAGGTGGAGGCTAAGAGATGCAAGGACTCCTTCCCAGCACTTAGAGGCTGAGCAGATAAGGTGGAGCCAGAGGAGAATGAGAAGAATGGACCAGTGGGGTTGGGGGAAAAGAGATTGTGGTGTGCAGAGAAGCAGATGTTTCATGCAGAAGAGAGTAAACAGCTGAATCAAATATAGCTGATGTGTCAAAAGTAATTGACTTTGGCAATAGGGAGGTCATTGCTGATCTTGACAAACGTACTGTCAGTTAAGTGGTGGGGGTCAAAGATGGTTGGAGCAAGTTAAGAGAAAATGGGAGAAGAGGAATTAGGGCTATCAAGTATACAGAAGACATTTTGCTGCAAAAATGAGCAGAGAAATGGAGTGGTAGCTGGACGGGGAAATGGGGTTAATTTTTAAGTTGGGGCCTAGCTGTATACTGATGATAATCATCTAGTAGGAAAAAACTGAAATTCAAGGGAGTGCATTAATTGCGAGAGCAACAATCCTAGGGCAGGTGAGAATGAATAGAATCTAGGGCAAGAGTGGTGATGGCAGCTGAAAAATGACTGTTGGGGTGTGTGTGCCTGGGGGCCTCAGTGGGTTAAGTGTCAGATTTCATTCAGGTCATGATCCAGTGAGTTCAAGCCCATGTTGGGCTCTCAGCTGTCAGCATGGAGCCCACTTCAGATCCTCTGTCTCCCTCTCTTTCTGCACCTCCCCTGCACTCTCTCTCTCTCTCTTTCTCTCTCTCAAAAATAAATAAACGTTTATTTTTAAAAATTTTTTTAATGTTTATTTATCTTGAGAGAGAGAAAGAGAGCGAAAGAGAGACAGTGTGAGCAGGGGAGGGGCAGAGAGAGAGGGAGACATAGAATCGGAAGCAGACCCCAAACTCTGAGCTGTCAGCACAGGACCTGATGTGGGGCTCGAACTCGTGAACTGTGAGATCATGACCTGAGCCAAAGTTGGATGCTCAACTGACTGAGCCACCCAGGCGCCCCTAAATAAACATTTAAA
>NC_064816.1:151454507-151560344 GCF_023721935.1 Panthera uncia
GTTGAGCAGTTGAGCATCTGACTCTTGATTTCAGGGAAGATCATGATCCCAGGGACACTGGATTGGGCTCCACACCAAGTACCGAGCCTGCTTAATTCTCTCTTTCTGTCTCTCTCTCTCTGCCCCTCCCCTTCCCAGCTCTCATGCACATGCATATGCACTCTCTAAAATAAATTTTCTTTAATGTTAAAAAATAAAATAAAAATGACTGTGGGGAGTCCACTTTAGTAAGGGGGAGGAAGGCAGAGTGCAGCAAAGCAGACTCAGGTGGGAGGGTGGATGTCAGGGGAGCCTGGGCAAGATCTTTTCAATTTCTTCAGTTTTCTCAGTACAACAGGAAGCAAGGAAGCAAGGTCATCAGCTATGGGTGTGGATGGGGAAGAAGTTGAAGAGAGGGAAGATCTAGAAGTCTTTCAAAAGAGTGGGAAGTGAACGGGCAAGAGAAATTGCTATGCTTACCGGGAAGTAGAATTACTGAGTGGCACCTAAAGGCTTGTCATGAACTTCAAAATGAGACTGGTCAGAAGGGCTGTGTGCTTCCCTTCAGCCCCCCTGAGCTGCCTGGCTGCAGGGGTGCCTTTGGTAGAGCTGGGTGGAAGCCAGGTTTGGGTTTTGCCCAGTGAGTACCACAAAGTGAGAGGGAGGGACAAGGGAGTTGAGGGCAGATGCAAAGGACTAGCTCTCATGATTGCCCAAGGCATGCATTTCTTTCTTTCTTTCTTTCTTTCTTTCTTTCTTTCTTTCTTTCTTTCTTTCTTTCTTTCTTTTAATGTTTATTTTTGAGAGACAGAGAGGGATAGAGCATGAGCAGGAGGGGCAGAGAGACAGAGAGAGAGAGGGCCCGAAGAATCCGAAGCAGGCCCCAGGCTCTGAGCTGTGAGCACAGAGCCCGATGTGGGGCTCGAACTCACAAGCCATGAGATCATGACCTGAGTGAAGTCAGATGCTTAACTGACTGAGCCACCCAGGTGCCTCCCAAGGCTTTTAAACTGGGTAGGGAGGCAAGGGATACAGGAGTACTGATCCATAGAGGCACTTGTACCCCAATGTTTATAGCAGCACTCTCAACAATAGCCAAATTATGGAAAGAGCCTAAATGTCCATCAACTGATGAATGGATAAAGAAAGTGTGGTTTATATACACAATGGAGTACTACATGGCAATGAGAAAGAACGAAATATGGCCCTTTGTAGCAACGTGGATGGAACTGGAGAGTGTGATGCTAAGTGAAATAAGCCATACAGAGAAAGACAGATACCATATGTTTTCACTCTTATGTGGATCCTGAGAAACTTAACAGAAGACCATGGGGGAGGGGAAGGAAAAAAAAAATGGTTAGAGAGGGAGGGAGCCAAAACATAGGAGACTCCTAAAAACTGAGAACAAACTGAGGGTTTATGGGGGGTGGGAGGGAGGGGTGGGTGGGTGATGGGTATTGAGGGTACCTGTTGGGATGAGCACTGGGTGTTGCATGGAAACCAACTTGACAATAAATTTCATATTAAAAAAAAATCAACTGGGTAGGGAGGGCATGATGCAGGGGGAGGTAAACAGAAAAGCTGACATAAACTGTAGTTCCCGGTGGGTCCAAGGATTGTTAAGGTAAAAGAAGGGAGTAAACTGGAAAGATAGAAGGAGCTGGTGGGAGAGAGGGTTGCTTTAAGCGGTTATTGCAAAGGGCTGCCACATGGTCTTCTAGAGCTGGGTTGTCCCCTGCATAGTCAGGAGTCATTAGTGACCTGTGGCCACTGAGCACTGAAATGGGCCTCATCCGAGTCCAGATGTGCTGTAAGGGTAAAATGCATGCCAAATCCCCAAGACTTAGTAACAAAACAATAAAAAAGAGTGTAAAATATTTTATTAATAATTTTTAAAATATTGATTACATGTTGAAATGATAATCTTTGGATATGCTACATTAAATCTATTATGGAAATTACTGTCACCTGTTCCTTCTTTTCTTTCTCTCTCCTTCCTTCCTTCCTTCCTTCCTTCCTTCCTTCCTTCCTTCCTTCCTTCTTTTTTAATACTGCTTCCCAGGCTCTACCCTCAGAGATTCTGCTTGAATGTGTCTGGGGTGAGACCTGAGCATCATACTTTTTGTTTTTTTAACATTTATTTTTGAGAGACAGAGACAGAGTGCAACCAGGGGAGGGGCAGAGAGAGAGGGAGGCACAGAATCAGAATCGGAAGCAGCCTCCACGCTGTGAGCTGTCAGCACAGAGCCTGACAAGGGGCTCAAACTCACAAACCGTGAGATCATCACCTGAGCCGAAATCAGATGCTCAACCTACTGAGCCACCCAGGCGCCCCAGTTTCTTTTTAAATTTTTAAAAAATACTTACTTATTTTTGAGAGAGAGTGAATGAGCAAGAGCACAAGCAGGGGAGAGGGAGACAGGATCCAAAGCAGGCTCTGCGCTGACAGAGCCCAATGGGGGGTTTGAACTCAGAAACCTTGAGATCATGACCAGAGCTGACGTCGGATGCTTAACTGACTGAGCCACACAGGCGCTCCTTTCTTTTCTTTTCTTTTTTTTTTTTTTTTTTAATTTTTTTTTTAACATTTATTTATTTTTGAGACAGGGAGAGACAGAGCATGAACGGGGGAGGGTCAGAGAGAGGGAGACACAGAATCTGAAACAGGCTCCAGGCTGTGAGCTGTCAGCACAGAGCCCGACGTGGGGCTTGAACTCACGGACCGCGAGATCATGACCTGAGCCGAAGTCGGCCACTTAACCGACTGAGCCACCCAGGCGCCCCTCTTTTCTTTTTTTATAAATGTTTTTATTTATTTTTGAGACAGAGACAGAGCATGATCAGGGAAGGGGCAGAGAGAGAGGGAGGCACAGAATCTGAGGCAGGCTCCAGGCTCTGAGCTGTCAGCACAGAGCCCGATGCGGGGCTCAAACTCACAGACTGCGAGATCATGACCTGAGCCGAAGTCGGATGCTCAACCGACTGAGCCACCCAGGTGCCCCTAGTTTCTTTTTAAATTAAATATATGGCTCACATCACATTTCTGTTGGTCAGTATTGGTTTAGGGTATTACCATGGGGATAGTGGTTAAGGCAGAGCAAAGAGAGAAGTTCATCTTTGTGATGTTGAAATGACCAAGACTTACTGGCAAAGTTGTTTTGGAGAAAGTGCCAGTGAGCTAGGACAGAACAGTGTTTGAGAAATGAGGATGAATGGCCCAGGGCAATAGCCGGCTGTGCCTCTCAGAGGGCAGTAGGTGGTGTAGTTTGATGACAGGATATTCAAAGCTGGGACTTTAGGGAGGAGGGAAGGAGAATAGTGTGGAAGTAGTAACGGGGATCAAAAGGGATATCTGTGCCACATCCAGGGCTCCTGGTAAGAAGTCCAGGGGGACACATTTTGCTGCCACCTGACAGGGCTGCAAAGGGAGATGTGTCCTCAGAGGGGATCCAGGTTAGAGCAGGTGGGGAGAGTTGCGGGAAGAACAGGCACATTTGCTGGCAGTGTCTGTGAGTTCTGGTTTCGGGAGGTGGGCAGAGGAGCAAAATGTGGGGGGAGCTGGGCATCTGGGGCTTCCTGCGGTGACTGACATATGGGGTGAAGGGGCTTAAGCAATCAGAGCAAATGGAGGCCAGGTGCTGAGTGTAGGAAGCGCAGGGGAGGAGGGGGTCTTTCTTCACTCCTATTGGAGGGGCGGAGGGGGCCGGGGGTGGGGCTTCCTTCCAGGGAAAGCACGCCTCCCTGTCCCCCTGCCCCACAAGTGCTGTAATGCATCAAAACCCAGCCTAGGCCCTCTCAACCACTCGCTAGGTGATTTTTTTTTCAGCCAGTAACAGCTTCAGATTACTACTTGGAGGCAGACGACTTGTAAATGTGGGTACTCAGAGTTCTCTGCCCTCTGCTCCGGGTCGGGATGGCCCACTGCCCACCGTACCCCCTCTCATTCTTGGAAAGTCCAAAGCAAAGCACACAGCCTCACTCCCAGACCTGCACCTCACAGCCCTGAGCACCACACTCTGGGTAGGTACCAGCCAGAAGCTGGGCTGGGTCCATGACTCTCCTCAGCACCCGCCCTGCCCCCGCCCTCCTCCCCCCATGAAATGCAAACCATCCCTAGGTTCTGCCGATGATTTCATGCCTGAACAGCCCTCAGTCTGTCCACTTTCGTCCGTCTCCACAAGCCTCTTCCTCGTGCATGAGTCTGTCCACATCTGTGCTCTTGTGTTCTTCTCCACATTGCCCCTACAGTGAGATTTTCAACATTCCCACCTTTTCATGCATTCTTTTCAACCTGAAACCCTGCAGTGGCTCCCCACTGCTCTCAGGACAAAATATGGTCTGCATTTCTGCACCCCCCCACCCCCCCCAATCTTCCCAAACCCCCCCCCCAGCTCTCCCAGGTCACGCTTCTGCCTCACCCTCAGTGGTCCCCCACGCCGGGCCTCCCTCTGCTCACGTGGCCAATAGCCATCAAGGGCTTTGCACTTGCTACTACCTCTGCACAGAATGCCTTCTCCCTCCGCTTCACCTCATTAACTCCTACTTCTCTTTCAGATCTCAGCTCGGCCATCCCTTTCTTAGGCTCCCCCACCAGATCACATCTCCTTTGGGCATCACATATCTTTCCCTTTACCTGCAGTTTTGCATTTATGGTTATTTGATGGGTATTTATCTCCCCTAGTAGAGTACCCAAGGACGTGGCCCCTTCATAAGGGCTGGCATCATGTCTGTTACTGCTCAGTATTATATCCCCAGCACCTAACAAAGTCCTGCACATAGTAGCTACTCAATAAATGTTTGTTAAATGGATGAATGAGTGATTCAACATGATTCAAAAGCCCTTAAACACAGGGCCTTTCTGATCTAGTATGAGATTTCCACGGCTCTGAACTCAGCCGCAGTCAGTAAGTGTGTTCATCGCCCTGGGTTGGTGGCAGGCACTGGCTAGGCCGCCTACGCCCTGCTGCCACAGAGCATACGGACTCCTTTGCTGGAATTGGCTAGGTTGCTTGTAGCCTAGGCGAGTCCTCTGGTAGCATCTCACACTTGGGTACCAAGACTTGTCTCTCGGCTAGCTCCAGCAGGTGGAGAGGTCTCCACAGGAAGAGCTCAGAGTTCTGGGCGGATCCCCTCTTTCCGAGACTGAGTGTCCATCTGCTGTGTTCAGCGTGGCTCTGGATGGGCAGGTAAATAGCGACAAGCCCAGGGGGGAGAAGGCGCCCCAGGAAGCGCCAGCACGCTCTGTGGCTTTGCTCCGGAGCTCAGAGCTCGTGCTCCCTTTGTTGGTGTGGCCTGGTACGGTTTTTCATATTAGGCCCATCTTACTAAAGGGGGCGGGGGCGGTGGGAACCACCAGAGAAACATCGTGCTTCTTGTCTGGAGCAGCTAGGTTCTCTCTCTATAGTTCACTCCCCTGGCCCCTGAAATGTTTACTCCCTACAGTCACTTAATCTGCAAGGTACAGTGACGAAGACTCAATCTTCGAGGCCAGACTGTCTCCGATTTTGACTTTCCTGGGTTCAGGGAGAAGGAAGGCAGCAGACGCTCCACTAGGAGCTGCCTTGGTGCCAGCAACCCGCCTGTGCTGCTGTTGGAGCCCTGGGTCTCCTTTCCTGTCTGCCCTTCCCAGTTCTCTCGGCTGCTGACTCCTCGCCATCTGACCATCTGCTTACTCTGCCCCCACAACCACCGCGCATTTCTGCCTTGCTGATGCTCGCTGTGCTGTTGGGGGCCCATCTGGCTTAGACCTTGGGATGTACGGAGCCCTGCCTCCCTCCTGCTCCTCTGACCTCTGCTCCCTGGATGCCCCCTGCAGGCTCTGCTCGCTGCTGCTTTGGACCTGGCAGGATGAGACTTAAGGGGCGCCAGGGTGGCTCAGTCGGTTAAGCATCTGACTTTGGCTCAGGTCATGATCTCATGGTTCGTGAGTTTGAGCCCTGCCTCAGTTTCCGTGCTGACAGTAAGGATAGAGCATGCTTGGGATCCTGTCTCCCACTCTCTGCCCCTCCCCTACTTGATCTCTATCTCTCTCTCTCAAAAATAAATAAATAGGGGCGCCTGGGTGGCTTGGTTGGTTAAGCATCCGACTTTGGCTCAGGTCATGATCTCACAGCTCCTGAGGTCGAGTCCCATGTCAGACTCTGTGCTGACAACTCAGAGCCTGGAGTCTGCTTCAGATTCTGTGTCTCCCTCTCTCTCTGCCCCCCCCCTGCTCACGTTCTGTCTCTTTCTCAAAAATAAACATTAAAAAAAATTTTTTTTCTAAAGTTACACTACCAGGATATATCTTTTTTTTTTTTTAATGTTTATTTATTTTTGAGACAGAGAGAGACAGAACATGAACAGGGGAGGGTCAGAGAGAGAGGGAGACACAGAATGTGAAGCAGGCTCCAGGCTCTGAGCTGTCAGCACAGAGCCCAACGTGGGGCTCGAACCCACAGACCGTGAGATCATGACCTGAGTCGAAGTCGGACGCTTAACCGACTGAGCCACCCAGGCGCCCCTAAAAAATATTTTTAAAAAACACTTAAGAAAAGAGCTGGATGCTTAACCTCCTGGAAATGTTCTATTATACAAAAGTATGCTTATATATGAAATACATATAATTTCATATATAATCTCCAGAAGAATGTAGATGTAGTGTGTGTGTGTGTGTGTGTGTGTTACATATACAAAACGTGTATATACACACATGCAGATGGACAGACAGCTAGGATTTGATGGCATCATGTGATGGAAAAGAAAACAGTGGCCCCAGTACTCAAGGTGAGGGATGGAGTCGGCGGCTGGCCTGCAGAGGGTGTTTGATGCACCAGCCTGGGGCTCTTAAAGGGAAGAAATGATAGATGCAAGGGTGTAAGTGGAGGGCAGGAGTGTCTTCAGATAATAAAGTATTTGCATTGCAACTTTTTTTTTAGTTTTGAAAGTCAACAAAATCCAACATCCAGTTGGCTTCAACTTCCTTAACTGAAAAATGGGATAATAATGTACATTCCTCATGGGTTTATTGTAAGAATAAAATGGGGTGATATGTTTAACACTTATTTATTATTGAGGGACAGAGAGAGACAGAGCATGAGCAGGGGAGGGGCAGAGAGAGAGGGAGACACAGAATGTGAAGCAGGCTCCAGGCTCTGAGCTGTCAGCACAGAGCCCGACTGGGGCTTGAACTCACGAACCGTGAGATCATGACCTGAGCCGAAGTCGGACGCTTAGCCCACTGAGCCACCCAGGCGCCCCAGGGGGGATATGTTTAAAGTGCTTAGTTTTGTGCCTAGCTCCACATACTGAGTTTTATCCAAGTGAGCTATTATTATTGGTGGTGGTGGTTATGGTAGTCGTGTCCCTGCTGCTGCCACAGTGCCCAGCCCCACGCCAGGCACGCTGTTGACCCTCTGTCCATCTGCAGCCAGCATCCGGAAAGAACCTCATGATAGCACCCCTTGTTTGACTGCCTCTAACTTCTTGGTTTATGTTGTGTGCTCTTGAAGCAAATTTTCTGAGACCTGGTGAATATAAATCCTTGGAGGTGTGTAGAGATGTTTTAGGTAGCAAAGGTCCCTGTCTATTTTCTCACCTCCTCTCTCTTGCCTGGCCCCAAGCAGTTGGAAATGATCGGGTGGGAACATCTACTTACTTGCTACACTTTACACATACATACTACCTGAAAAAGCCAATTAGAACTGCTTACTTAAGAAAATCCCTAAGGGGTGCCTGGGTGGCTCACTCGGTTAAGCACCCAGCTTCAGCTCCGGTCATGATCTTGCAGTTTGTGAGTTTGAGCCCACTTTGGCTCTCTGCTGTCAGCACAGAGCCCAGTTCAGATTCTCTGTCTCCCTCTCTCTCTGTCCCTTCCTGCTGTGCTCTCTCTCAAAATAAATAAATAAAAATTTAAAAGAGTCATTAGGGCTTCTCCTGTTCATTGTGTGCATTTTGATAGCATCGACCCTGCAGTTATGCTTGAGACATCCTGGCCTAGTGAATGTGTCCTTCTGGGATGCTCTGAAGTGTTTCTACTTGTATTTAGAAAAGCTGGCTTAAAACTCGTAGGTTTAATGTTCTGCATCCCAAATGCTATTAGTTGTCAGTAAAACTAAGCCTGCCTACGCACTCTTCTATTCTTGATATATAAAGAGGTTCAGCTGCCTAACAATTAAACGTACTATATTTTGCACATGCACATTCCTCAGGGAGACATTTAGAGGGTAGATGGCATTTACTTTTGCGATGCTATCTGGAAACCATCTTCCTAACTTTCTTCCCCAAGTGGGTATATGGTTGACCCTTGAACAACCTGGAGGTTAGGGGCCCTGACTCCTGTGCAGTCAAAAATCTGCCTATAACTTTTGACTTCCCCAAACTTTATTAATAGATTATCATTGTCTGGAAGCCTTACCGGTAACATACACAGCCCATTAAAACATATTTGGTATGCTATATGTATTATATACTGTATTCTTACAACAAAGTAAGCTAGAGAAAAGAAAATGTTCATTTAATCTTAAGGAAGAGAAAAATACATTTACAGTACTGTATTTCTAAAAAAAAAAAAAAACAAACATATAAATAGACCTGCATAGTTCAAACCAATGCCGAAGGGTCAACTCTATTTTGAAGGGTTGGCAATGAGACTTTTGGTCTATAAAGCCCAAGACACAATCTCCAACATGCACAGGAAATCAAGTATCAAATTTCTAGCTGATCTTCATAGGGACAGGCCCAGGACCAGCTCCTACCTGTCAGAAAAGGTCTGCACTGCATGCTTAATATCATACACGGCCACACATGCTTGTGGCTGTGAGAAATGCCGGTGACAAAGACAGTAAGATGCCAGAGAAAAGAAAAGATCACTGGGGTCTGAGAAGATGAAATTGTAGTCTTAGGTAGAATTAGTCATTTAATAAAGTTGAAGGAAGGAGCAGGGCTTTGCATATACCAAGGCCCCTGAGAGGTCTGCCTGCCAACCCTGAAGGGGAAACCAGCCTTCAATGAACCCTTCAGAATTTCCCTTCTGGGCAGAACTGGGACTTGAATAATAACACCAAGCATTATATGGTACTTTCAGATAAAAAGTTTTATTTATTTTTCCATACGATGCAATAAGGGAGGTGGACTAAATATCACCACTCTTTTACATAGAAAATGAAGCAGAGAATGAAGACACTTTTCACTTATTTTGGGCACTCAGGCTGGGTCTCTGAACCCTGACCTCACTCTGCTCTCTTGTATCCAGGGTTGCTTTACCTGACACCAGGGTGTAGGGGAATATGAAGTCTCACATTACAGCCCTCAAGATACCCAGCTCTAGTCTAGACCCTGCAGCTTACCGGGTCTGACCTGGCCCCATCTCCTAAGCTCCCTGCTTGTTTTCTCATGGTAAATGTGAGGACTGCGTCTGGATGGTTTCTAGAGCATAGCCCAGAGGCTCGCTGACCAAGCAGGGGATAGCTCATTTGTAGGGCCAAGAACCGGAGATAAATACTGAGTATGGTGTGCCCGAGGGCACTGACTGCCTTAGATGGCAGAGAAGGCTGGCGGCACAGCAAGAGAGAAAAGGAAGCACCCGCGGGTAGATATAGTGGCCTTACAGGCCGAAATGTCATAGGTCTCCATACTTTGCAGGTAGTGAGTGTGTTGGAATTCAAGCGGCAATTTGGTAAATTTCCACGTTCAATTAAAGGTAAAAAGAGCCTAGGTCTTTCCCTTTGGCATAGCCAGGGGCACGGAGTCCAGGGCAGAGGAATCCGGTCGGACCAGTGGGGGCTCCACCTAACGCAGGCTCCGTTTGCCCCGGGGCTGCCCCGCCGCGCAAAGATTCTCAGATGGGCGGGTCACGGTGGGCGCCGACGTACGGTCCGCGTCCGTCCTCCGGATACCCCCCAGCCCCAAGTCCGCCGGCCGCCCTCGCCTCCACCCCGCCCCCCACCTCCGTTCCGGGTCTCTCCCTCCCGTGAAGCTTAACTGATCTGCAGGCGGGGGCGCGGGTGATGGGAATTCCTAGAAGCCTTAGGCGGCTGCCCAGGATTTAAAGTTAGGATCCTCCGAGGACACAGGAGGTTGGCGCTCACACCCCGCCTCCAGGTCACAGAAAGGCCCAGGGGGGCGTGGGCAGGGAGAACCCCACTCACCATCCCCGTCCACCCCGGATCCCGTTTCCACCCAGTCCTGCCAGTCCGGGCTGAGCCGGAGGGGGCCGGGGGCGGGGGGGGGGGGGGGGGGGGGGGGGGGGAGAGGGAGGAGCCCCGGGAGGTGGCGGGGGCAGGTAGCAGCAAGGCCGGGAGAGGAGGGGGCTGGGCCGCGGCGGAGGCGCAGTAGGGCCGCTTCGTCGCCTCTGGGGCACCCGTCGGACCTCCGCCGGCTCCGCCGGGAGTGGGGATAGTGAGTCAGATCTCGGGCACCCGCGGGTCGGGCGGGTAGCGGGGTGGGGGTGGGGGGGCGAGTCAGGAAATGACATCAGAGGCCTGTGCCTGGGGAGGGGAGGTCTGAGCCGGGCCGGGGCGGCGGGGGCGGCAGAGCGGGGGCGGGAGGACTTCGGCTGAGCCTCCGGCCTCAGGGCAAGAGCCGGGCCCCTTCCTGGGGGAGTTTCCTGCCGGGTCCGCCCTCCCCGCCTCTCCCCGCCCCCTCTCCGGGCCGCTCCTTGTATGGTCTGAGCGCCGCTCTCTCCCCGCCCCCTCCTTCCCTCCCTCTTCCCTGCGTCCCTCCCCGCCAGGCTGGAGGCTGCTCGGGACCCGGACGCAGAGTCCGCGCACCCGGCTGCGAGGCGGCCACCCGAGACGCGGCGCGCACGCTCCGGCCCGCGGTGAGGCGCGGGGAGCCGCCCGGCGGACGCGCACGGGGAAGGGCGGGGGCGCGGGCGCCGCGCGCGGGGGGGGGGGGGGAGGGAGCCGGGCCGGCGAGGGGTCGTCTGCCCGGGTCGCGCGCCGCGTAACCTGGCCGCCCGCCCCCAGCAGCCCGGCCCGGCCATGGCGGCCCCCCGCCCGCCTCCCGCGATCTCCGTGTCGGTCTCCGCTCCGGCTTTTTACGCCCCGCAGAAGAAGTTCGGCCCGGTGGTGGCCCCAAAGCCCAAAGTGAATCCTTTCCGGCCCGGGGATAGCGAGCCTCCCCCGGCCGCCGGGGCCCAGCGCGCGCAGATGGGCCGGGTGGGCGAGATCCCCCCGCCGCCCGCGGAAGGTATGCGGCTGGGCTTGGGGGCTGGACCCCGGCAGGCGCCGGGCCGGGGACAGCGGTGTCGGGAGTTTGGGGGTGTCTGGAAAGGTTGCGGCGAAGGGGGCTGGGCGCAGCTAGCCTGTCCCGAGCAGATGTTCTTACCTCATCGCGGAGCTCATGGCTGGGAGCCAGGGCTCCTGGGACCGTTCCAAGTCCCCCGCCTGGGGGGTGGGAGGCGGGAATGTGGGGCACGAATCTTCCCCTCTGGGTCCGTTTTCCCAAGTGTAACGGGAGCTGCATCACTCCTGGGTCGAGCCCCCGCCTTTACTGACCCCGTGCTCCCAGGGCGTCCTGCGTCTTCCTTTGCTTCCCACACGCTCTCCGGCGAAGGGGGGGTGGGGGGCGAGAGGTCTTGGGTTAGGGGTTAGAGCTGTGGAAGGAGAGTAACTTGGGGAAGGGGTAGTGGGGGCCCCGCTGACTGTCCTCTCTCCTGTCTTCTCTGGTCTTCCTACCTCAGACTTTCCCCCGCCACCCCCTCCCATCCTTGGGGATGGCGACGACTCGGAGGGAGCTCTGGGAGGTGCCTTCCCACCTCCCCCTCCCCCTATCGAGGAACCGTTTCCCCCTGCGCCTCTGGAGGAGGAGATCTTCCCTTCCCCACCGCCTCCACTGGAGGAGGAGGGAGGGCCTGAGGCCGCCATACCTCCCCCCCCCACAGGTATGGAAGCTTTGGAAGGGCGGCTACACTGGGACACCCCCAAAGGGAGCAGAGGAGAGTCCTTACCTCTGATCTCCCCTGCATCTCTGGCCTGATTGGGGTGGGGTGGGAACGAAGACCTGGGATGGGTGCTCAGACCCTGGACTCTCCAGCCCAGGGAGAAGGTGAGCAGTATTGATTTGGAGATCGACTCTCTGTCCTCACTGCTGGATGACATGACCAGGAATGATCCCTTCAAAGCCCGGGTAAGGGACTGGAGAGGGGGAGGGTGGGGGGAGGGGAGGAGGAGGGCAGGCCTGCTCCTCTAACTGAGCTTCTCTCCTCTCCCGCTACCTGTGCAGGTGTCATCCGGATATGTACCCCCACCAGTCGCTACTCCATACATTCCCAAGTCCAATACTAAGCCTGCAACTGGGGGCACAGCACCCCTGCCTCCTTGGAAGTCCCCTTCTAGCTCCCAGCCTCTGCCCCAGGCTCAGGCTCAGCCTCTGAGCCAGACCCAGTTCCACGTGCAGCCCCAGGTCAAGCCTCAGGTCCAGCTTCACGTGCAGCCCCAGCCCCAGCCCCAGCCCCAGCCCCAGCCCCAGCCTGTGCCTTTGGCGAACACCCAGCCTCGAGGACCCCCAGCCCCATCTCCGGCCCCAAAGTTTTCTCCAGTGGCTTCCAAGTTTACTCCTGTGGCTTCCAAGTTCAGCCCTGGAGCCCCAGGGGGACCTGGGTCACAGCCTAATCAGAAGTTGGGGTCCCCTGAAGCTCCCTCTTCCAGTAGCACAGGCTCCCCTCAGTCCCCCAGCTTCACCTATGCTCAGCAGAAGGAGAGGCCCCGAGTGCAGGAGAAGCAGCATCCAGTGGCCCCACCAGCGCAAAGCCAAAATCAGGTGAGGGAGGGTGGGGAGGCCAGGCTGAGACCAGGGGGCCAGAGAATGAGGGCGAAGGTGGTCCCAGTGAGGTGGGTGGCGTGGTGGGATAGGAGTTTGGAGCCTCTGAAGTTGGCCAAGCGGGTCAGTGGTAAGAGAAAGCTCTTCTGAGGAGGGCCTGGCAGGGTCTGGGTCTGGGTCTGGGTGGGGCCTGACTGGGCTTTGGGGGAGCAGAATAGGCTGTGAATCAAGGGAAGGATTTGGTGGACCCTCCCTTGCACCCTGCCCCCTGGAATGTTAAAGGGAGGGATGAGATCATCACCAGTTTGACCTTGCTTCTTCCCCCTTCTTAGATTCTTGTGTACATCTCTCTGCTCCTCTGAGCCACCCTCACGGCCCCAGGGCCCACCCCAGGGCCCATCTGGTGATAAGAGTCACAGTGGCAGTAAACACTGGCTGAGCCAGCATTTGCTGGGTGCCAGGCTCTGTGCTCTGTGCTCTGGAGGGAAGAGATCTCAGAGGTTAAGTCTGAGGGAGTCAGATGGGCCTGGGATAGAATTCCTGGCTCACAAGACCCTAGGCAAGTTAGGTGAACTTTCAGCCTCAGTTTCCCCATCTTTACCATAACACCCCACACAACAGTTTTGTGAAGATTAAGTGAGCTCACTCGAAGTAGAAAGTGCTGGGGTCTGTATCTAGCTCTTGAATGCTCAAAATAGAAAAGTTATTCCTGTCTGACCATTTCTGCCTTCTGGTTGGGGGGATTGAGGTCTGAGTAGAAGGGCCCCTGAGGGTCGTCTAGTCCTACCAGCCATCAAGTTAACTGACGGCGTGGGGGTGTGTGTTTGTGTGCAGACACAGTGGAGGAAGAGATACTAAATGCCAGTGAGTTTTGCAGAACCTGGTGTTTCAGAGCTCCGGACAGGCGTCAAGATGGGGGCCTGTGGGTTAGGAAAGGCATCATCGCACCTGAGTGCCTTGAAGGATGGTGGGACTTGAGGTTGGAGAAGAGCAGGAAGGGCATTTGGGCAGGAAGAGCATGAGCAAGACTCAAGGGCACAAGCATGCCAGGGTGTTTGGAGAACACACAGTAGTCGGTTCCTGTGGGAGGATTGCAGAGCTGTACCGAGGGAGGGAGGGGCTGGCTGGAGGGAGGAGGAAATAATAAAATAGCACACCAAGGGAGCATGTCCGTCCTGGAGAGTCACGAATGGGTTCTGAGGAGTTGCATGGCCAGGCTGGAGAGCTGGCGACAGCCGACAGCCCAGCCGTGCTTTTGGAAGCTTTGGGAAAAGTTTTTTGGCAGAGGTGCAGGCTGGAGGTAGGAGGTCAGCAAAGTGAGGGAGAGTTCATTCCTGGGCAACTGTAGTGTTAATGGAAAATAAGGTCAAGATAGGAGAGCTGTTAAAAAGGAAGAGCCTCCAGGCTTGGTAGCCGATAAGCCTTTGGAAGAGGAGGGGTGTGTTGGGGAATGACAGTATTGCTGACCGAATAGAGAAGTCCAGAAGGGGAAATGGTTCGGACGGGAAGGGGAGGGGTCCAGCTGTCAGCCTGTTGAGCAACAGGTTCCAGGAGGGCTTGGCCTCAGCTGGGACTGTCATTCAGTTAGAAATGGAGGCCTGGGTGTCAGGTGGGGGCGGCAGACTCGAGGTGTGGGTGTACATGGTGTAGTGTGTGGTGCCCCGGGCGTGGCACGGGCTGCCGAGGGGCCCAGGGGTTGCCGAGCAGGAGGAGCTGAGGGCCTGGGAGGAACCTCGGGTGATGCTCAGGTTGACCACGAGGGAGGGGGGCAGGCAGAAGAGGGGCTCCAGACAGAGTGGGGTCTCGTTGGAAGAGAGTGTGATGGCTGAGGAGTTCTTCAGTGGTGCGGGCGAGGACTGAGCCCAGAGATTTGACTATTCAGAAGTCCTAGATGGCTGTGGGGTGGCCTGTTGGTGCCCTGTGGTGGGGAGGGTGTGCGTGCGTGTGTGTGTGTGTGTATGTGTGTGTGTGTGTGTGTATGCGTGAGAGAGAAAGAGAGGGAGAAAAGCAGAGGGAAGAAGCTGATGAAAGAGGGGTTTATGATGCCTGAGAGCAGGGGCTGCTGCTAGGATGGAGTCCTGGAGGGAAACACGGGGTCACCCCCCGCCCCCAGGCATTCCCAGAGAGCAAGGGCAGTGTGGCCACAGGGTTTTCTGGGAGAGGAGGGAGCTGGAGCTGGCTGGCTTCCGTCTTCTCGGTCATGTAGGAGGTGAGGTCATCGGTGAGCCGGGAGCGAGGGGAGGACGCAGTTGGGGGCTCGAGGAGATGGAAAGGTTTGGAACAGCTGCTGTGGGGAAGGCGACTGGGAATCCGCAGGAGCCAAATACCAGACAGCCGGGCTGAGGCTGGAGGGCGCAGAGGGCGCTGCAGTGTTTGGAGAACCCACTCTGCAGTGTTCAGGGAGCCCTCCACCTACTTCCTGCAGCTTGGAGTCAGAAGCAGGAAGCAGGCAGTGGCATGACCCAGGGTTGAGATGGAGCCAGATGAACAAGAGATGGTGGCTGAGGGTGGCCTTGTAGAAATGAATGGTTAAGGGAGCAGACTGGGTGGGGAGGCGAGCCAGAAAGTTTCGATGCATAAGACGCAGGGGGTGGGCTGGGAAGCAGAGGAGCCTTTCTGATCGGCTCATTCGGTTGGTGTGAATGGGGAAGGAGGGCGGAAGGTAATCATTGGGAGGTCAAGCCTAGGATCATGGCGTAAGATGAGCTTGACCAGTGAGTGGCAATTTCGAAGTGTTCCGTGGTGGAAGGTACCTGAGCTGGAAGCACGTTTGGAGCCACTGAAGTTGAAGAGCTAGAGGGCCGAGGGCCACGGGTGTTGAAGCTGTGGCAGGCAGAGAGGAAACTGTGGCTGCACTGAGTATGTCTTGAAGGGTTGTGCATACCTGCGGGGAGCTGATGTCCGTGAATGGTTCCTACTTCCAGAGAGCGGGACAGGCGTCTAAGTGGTACCAGAGAGCAAGGGCCCTTCCTCTGTCCCCAAGACGCCAGGAAGGGAAGATTGGGAGAGGGAGGGGTGGAGCTCACATTGTGGGAAGGGGCTTACAGGGGACGCTCTATGTGGAAAACGCCTGGAGCTCTGGATGCACACGGGTGGGGTGTGAGCACGATGGAGCCGGGGCCGAGGGGAAGGTGGCTGTGGGAGGAGGTAGCTCGGAGGCTTTGGGGTTCCAGTGTTACAGGAACCGAGGCGTTATTGGCAGGCGGCAGGTAGGACATTCCATTCTGTGGGGGCCGCAGTCCTGGGAAACCAGCCCCATGTTTCTGTGGGAGCCTCGTGGAAGCACTGGTAGCCCCTGCGGCAGCTCCCCCTGGGACCGCTCGGGGTTCCTGGCAGTGCCCCCCACCCCCAGTCCGCAGCTCTCCCAGGACCCTCTTGATAGAAAGGGGAGGCGGGTGGAGGGAATGGTCCTACTCTGAGGCCTGCCGGGGAGGCCGCTTGGGGAGCTGTGGGCTGGGCTCCCAACGACAGCCCTGGGGGTTTAACCTGTGATTCCCGCCTGTGTTGTATCCGCACGCTGACAGGGGCCGCTCAGAGCAGGCGGGCCGGGTAGGTGTGTGTGCACACGGGTGCACACGCCATCACGTGCCGACCTCTTCCGTGGGGGGCCATGTCTGCGCATGCTCTGTGGAGTTGATGCGTGGCCGGGTGTGTTGGCTGCTTCGGTGACCTCAGCTGCTGTGTGTGTGGCCTCTGTCCGCTCAGTTGTTCTGGCCTGTCCGTGACTGCCTGGGGGGTGGGGGGTGGGGGGTGGGCAAAGTGGGTGGAAGGTTCATCCCCTTCCCCTTATTTGCGTGGTGCTGGGGGTCAGGGAGGGAGAAGGAGGAGCTTTCAGAGTCCAACGTGAGCGTCTGGGAAATGCGCGGGGAGTCAGTCCTCATTGGAAGGAAGTGGCCAAGCTGGCTGGGGAGAGTTCTTGGAGGAAGATGACTGTCGAGAGAAGATGAAGAGAGTGTTGGGGTTTCAGGTCCGCTCCCCTGGGGCCCCCGGACCTCTGACTCTGAAGGAGGTGGAGGAGCTGGAGCAGCTGACCCAGCAGCTGATGCAGGACATGGAGCACCCTCAGAGGCAGAACGTGGCTGTCAACGGTGAGCTCACGGCCTCCCGCCGCTGCCCCACAGGCTCCTGGGCTCCGCCCCCCGCCGCCAGAGCCTCCGATCCCTTGCCCTGCTCCTTCCTCCTATTGACTTCTGTTTTCTCTGGCCTCTCCAGAGTCCTGTGGCCGGTGTCATCAGCCCCTGGCACGCACGCAGCCTGCAGTTCGGGCTCTGGGGCAGTTGTTCCACATCACCTGCTTTACCTGCCACCAGTGTGAGCAGCAGCTGCAGGGACAGCAGTTCTACAGCCTGGAGGGGGCGCCCTACTGTGAGGGCTGCTATACCGTGAGTCAGGGCTGGGCCGAGGGGCACGCCGCCGGGCTCAGTCAAGGGCCGGGTGGGGACTTGGGGCCGACGCACCTCGGCAGCTGCCTTTTGGGTGCCAGTTCCTTGCCGATGTCCTGCTGCTACCTCCTTAGGACACCCTGGAGAAGTGCAACACCTGCGGACAGCCCATCACTGACCGCATGCTGAGGGCCACCGGCAAAGCCTACCACCCACAGTGCTTCACCTGTGTGGTCTGCTCCTGCCCGCTGGAGGGCACCTCCTTCATTGTGGATCAGGCCAACCGGCCCCACTGTGTACCCGACTACCACAAGTGAGGACCCACCTCCTGTCTTCTGGGCTCTTCTCTGGCTGCCAGTCGCGGTCGTCTGGGAGCTGGGTTGCCTCCTGATTCTGAGACAGCCCCCAACCCCTGGCCTTCCTTTCTGGCCCCACATCCTGTGTGTAGGCAGCAGAGACCAGTTCATCTGGATTTAGCTGTCCAGTGGCCTCAGACCTTGGTAGCAAGTCTTGGCTGCTGGCAAGTGCCCTCTGGCCTTTGGCTCGCTGAGGCTTCTCGTGGGTGCGGTCTTGCGTTCAACAATGTGTGCTGGAATGACTTCATTTCACGCAGGCTGGGTTCTAAAAGTTCTTTCGGAAATCAGCTTTTTGGAATTCTGGTTTTTCCCTAGAAACAGTGTTTACAAGGTGGCTACTTTCTGAGGCCAGTGGCAGAATCCCATAGCTCAAGGGCGGTGTAGGGAAGCTGCAGAATCCGACTCCCACCTCTGACGGTGTGTCTGAGGTGTGTGTTGTTAAGAATTCCACCTTAGGCGTCCAGAACTTCACATCCCTCCCTCCATACACCCCAGTGGTCTGGCAGAGAGACACCTGCGTGGCCGAAGGCTAGGGTCAAGGGTCCAGGGATGGGGGCTGGAGAAGGATGCCTCTGACTGCAGTGTGGATGACAGACGGAGTCAAGACCCAGTGGCAGAGGTTCCTGGAGTGGGTGAGGGGAAAGGTGGGAAACCCCCTTGACAAGGGCCAGATAAGGTGGCTCGTCTCAGGAACGCAAAATGGGTTTTTGTGTGGCTTTGTGTGGCGCAAAATGGGCTAAGTCTGCCCTGTTGCCACGCAACCGCGGTCTCCCTCCCCTTCGCTTTCACGGGCAGCCCTGGGTACCCCTTGCCCCGTGCTGACTCCTGCCCCGCTCTCGGCCCCTCCAGGCAGTACGCCCCCAGGTGCTCGGTCTGCGAAGGGCCCATCATGCCTGAGCCTGGCCGCGAGGAGACCGTGCGAGTGGTCGCTCTGGATAAGAACTTCCACATGAAGTGCTACAAGTGTGAGGTTGGCCGGCCCCCAGGGCTGGGAGGTGGTGGGACACTGCTCGCTACCAGGTGGTTGGTGGGCAGTGCCAGCCTGGAGGTCGCAGTTGCAATTTTGAGGGGGCGCGGTGCCCATACCTGTCCCCACCCAGATGCTCCCATCACTGCCCATGACGCAGGGAGGGGTTTCTGTGGGGTTTCACTGAGCTTCCACTGTATTTCAGATAAACCAAGAAAGGGGGCGGCCAGTGGGAGGAAAGGGTGTGGGGCTTCACTATTTTGGGGAGAGGGGATGTGCTTGGTGAGGCTAAAGGAGGAAGTGAGGGGAGTTGAGGCAGGTGGGGGAGGCCACACATCTTTTATTGGGTGGAGGCCTTGGGAACAGCTCTTCCCACTGCTCACCTTGGGCAGGAGAGGCCTAGGGACAAGAGTGAAAATGGGCAGTAGAAGAAGTGAGGATAGGGCTTAGGGGTAGGTGTGACTGGGGACACAGGCAGTGACGCTGGGCATCAGCCAAGGCATGGAGCATTTGGTCTTCCTAATTTAAAGGCGGAGGTGTCGGTGGGGGGGGGGGGGGGGGGGGGCGGGCGGTGCACCGGGGCCTTCCCAATGGCGGACTCTTCCTTCCTTCCAGGACTGCGGGAAGCCACTGTCCATTGAGGCGGATGACAACGGCTGCTTCCCCCTGGATGGCCACGTGCTCTGCCGGAAGTGCCACACTGCCAGAGCCCAGACCTGAGTGGGCACCGGCGAGTCCGTTCCTTCCCCATTAGCGGACCATCCACACTGAGACCACCCTGCCCTCCACCTGCCCTGCCCCCCTTCAGTTATCTTCTGATGTTCAGCCTCTCCTTCCACAGCAGCCCCTGCCCCGTATCCCAGGTGTCCTGTGCAAAGCCCCGACATGGCCTAGGGCTGCAGCGTCCCAGCTCTGGGTCTCCAGTCCACCCCTGTCCTGCAAGGACCACCCCCCCCCCCCCCAGGTGTGCCCCACCTGAGGGGGCACCAGGTTGAGCGCTGCTGCTTTCACTGCTGCACCGATGCCCTTGGCTGGTCCCCTAGCAGCCGTGCATTCTGCTTGCTGAGGGCCTGGAGACCCCCTGACTCGGGGAGGCTGGGCTGGGCTGGGCTGGGTTGACTGGCCTGGACACCCCCACCCACCCCCATGCGGCCGGGTTGTGGCTACAGCTACAGATAAAAAAAAACCACCTGTTTTCCAGAATTCTCAGGAATCTTTCTTGTGTGTACAGCCCTCACGGGTGGGATGGAGGAGATACAGGGATAAAAAAGCCTGGGGTAAAGGTGAAAACTCCGTTCCTGTTTATTTACAAAAATATATATGTATATGTATATATATTAAACCCTCCCCCAAGTCCCTCCCCCAATTACCTTTCCCCTTTACCCCCACCTCCCTTTTTAAAACAAAGGCTCCTGGGTCCAGAGGTGAGTTCCTCAGGCAAGGGTGGGCAGGAGCAGCACCGAAGGCCTACATCTTGTAGGATGAGGGGAGGGCCATGGGGAGCGACCATGGCCCCATCCTTGCTCTTTGAGGCCAGGGTAGGTGCAGGAGGGGCTCAGTCCTTGAATCCCTGAATACTGCAAAGGATGCGCTTCTGGTGTCCCGGCAGCGTGATTCCCATCTGTGCCAGGTCCCTGTGGGCGACGAAAGGGGACTGTGAGTCTGGGCTCAACCCCCAGCAGCCCTCCCTGCCTGGGGCCCCCTCTCCCCCCGGGGTTCTCACTCGGCCGTCAGCTCCAACACACACTCCATGGTGTCCAGCCCAGCCGAGCGGAAGTGCAGAATGTAGCGTTTCATTCGTATGGATTCCAGCCACTCAGGGACGCTTCGATAGGGGATCCCATCGGAGCCACTCAAGCTGGGAAGGCGGAGCGTCACCCTGTGGGACAAGGGGTCCCTCGGTTGCACGGGACGTGCAGGGGCTGTCCGCAGCTTCCTGCCCCAGCTTTTCTGAGATCGGGGCTCAGCCTCTGAGCATCTGCAGCCAGCATTCAAGTTGGGTGTCTGAGCACAGAGATTATCTGGACTTTGTGGATTAGCCTGGCCATTGTCTGCGAACTCATTTCCTGGCCCAAGTCCTGGTGTGCTCACGGCAACAGGCAGGCTGACGGTCCTGTGGCACTGATAGACTCAGGGGAGGTGACAGCCCTGGGAGCCCCCAACAGAAGCATGCCATCAGCCCATCTCCCACGGGAGTGGCCAGTCCTGAGTGACTGGTGGCTGGTTAAGACTCAAGCGTCAACCACCACAGTTGAGAGGAAGCAGACGGCAGGAGAGCGGAGGCTTTAGAAGCTAGGCATGGTCCTGCCGTTTTCGGGGCGGCCCCCTGACTTCTGGGAGCAGCCACGGCTTGCCCCCTCCACCTCGGCTGTTATTCTTGCACTCTGACACCCTCAAAGACAATGAGTGTTGCTGTGCTAAAGCCAGCCAGGGCCAAAACCATTAGCAAAGTAAATCTGCTGGGGGAAAAATATTCAACATTCCAGAAAGATTAGCACACGCAGTCTCCAGTATACGAGGGAGTTGTTGCTCCAAAAGATAGTTTCAAAAGCCGGAGCTTGGAGCATATTTTCTCCCAGAAACAAGGTTATATATGGTGGTGTGATATGGAGGCCAGCATGCCAGGGCTGGTTCACCCGATCCAGCATTCAGAGTCCAGCCGTGCCCATCTCCCCCACCTCACTCCTGCCACCAGTTCATTCTCCACATGCCGGCAATGTTTCTGGTAAAACACGATGCTGACCATGTCCCTCCGACTTACAAGCTGGTCAGTGGTTCTCTGCGCTCAGGGTAGAGTCCAAACTTCTCAGCAGAGCTGGTCCCCCTTGCACTGACCCCACCATCTCTGCTGGGACCCTGCGCTATTTGTAACCGGTCTTCCCTAAGCTCCCCGACCCAGGCTGGCCATGTGCTCTGGGAGACCCCACGAGGCTGTCCCTCCCTCGGCCATGACATGCACACATCCCACTGTCTAGCACTTGCCGGTTACTCTATCTCCCCCACCCCAATCCCCACCCAAGTGAACAAGCTCTCTGGAGTAGTTATTGGGTCGTAGGCACTGTTTATATGTGCTTTCCATCTCTGTGCTTGCTTTCTATCCTACCAACCCAGACTTATCAAGGATGGGACGGCGTCTTCTCCCCAAGGGCAGACGCCGCACTCTGTCCACAGGTCCACAGGCCTAGCACTCGGTGAATGTTGCTGAACGCCCATTTTCCTTCTGCCAGATCTGCCCTCCGAATCCCCTTGCCCTCTCCAATGTGGTTACCTGGGATCAAAGTTGGCAATGGTCCTCAGGGGGTGGGGGTTGGCAAGCAATTGCTCCAGATGTGCCTTCAGCTGGTGGAAGGAGGGCCGACGGGCTCGGTCATAGGCCCAGCAGTTCTTCATGAGTTCATAGAGAGGGGCAGGGCAGTCCACGGGAGGGGGCAGCCGGTACCCATCCTCAATGCTCTTCATTACCTGCAGCAGGGGAGCAGGGAGGGGCCCCATGAGAAGCCTCTGTGCACACAAGATCACTGCGATAGAGCCTCTTCCCACCCCCTGACCAGTAGGAAAGAGAACAGGGAGTAAGACAACGGGGACAGAGGAGCAAGAGTGCAGAAAGGCTGGGTCAGGGAGAAAGAATAGGATGTCTGCAGGAAGGGGCCACGGGAAGGTTTGGGGAGATGAGAAGTCAGTCAGGGGTGACATGGGGAGGACTACCCCAGGCTTACCTCCTGATTGCTCATCTCCCCGTACGGTTTGTCCCCAAAACTCAGAACCTCCCACATCACAATCCCAAAGCTCCACACGTCGCTGGCCGTGGTGAAGGTGCGATGGGCAATGGCTTCGGGGGCTGTCCAACGGATGGGGATCTTTCCTCCCTAACAGGGCATGTAGGGCAGAAAGGTGATGTGTTTCAGGGCAAGGAGGGGCGCGAGAAAGCACCTGTGCAAAGGGATGAGTCATTACTGTGTCCACAAAAGCACGCGTCCCATACTCATACGTGTGTGACTGTATGTATGCCACACAGTTGCATGCGAGTATAGACGCAGCGAGCACAGGGCTCTAACCTGGGTTTCGTAAGTGCCATCAAAGTTGTCCAGAAGGCGGGTGAGGCCAAAGTCAGACACCTTGCAGCACAGGTTCTGACTCACTAAGATGTTCCTGGCGGCCAGGTCCCGGTGGACATAACTGTGGTCGCTGAGGTAGTTCATGCCTGACGCGATGCCCTGCAGCATAGCCACCAGCTGCCCAGGGACCAGCTGGTCTTCCTGCTCCTGTAGCAGGGTGAGCGGGCCAGTTAGGCACCGGGCAGGGTCTCCTCCTCCCAAACCAGGAGCCCAAACCCAGGCATCCATGGTGCATTCCCCTCCCCAGCTGGCTGTCCACCCTCCTCACCCTCAGGAAGGCATCCAGGGCTCCGTTCTCCATAAACTCCGTGATGATCATGATGGGCTTTCCTGAGACACAAAGCACAAGTCGGCCTGGCAGCCTCTACCCATCTCCTCCCAGAACCAGACTTCCTGCCCTTGGCAGCAGATCTCCCCTACGCTTCCGGTGCTCTCATGCCCTCCCTTCCTCCTCCTTCCCTCCCCATGCTCCTGGAGACCACTGCTCCTACTCTTGGTGACGACGCCTTCCAGATGCAAAATGTGTGGGTGGCTGAACTGGCCCATGATGGTGGCCTCTCGAAGGAAGTTCCACCACTGGCCGTCTGGAGATGTGTCTTTCAAGGTCTTAATGGCCACAGTCTTGCAGTCCTGGCTGGGGATCCTCAGGGTCCCTCGATACACTTCTCCAAACTCTCCTGGGTGGAAAGAAAACAGGCCATGGCCCAATGCCCCTGGGGGGACAGGTAGCAGTATCCTCTAGCACTCTGGTTCTTTTCTTCACTGGATCAGAAAAGTGGCTTGCCCTTTGTGGGACAGGGGCTTGGGCCGTACTTCCTAGGGAAGGGGCCAGGAGTCTGGAGGAGCGGTGCAGCCACACAACCTGTTCGGCACAGTGTCCCAGGTGAGCAGAGTTCTCAGCTAACAGTAGGTGCTCGGTAAATGCCAGGTGAGTGCGTGCTGTGCAGTGGCACCGGGCTGTGTTTATAAAGGGCGGGGTGGGCCGGGGCCAGTGCGCCAGTGACTGGGGAGGCTAACCATTGCCTCCTCTCGCGCGAGCTCCTCCGGTCACAGCGCAGCTGGCTTGGCTGCAGAGCCAGCAAGGACACTGCTGAGCTTTGTTCTCTGCTCAGATCCGTTTCCTCTAGTGACCCAAGGGATCAGGGCAGCCCAAGGACACTGGGCCCCTGGTGGGGTGGAATGCGGGGCGAGGGAGGCTCTGAAGCTCTCCCACGTTTGGGAACCATCTGAGAAGAGCCTGAGCCTGGGGATGACGACCCCTCTGCTGACAAAGATGATGTGTTTAAGGCTGTTCATCAGAAACTCCATAACCACCAAAGCAAACTGTGTAGGAAGCAGGGGCTGCTTGAGGACATCTGATAAAGGGGTTACAGCATGACCACAGCAATTCGAGGAAGATTCAGGGTAGAGCAGAAAGGAAACTCATCTAGGAGCTCTTGGGTCAACTGACGGGCCAGCCGGCTCGCAGCTCTGTGCTGCCACACACAGGGGACCTGCGGGGCTCACCTTCCCCTATGACAGTGTCCACAATCAGCCAGCCTGGATCAAGCTCCTGGGTGAAGTCCAGGGCTCCCTGGGCAGGGTCCTCATATGCTTGGAGGTCCACATACGGCTTAAGCCACAGCTTGTCCTCTGTAGGCAGAACGGGGGGCAGGGGGCTCACCACAGGAACTCGAACTTCAAGGCTCAGGAGTTTTTTTGTTCCCATAAGAGTCCTGTTTTGGCTAAAGTGGGAGAAAGTCTCCGTCCTTAGCAATGAGGTTCTTCCTCTGTCTACGCGCAAAGCTCTATGTCCTCGCCCCCAGAGTCCCAGAGCTGCAGGCAAGAACCTGGGGCTGAAAGCTGTTCACAGCCTCGAGTTACCCAATCTTTCCATGGCTTGCTGACCACACTTCAAATCTCTTGCCCTTCCTCCTCACCCCTGCTAGCCATACTCCTCCAATCACTCACACCTCATTCACATTCCCAGACAAGCCTCGCCCTCACCCTGTTACTCGGAGGGACCACTGCCTCCCCCTTTCGTGGGGGCACCTAATGAGGTGACCGGTAGGAAGTCCACATGCCTCAGAGGACTTCAGGGAGCCTGCCAGCAACCCCCTTCCCACCAAGCCTCGGCCAGCAGACCTGGCCAGCCAGGGTGTCGGAACAGTGGCACCAAGAGCTAACAGGTAATTGCACAGAGCCTCTGGGGGGCTATCAGTACAAAGTTAATTAACCAAAGTTAATTAGGTAGCAAAACAGAAAAGCTCCAGAGACCATGGCCCCGACTCGTGCTCCCAGAGTTGGCTTGGCAAATGTGGGTTCTTTGGTTCTATCCCAGTGGCGCCTCCCAAGCCCCCCCCCTCCCCACACACACACACAGGTGCCCTGGGCTCACCTCGGTTCACGTCAGTGACGCGATCACGGGGCCTCTGCTGGTGTCGCCGCTGAGCTTTCCTGCAGGGGTGAGGGAGCATTGCTTTAGAGTCCCAGGACTGCCGCAGGGGCCCAGGGAGCTCTGGCTGCGTTTTACCCACAAACCACAGGGGCTGGGGGCACAGGACGGGGTGGGGGAATGCTGGAGGGAGCTTTCATACTAGCGGAGGGGAGGGGTGTTGGGGCTGCATTCCAGGGCTTCTGGGGCCCCGGGTGGCAGCTGGCAAGGGGCAGCAACAGCACCTTGAGCGGAAGAAGAGCATCCCCAGCAGCAGAGCTACGCCCAGCAGCAGCCCAAAGATGATGGCCACAATCTCTCCTCCAGTCAGGCCCCTGGAAACTGTGGCACAGGGGGTGAGGAGGGCTGGAGGGCTCAGAGTCCACAGGGACGATGAAGGCTACAAGGGCACACCCAGGGGCAGGTCCCTCAGTGGGCCTCGGGTGTGTGTCCCCTGTGCGAGGAGATGGGGGAGTGTGGGGGGGGGAGCATGCGGAGAGGCCTCACCCTGGGGCCCCTAGCTTTGGGCTGCCTGGTGACAAGCACGAAACCGGGGGGCTAGGAGGTTTGGCAGGATCCTGGCTGGCAGTATCCAGCAGCAGAAGGTGTTCTGAGGAGGGGCGCCTGGGTGGCTCAGTTGGTTTAGTATCCCATTCTTTTTTTTAAGTGTATTATTCATTTTTGAGAGAGACAAAGAGAGTGGGGGAGGGGCAGAGAGAGAGAGAGAGGGAGAGAGAACCCCAAGCAGGCTCCATGCTGTCAGCGTGGAGCCCGATGTAGGGCTCAGACTCACAAAACATGAGATCATGACCTGAGCTGAAACCAAGAGTCAGTCGCTTAACCACCTGAGCCACCCAGGTGCTCCCGGTGTCTGACTCTTGATTTCAGCTCAGGTCATGATCCCAGGGTCGCGGGACTGAGGTCCCAGGTCCTTGCTGAGTGTGGAGCCCGCTTAAGATTCTTTCTGTCTCTCTCTCTCTCTCTCTCTCTCTCTCTGTGTGTGTGTGTGTGCCCCTTCCCCTGCTTGTGCTCTTAAAAAAATGTCTGAGATTACTATGGGGAGGGGGCTTTGTGGGAATCCATGTGGGGCTCTCTCCTCTGAGGCAGTTCCTATGTGTACGTGCAGGTATGTGCATATGCACATACATAGCGGAAGAGGAAAGGTCACTGATTGGAGCAGTGTTTGAGAAGCCTCAGTGGGATGACGTGTGCATGTGTGTTTGGGGCAGAACACAGGATAACCCACCCACCTGGAGGGCTTGTCCGGAACTCATGGTCAGGGGAGAAAGGGCCAGGCCCTAGAGGGGTCAGCATTCGAACTCTGACAATGTACGTGGTGTCTGGCTGCAGTTCGGTCAGCAAGACCCTGGGTTCTAGAACCATCTGGTGCCTTTCTTCGTCCTGTGGATGAGAACCAACGGAAACTGGGCTGTGCAGAGAGAGATCTGGTGGAGGCGATGGCAGTCTTGGGATCATGTGGACAGGGGTGGCTTGGGGAATGGTCAGGGCAGGGCTGTTTGCAGGCTTTGTCCTGAGAAAGCCACACCGTTCACTTCGGCCAGTTCTCCCTCCGTCCCATCACCCAGGCTAGGAATGGCGAGTTGTGCCCCAGAACAGACACCCAGACACCAGGGACTGTTTCTCTGCCTCATCCTCACCTGATTCAGCACATGCAGCTCGTAGCTCAAGTTCCCCCCTGGACTGCGGGGCCGGGACCCTGCCCAGGTCAGTTCCAGCTGCCGTGGCTCCTTCTTTACCAGCCTCAGGGACAAGCCTGACAGTGACTCTGTGAGTCAAGAGGGTTCCAGGGGGTTTGGGAAGAAAGAAGAAAGAACCTAGGTCGCTTTTTGATTGCTTTCTGCCCGTCAATCTGTCTCTGTGGTCCTGAGCCCTTCTGGTTTCCTCCAGTCCTGTCCTGGCCCCTGCCCAGGTCACTCACCTGCGTGCCCCATGCTGATGCTCAGTGAGGTGCTGGCATGCGTGGATGGGCCAAACCCCGACACTCCATTCTGGGCCTCAACGTTAAAGGTGTAGTTGGCGTAGGGTTCAAGGCCGTTGACACGCACGGCCGGTGCCGTGAGCCCGCTGGCTCCCGGGGAAAAGCGCACAGTTCCCCCGCAGGGTTGGCAGGGTCCCCCGTCCACTGCTGCTCCCCGACACTGAGAACACCCCACACTGTACCTCACATCCTGGCGCCCCCCCATATCTGCTGGGGGTTCCCAACGCAGGGAGAGCTGAGTCCCCAAAACAGAGAAGCTCAGGTTTCGGGGAACTGAGGGGGGCCCTGTAAGGAGAAGAGGGGCCATTAGGTGGAACCAGCTTTGCTCTCATCTAACCTGCTGGCCCCTGCCTCCTCCCACCGCTGAAGGCCTTGCTGGGAGATTGGATTCAGACCCAGCTCAGCTCTGCATTCTTCCAGGAAAGTGGGGGGAGGGGGAGGAGCTCTAACGTCTGGCACTTTAAATGGTGCTCAATTTCTGAAAAGTTCTGGAAAACTTCGACCTTAACATGGGCTCACCAAAAGTCCTGCGCTTTCTCACAGATGGCCAGGCCCTCCCCCTTGGACTCACGCGTGCACGCCACTTGGGGGCCCTCCCCCAGGGCTCGGAAATGGCCGCTCTCACAGGTGCAGACGGTGGCCCCCTCCGGCTCGGCTGTGCTGTGCTCTGGACACTTGAGACAATGTGGTGCATCTGTGTCTGCCCGGTAGGAGCCGCTAGGGCAGGCTGGAGGGAGAAAGCAGCAGAGCCATGGTTGGCCAATGTGTTTACAGGCAGAATCATCCCCATTCGCCACCGCCTCCAATCCTCTGTACCAGAAGCACCCTGCATGTGTCTCCTGGGGTGCTCAGCCACACAGTCAACACTTCGCGGAGATGGAGCGTGGACCTCCTCCCTTCCCTCGGCACCTGGAGGCCCTCCCCCGAGTGGCCCCTGCAAGTGCCCACCACCTCCTCCGGCCTCCTTACCCAGGCATCCTTTACCGCTGCTGCCTTCCTCGTAGCCAGGCTCACAGTGGCATCGGCCCACGGGCACCAACCACTCACCCTCCGGACTGCAGTGCATGCGCGGTGCACCTGCCGGACCAGGGCTGGCCTGGGCATGGGGCAAGCAGGTCCCTGCCACTTCCACCAACCCGCCGGGTCCGGGCAGTGTGTCGGGGAATCGGGCCAAGCCCTGCACGGCCTCAGGACAGCGCTGGTAGAACACCCTTACAGACACCAGGGCCACGCAGGCACCTGGGTTGTGGAAAGCGAGGTAGAGGCCTCGGTGGGTCAGGCGGCCCAAGGAGCAGCGCTCCACGTTCAGCTTCACGGCGCCAGACGCGAGGTCTCGGATGGTGAAGCTCTGGTCTGCAGCCACAGTGGTCACCTGGGAAGGAGAGGTGTCCGAGAAGGGGATGGTAAAGTTATGCTTCACTCCCACGGGACAGAAAACAGTTGTTTGCTCTATACTTTATAGTTCAGGGGAGCCTGGGTGGCCCAGTGGTTGAGCGTCCGACTTTAGCTCGGGTCGTGATCTCATGGTTCATGAGTTCAAGCCCCACATCGGGCTCTCTGCTGTCAGTGCAGAGCCTGCTTTGCACCTTCTGTCCACCCCGCCGCTCCTTCCATGTTTGTACTCTCTCTTTCAAAAATAAATAAACATTAAAAAAACACTTTAGGGGTGCCCAGGTGGCTCAGTCACTTAAGCCTCTTACTTTGGCTCAGGTCACGATCTCACGATTTATAGGTTCCAGCCCCATGTAGGGCTCTAGTCTGATGGCTCAGAGCCTGGAGTGTTCTTTGGATTCTGTGTCTCCCTCTCTCTCTGCTCCTCCCCCACTCATACTCTGTGTCTCTTTCTCGAAAGAAATGAACATTAAAATATAAAATAAATAAATAAATAAATAAAGTATAGTTTACACAACTGTAAACCAAGGGGTTATTACTTGTGAGCTACTGGCTAAGTGTCTTATGTGTGTTATGCTGTTGAGTCCTTGCAATAAACCTACGAGGTAGGATGGATTACCATCCCCACTTAACAGATGAAGAAACTAAGGCGAAGAGAGGCTAGAGACCTTGGACAAGATCACACAGCTACATGATGGGACTGGTAACCAGGCAGTGAGACGCTATAGCCCATATAATTTCCACTATTCGAAGGTGTTCCCAGCGTCTGTGCCAATGAGGTGATCAGTTATGAAGTGCGTCATCATTCATTTATTACTAATAACAAACTTTACAACATCTTCTCTTTGGGAAAAAAACAAAAAACAAAAAACGAGAGCACGTCCTATAATAATATGCTTCTTACGCTTTTGCATTCCGGTACGTCTTCTTGAGTAGGAAAGAGAGGGATAGTATTAGAGAGATAGCCTGCAGAGAAGTGTCTCCCTACACAGCTCTAGGTAGACCCACGGGGGTGTGTCACTCGCAAGCAGCCTGGGTGCTGATAGCAAAAGTCCAAATACCTCCACCAGGGAATGCCGTTATCTCAACGGAGGCAAAGCCGCTGAAACAGATAAGGCCGGCACTATTATCATCACTATTTTAAGACAAGAAAACCTCTCAGAGGTTAAGTGCAGAGCGCAAAGGCCGGACGGAGCAGAAAAGGCAAAGTAGTTCCTCCTTATCCGCGGTCCGGCTTTCGCGGCTTCAGCTTGGCAGCTGCCAAAGACCGCAGGGCTGTCAACCACGCCTACGAGCAGAGACTCCTCCTCCTGACCTTGCGTCAGAAGGTCAATAGTAGCCGGGTGCGCCGGCTCCACGCCACGCCACGCCACGCCACGCCACGCCACGCCACGCCACGCCACGCCACGCCACGCCACGTCACAGGCTGACGATAGGACTCAGCGGTGCTTGGTTCCTCGCTCCCTCTCCTGGAGAGGCGTTTTGTCATCTCGCAGCGCCACGAGGAAAGGGGTGAGTACAGCACGTGAAATATTTTGAGACAGAGGGGGAGGGAAAGAGACTATACTCTGATAACTTATATTACAGTGTACTGTTATCATTGTTTTATTTTATTACGAGCCAGTGTTGTGTCTCTGGCTCCGTTCTGATTTATACGTGAAAGCTTAACCGCGGGAATGTATGTATCGGGGTTCAGTACTGTCTGTGCAGGCATCCCGGGGTGGGGGGGGTCCTGGGAGGTATGTCCCGCAGGTCAGGGGGCCTCTACGCTACTCAAATCCACCTCTTCTGATTGCTAGTCCCGCATTCTTGTCCTTATTGGACACCTAGATCCTCTTTCTCTTTTTTCTGCCACTGTCTCTTTTCCTGAGCTGAGCGGGGGCAGGAACCAGTGTTAGGACCAAGGTGGCAGGGGTGGGAGGTGGGGCGGGGTAGAAGCACCTTCTGGAACAAGGGCCGTCGGAGCTGAATGCCCACGTCCTGGTCGCTCTCCATGTACAGGAGGTTGAAGGTCTCCTTGCAGCCCAGAGGCCTGGCTCCCCCGGGGAAGCTCTTACAGTCCCTCACGGTGAACTGCAGCTCCACATGGACACGCGAAGCTTCCTCCCCCCGGTAAATCCAGTTGGAGCGCAGCCAGTGGTCAGTGTCCCCGCCATCTTGCAGTGGGCAGTCCTGGTACATGTAGAGGGGTGTCCCATTCAGTATCTGCTGCACTTCACTCCACTGCGAGAAGGAAAAATCCGAGTTAGGCTCCATCCAAGTCATCACCTGCTCCCTAAACTCTGGTTTTCTAGAGCTGATGATGGGGAAGCTGGTGTCAGAGCTCCCCCAGTTCACCTGCTTGTCCTGCTCTCTTTCCACCCCCCCGGGCTCCAGGAGAAGAAGCTAAATGTTTAGAGTCAGGATTTATTTGGATACAGGATGGGCAAAACAATACCCCCATGCGATCTGCAGCCAGCCCCGATCTCTTCATTGAGCCCACTTCAGCTGCAGAAGTATGAGCACCGCTTTTTTACCCGTCTCATCAGTCAGGATTGTCAAGTGCCCCAAAGGCCGACTTGTATGGCAGAAACTCATTCACAAAACCTTTCTGCCTATTTGTGTAGAAAAGAGGATACTACCTTTAACATTAAGGCCCCTAAGCTTTTGGAGGGCACGAACAAGCATAAATCTCTTCTGTATGGAAGGAACTCACCCTCTCCAATATTCCCTCCAGTTATGGTCACTATCAAAATCAACAATGGATGGGGTTGCTTGGACTCGTAGACACCATCTAGTCCACCCCTGTTAACTGCTTTTACATGAAAAGCATTTTATTTTTATTTATTTATTAAAATTTTTTTTTTAATGTTTATTTATATTTGAGAGAGAAAGTGCACAAGCAGGGGAGGGGCAGAGAGAGAGATGGAGACAATATGAAACAGGCTCCAGGCTCTGAGCTGTCAGCACAGAGCCCGATGCGGGACTCAAACTCACGAACCGTGAGATCATGACCTGAGCTGAAGTGGGATGCTTAGCCGACTGAGCCACCCAGGAGCCCCAAAAGCATTTTATTTTTAAACTTAGTAATAACAATGGCTAGCACTAATACAGGACTTACCACGCACCAGTCACTGTTATAAACACTTTCCATGATGGACACTGAGTCACAACGAGGTTAAGTGACTTGCCCTGTGCACTCAGTCATTAGGAGGCAGAGCTGGGATGTGCACCCAGGCACTCTAGGCTCCAGAGTTTATGCTCTTTTTCTTTCTTTCTTTCTCTTTTTTTTTTTTTTTAAGTAGGCTCCCTGCCCAGTGTGGGGCATGAACTCATGACCCTGAGGTCAAGAGTCACATGCTCCACTAAGCCAGCCAGGTGCTCCTATGTTCTTGATCATTTTATTTCTAAGGGCTAATTATTAAAGTCAAAGAAGGGGCATCTGGGTGGCTCAGTCTGTTAAGCGTCCGACTTCGGCTCAGGTCATGATCTCAAGGTTCATGGATTGAAGTCCCACGCAGGGCCCTGAGCTGACTGTGCCCAGCCTGCTTGGGATTCTCTCCCTTTCTCTCTGCCCTCCCCCCACCAACATGCACACACTTTCAAAATAAATAAGTTTTTTTTTTTTTTAAGTCAAAGAATAAACATATATAATATAAAGTGAAAGTCCTCCCACCCGACTACCTCTTCACGGGAAGTTATTCTTAACAATTTGGAGTGAAGCTCCCCAGACCATTTTCAGTGCCTCTAGAGAAACGTTTGAATGTTTTTCTGTGTTTTTAACATAATTTTTTAACCTGTTATTTTGTAACCTACTTTTTGTTTTTAACAAATAAAAAGTCTTTGAAAGATGTTCACGAGAGTATAAAAAGATCTACCTAAGTCTTTTTAGCAATCCATAAAATAGTATTCCATTGTATGGATGTACTGTAATTTATTTAATTATTCTATTGTTGGACATTTAGGTAGCTTCTAGGTTTTTTTTTTAAGTAAACGTGTAGATTTCTATAAGATTTCTGTAGAAGTGCTGTATTAAAAGGTAAATATTATAAACTTTGTAAGAAGATACTGTCAAATTGGCCTCCAAAAAGGATTTATCAATTTATACTTTCACCAACAATGCATGAGGGCTCTTTTTTTTTTTTGAGAAACTGGATAGTGAAGATCTCTTTACTTTTGGCCTCTCTTATGGACAAAACACAGCTTCCTGCCATTTTAATTTACATTTCTTTTGAGAAGGAGGCTGTGCGTTTCTATTTTGTTCATTGGCTATCTGTATTTTTATGTAATTATGTGTTTGTAAACTTTGCCTGTTACCTTTTGAGTGTTCATTTGGATGAACTTTTTTTTTTTTTTAATCATAGATGCTAATCGTTTGCTTGAAATATGTTTCAAATGTTTTCTTCCTGTCATGCCACTTAATTTGCTAATGATATCTTTGATGTTGGCCTACATTTAAAAATTTTACATAGTAACGTCTATCTCCTCTCCCTTTATGAATTCTAAGTCGTGTATTTTGCTTGGGAAGCTCTCTCATCCCAAACTTACAAGGATCTTGTGTATTTTCTCCTCATATTTCTGTGGATTTCGTTTTTAGGTTTAGATTTTAATCTCCTTAGAATTTATTTTTTGGTGTAAAGTATGAAATGGAGATGTAACTTCACATTCTTCTTCTTCCTTGTTATTTTTAAATTAACTTTTTTTTAAAAGTTTACTTCTTTATTTTTGAGGGAGGGAGTGCATGTGAGTGGGGGAGGGGCAGAGAAAGAGAGGAGAGAGAGAATCCCAAGCAGGCTCTCTGCTGTCAGCCCACAAGGGGCTCAAACTCACGAACCCATGAGATCTTGACCTGAGCCTTAAAGAGGAGTCTGAGGCCCTTAGAACATCTTCTGTAAGGGCCTTCATTGCTACTCTCAGCTCTGGGAAAAAGTAGGGGAAAGCACCATCAACTGAGAACTGGGTGGGGTGTGGCAGGGGCAGGAGTATATGAGGTACATAATTTTGCGCTGTGTGAGGCAGTTCAAAGATTGGGCAGGGGGTGTCCAGCAGTGAAGGCATCCGGGGCCTGTTCTTAGCAGGAAGCTGTGATGAGGAAGCCCAAGGGGAAGGCATGGCGTGGAGGTCAGGTGGAAGGGTGGTAGGCGGTTAATGTGCAGCTCATTAGCTAGATTGTCATGGCTGCAGCTGGAGCCCGGAGGAGCAGATGTTCCCAGCTGTGACTTGCCTTTCCCAGTTCCAGCGGTGACAGATGGGGGAGAACCAGCTGCCCGGGATCAGCAACAAGGATCCTTTCACTTATCACTCGGGCTGCTGGCTGCTACATGGGTACATTCTGGTGAGCCTGAATCCGCGTGCATGTGTGTGAGATGAGGGGAGGGGACACGGCAGACATTGGGAGTCTGTAACTGCTCCCGTCTTCTTGCCCTCCCGGTGCAAATATATTATATATGTATGTAATGCACATGTATGCCTATGTATGTGCATGTATGCATTACATATGCTGTTTGACCTGAGCTGCACAAGGGGCCTTGCTTCCACTCCAGCCCAATTAGGGAAGAGTTATTTGGGTGGGGGTGGCCGGGGCACAGCGAAGGCCTGTGGGAGCCAGCTAATGGACCTGCAGCCCTCATTGTGGAGTGATTAGCTGCTTTATGAGATGAGGCGCCTATTACGGCTGGCCTAATCCAGGATTTTCCAAGCAGCCCCTCCTGTAGGATACATTATGGTTTAGTCTATTAATTCTAATTATAGGCCACTCTGTGGGAGAACTAAGAGTAGAGCCAGGACCCTAGGACCCAGAGGGAAAGAAAGCAGGTGACCCCAATACCAGAAATAGAGGCTGCGTTCCTACAGGAATAGGAAGGCCAAAGGGGTCCAGGACCAGAGGGAAGGAGGCCCTGAGGCCAGACTCCAGGAAGCTGAGACAGCGAGGGCAGCCTCCTGGGGTTCTGTGGCCAGCTCTGCTGAGTGATGGAAAGGTGTGCTTTGGGACTCACAAGAACGTCTCTCTGCTCACTAGGTCTTAGGAATATCTGTGGAGGGAAGGGACTTGGAGCAGGTTCAGACAGCTGGAATGCATGCTGTGCCTGGGCTGAGGAAAATGGACAAGGTGCCAAGCGCTCAGGGACCTCTAGTGGGAGGGCAGCTTTGAATTTTGGGGAGGCAAACACCCTTTGAAGAACTTGCTGAAAACTTTGGCTTTCCTATCCAGAAAAGAATATCCCCATACATCTATACAATTTAGGATCCACTTTTATGGGGTTCCTTGACCCTTGACCCTCTGAAGTCTGTCTGTGCAACTCTATTGGGATAGATGGACCTCACATTGAAGATACATCGGGTGTTTTGGTTCTTAGCCCTCAATGATTGCATCCCTGGTCCCGTTCATCCCCTGCCTGGGGGATTGTGGTCTCATCACCTCCCAAGTCCTCTCTCCGTCTGGGGCAGGGAGGGGAGGAGCCAGGCATTGAAGCGTTCTTCTGGGGTGAAGCCTGAACCCCCCCCCCCAAATGTCCCATTCAGGAGGCTCTGACTCACCTCCCTTCCCCCTCCCTGAGGAGACACTTCCAGTTTTTCCTGCTCTTTTCTCCGTTCCTCCACCCACCTCTCCGCCCATTTCCCACTGGCCTGCAGCTTTGAGCCTTCCCCTCCCTTGACACTTACCCCATCCTCTGGGGGATCCAGCAGCCAGCCCAGCTCTCCCTGTGCTGTGCTCGTGTCCATCAGAGTGACTGAAGTGGTGAGGAAAAGGTCGGTCACCCTTGGGGGAGGAGGACCCACACGTGCAACCCACATTCCTCATTCTGGGCCCCCAGCCCCAAGGCTTCAACATCCTGTTCCTAACAGCTGTGACTTCCTGAGGTTTAGCTGGGGAAGGAGGAGTGAAGAGCTCAGGGATTAGTCTGTCTTCCTCCAGAGTGTGAAGGGAGGAAGGCAGAGTCGGGCAAGGGTTGGAGGGCTGGATCCTTGACCAAAGTCAAGGCAGGAAGTGTTGGGAAGCGCAGCCCCACGTAAGACCTGCACCCTCTCACTCAGCAGTGGCTGGTGCTGGCTGGGGGAAATTCAGCAGCTGCAGAATTCGAAGAGTGTGTGGGCAAGAGAGGATCTCAGCCCCTGGGGGTCCTGAGTGGGTAGGGTGTGGTCAGGGAACCTTACAGGGGGTTCCTGAGTGGGGAGGCTCCTTCCTACAGGCAAATGGCCTGCTCTGCCTGTGGTTGGGGGTGTGCAGTGACGGTACCGGGCGTAGCTCTTGAGCCTGGGAAAATGGGGGTAGTAGGGCCAGAGAGGGTGTACAGGCCTTCACCATTAAGATTTGATCTCTACATCTGGAAACTCCTGCATCCCGAGTTCGAATCCATTCCCCCCAGTGGCAGGTCCCTCTGCCCACCCCCACCCCGCGCCCCCTCAGGCATAGGATGGCATAAGGGGACTTCCCACCCCTGACTTCATAGGGTCCGGATCTTTGGGTTGGGCACCTGAGACTGAGACTGCCTGAGAATGAGGGATCCCCACGAGTGCTGGGGGGGGCGGGGCGGGAGTCTGGACGCCGCTTCCCCGCAGCGGTCAGTAGATCCCTCCCCACCACCAGGCGCAAACTGTTGATCAGGGCGACTGACCAGGGCCACCAGTTGTTTGGGGGTCAAAGACCAAAGACTGGCCTGGCCAGTCGATCGCCTGGCGGCAGGGCAAAACAAGAGCGCTGGAGAGGGGCGCGCGCGGAGAGGGCCTCCGCAGGAATGCCGGCTCCTGGAAAGGGTGCCGGCCGGGCCCCTGGGGGGGGGGGGGGGGGGGGGGGGGGGGGGGGGTCGGTACCTTCCTTGGCGCGCGCCCCGGGGGGCAGCGGGGCGCAGAGCAGCAGCAGCAGCCCGAGCCCCAGGGGCCAGCGCCGCTCCATGGCGCCGGCCGGGACCTGGGACCTCGGCCCAGACTGCTGGGTCAGGTCGCGAGGACTGCGCGAGCTGGGAGGGCCGGGCGGGGGCGGGGGGCGGGGCCGGCACCGGGGGCGGAGCCGGGCCTCACCTGGATCACCTTCTTAAAGGGACAGTAGAGCAGGAAGGAAACTTGTTAGACAGGTAATAAACTTCAAAAACCGGAGGCGTCTGGACCGGAATGAGACTGCGGGCGCCGCCTGGTGGGTGGGATTAGGAATCGACTAACCCAGTTCGAATTAACCAGAATTAACCCAGTTCTAATTCTAATCCTAAACTCAACCTTTAACCTAATTCTACCTCTGACTTGAACTACACCTTTGTGTTTCTCCCTCTCTCTTTCTAAAGAAAGCAGTTCCTAGCAATGTAATAGCCACGGGGGAAGGCAGGGTTTTATGCTGCAGTAGGGGAGGCTTAGACGACCATAATGCAAGGTGGGCTACAACTCTGAGAGAAACACCTGGAGACTCGGAAGAGGAAGGAAGCCCAGCCTTCAGGGCAACAGTAGGTGAGTCTTTAGGGAGTAGGCCGTGTGAGCTGGGTTTTCAGTGGCAGAGATTGGGAAAGGCATGAGCAAGGGCCTGAGGCAGGGAGCCCCAAGGTGCGCTCTGGGAGTGGTGAATGGACCAGTTTGACTGCTGGGGCACAGGATTTGTCTTGGGAGTGGGGCAGAGAGTCAGGTGTGTCCAGAGCAGGGAAGGTCTTAGTAAACATGTTACCATGAGCTTTACAGAGCAAAAGAGAGGAATCTGTGAGGGGTTCTGAGCACAAGTGTTAAGTGGGAGCAGGTCCAGCCTGCTTGAGTCCTGTCTAGTTGGAGACAACCCACGTCCCTCCCACCCTCTTGGAGACCTCCTTACGTTATATTTAATAAATGTTTATTCACTTTCTACTTTGCATGCATCAAGCTCTGAGAGACTCAAAGAAGAGTAAGACAGTCCTTGCCCTAAACAAGCTGTTGGTCGGAAGAGGGCATAAAGCCAACACATTTGACTCAAATGACAGATAGGAGTAGACCCCAGCTGAGGTACAAAATGGGGGCAACAGTGGCTCAAATGGGAGAAATACATCTATTTAGGATGGTGGGGGCTCCGCTCCTGGGGCCTCTCCTTCCTTTACCCTTCCCTGGGTCCATCTCATTTGGGTGAATGATTCGTAGTCTTTGTATCATTTCAGTTGTTGCATTTTCAGTGACTGTGGTACATTACAGGTGCTTACTTTATTAATGAAAAATTAATACTTCTCGGGGTTTCTATTTGTTGTACAGATTAAGAATGAGAAGAAAATGGCTTGTAATTTTCTGGCCCAGACTATCCTCGTTGGCATGAATAAATAAATGTAATCCATGGATCTTGGTTGGAAAATTCACGTTGAACAGAAAAGAAACAAAATGGAAAGGAGAGTCCTCCCTTCTTCCACCCTCTAACTCCTCTCCCCAGTGTTAATGGCCACCAGTTGTGTCTTGAGATTCTCCCAGGATTTTCCCCCTAAGCACACACACATGCGTGCTTTTAGAATGTATACAGAGGGGCCAGTGGATACACACTGTTCAGCACCAGGGGCCTCTTTCTAATGGTAAGTACTTTGGGAAGGAGGAGGAGGCTCCTGCAGGCCCACTGGGGTCAGAGCTTTGTGATTTCAGCAGGGAGGAATGGGCAAAGGGTGCACAGCCAACAGAAGGGGGGAAATGGAGCAAGCTTTGGACAATTGCTGCTAGGAAATAAGCCAGACTGTGGTGAGGTAATGCATGTGTTCGTTGCTGTGGTTTGTTAAAGTTACAAGACCCTTGGGACTGAAGGGGGTGGGGTGGGGGCTGCTCCTTGCGGGGAGAGGTGGCGTGAAGAGGGCTGGAAAGGAGCCTTGCTTTTGTTTTAAGGTTGCTTCTCTGTCCAGGTTCTGGAAGTGACACAGAAGGGGAATGAAAGCCCACCTTCTACCCCCATTCAGGATGCTCCCAGCTTGACAGTTCCTCATTCTGTTTGTGTGGGCTGAGGCAGGCCTTCGATTTCGGCCTCTGCCCTTAACTAGCACTGCTGCTTTGGTCAGGCTGTTTACACTCTCTGGATCTTAGTTTCCTTACATTCGAGTGATCTCTGAGGCCGGTTCCAGGAAAAATGGCAGGATTCGGAGTGAGAAGACATAGGCCAGCTCATTTAGCTATTCTGTGTCTCTGTTTCCTTAGCTGTAAAACTAAGGGGGGGGGGGGCGGGTGTGAGGATCAGAAGAGGAGAAAGCTCTTGCTAGCAGTAAGTTACCATACAGACACTGATGTGCTGGGACAGTGTTGGGGGTGCGGCCTACTGAGTTTCTCCTGCAGGGAGCTCCTGGAGTAGAACAGTCTCTGTGACTGAGGCATCACATTTTTTTTCCTTTTAAAAGCAACTTTATTGAGGGATAATTTGCATAAAATGAATTTCACCCATTCCAAGAGCACAGTTCAGTGGGTTCTGACAAAGGCATCCGCCCTCGTAACCACCACCTCACTCAAGATCCAGAACACTTTCATCACCCAGAAACGGTCCCTCATGCCCTTTGCTGTCAATCCCACCTGGGCTCCAGGCTTCCTGTCAAGATAGACAAGATTCCTCCCCTGCCTGCAGGGGCCAGAATTTCCTGTAGTCTTCTGAGTCTGGCTTTTCCTTTCAGTACCATGCCCTGAGGTCTGTGCAGGTTGTGGGCATCAGCAGTTTGCTCCTTCTGGTTTGTCGACCACTGTTCCCTGTGTGGATGCCCTGGGGCATCATTTAACAATCCAAAAATCAAACCCAAACAGTCTCCCTCTGCTCTGCTTCCCCAGGAACTCCAGGCCCCTTACCTGACGAGGCTTCCCAGAGGGACACCCGTCTTCCCTCTTAGATGGAGAGAACCCAAGTTTTCTGACCCTGTAGTTCTCATTCTGTAGTCAAGAAGGATGGAAAGGAAAGCCTGCTCATCCCTGCAGCCTCAGACTTCCTGGCTTCTGGCTTCCTCCTGCAGCCAGGACCTTAACACTCCCTTGTTCATATTGTCCCATCCTCCGCCTGTCCCTGCTCCTCCTCTCCAGCTCCACCTGGCTCTTTGCTGATCTGGGATAAGGTGAAATTTCACCCAGCCTAGGTTGAGGCCTTGTATGGCCATAAGACTCTGGTTAAAATACAGCCTAACCGGCAGGGTAACCCAGTAAGCTGCCAGCAACACTATGAAAGCATCAGTGCACGTTGGTTTATCAGATGAATATCAGGTCCTGAGCAAGGGCCTGTGTGGATGGGACCAAACAGCTTTGTTTTGGCTGCTGAGGGCTGGCCTGCACTTGCAGGCAGCACGATCCAGGAGACTGTGTGGGCAGTGGGAAGTGAAGGAACAGCTCTCTCAATGCATCCGGGTGAATTCCGCACATCTTTGATCACAAGGCTAATTTGGTCCTTGCCTTCCCTTCTCCTCTGTGCTCTTACCTATCTGCTCTCTGATCCTGGTTTACCATCAGGCAGCAGGGGTGGGGATAATCATAGTTACCATTTATTACCGCACCTACGCATGCTGCCAGGGCACTTCACATACATTATTTCATTTACTTCTCACACCAACCCTTTGAAGAAGGTATTATTAGTTCTATTTTATAGATGGAAAAACCTGAGGCACAGGGAATTAAGTTACTTGTTCAGAGTCACTCAGTTGCAGAATCAGGATTTGAACCCAGGTCTGTTGGACTCTGGGGCCTTTGGCCTCCAGTTGAGATTCCAGAAGCAAAAGAAGTAGGCAGCGCTTAAATTTTGTTTTCCTACCTCCTTCCCTCTGTCTCCCCTGGCTTGAAACAGCATGGATTAAAAAAGCCTGTTTTCAAACTTTCTAAAATGGAATCATGTAATATGCATTCTTTGGTGTCTGAGTTCTTTCATTTACTCTTATGTGTGTGCGTAAGAGTGTGCTGTTATTGTGTGCTATTTCGATATTCCCCTGTATAAAGAACAGCCTATTGGGGCACCTGGGTGGCTCAGTGGGTTAAGCGTCTGACTTCAGCTCAGGTCATGGTCTCATAGTTCATAGGTTCAAGCCCTGCATTGGTTTGGACTCTGTGTTGACAGCTCGAAGTCTGCTTGGGATTCTATGTCTCTCTCTCTCTCTGCCCTTCCCCTCTCCATGCTCTGTCTGTCTCTCTCAGAGATAAACATTAAAAAAAAAAAACCAAAAAACAAAACACCTTATTTTTAAAGACTTCTTGACTTTGTGGTTAAACATTCTACACTTAAATTGCCACACCAGGCCACTCCCATGGTTTATCTAGGTCTGGGTGTCTCTGGGTATCTGAGAGATGTTTGATCTTCCCAGAAGGTACTTCTGTTTTTGAAGGGGAGTTCTTGCTAGCCCCATGGTTCCTTTATTGATTAAATCTATTCAGGGGCAGCCTGTGAGCAATGCCACACTGCCGGATTGTCCCCCTTCCTTACTCCTTTGTATGGCCCTCCCGCCTTCCATCTCAGTTTGACAAAAGGAAAGCACCTGATTTATTTAAGTAGCCATAACTCTTCATATCAGAAGTAGGACTGTTTTGTGACAGAAGCAGGTGGAAGTTTTCCCCGAGATGCCATATTTCCAAAAATATCTATTGGAAAGTCCTACTATTAGGGCTCCAGGGTGGCTCAGTCGGTTAAGTGTCCGACTCTTGATTTCAGCCCAAGTCATGATCCCACGTTTTGTGAGTTTGAGTCCTGCAACGGGCTCTGTGCTTATGGCAAGGATCCTGCTTGGCATTGTCTCTCTTCCTCTCTGCCCCTCCCCCATGTGTTTTTTTCCTCTCTCTTTCCCTCAAAATAAATAAAAAAACTATTAAAAAAAAATCCTACTTTTGTCACTGAATCATGTGATTCATCCTGTGATGACCGTGGGCATATCATCTGACTGTCTTGAACCTCAGCTGTCTCATCTACAAAATTGGGGAAATAGTGGTAATGATGCTGGTCCTCAGCACCTACATCATGGTGTATGAGGCGGGTACAAATACGATAAAGGATGCGAGCATATGCTCCTGGCTCTGTCGTGTAATGTAAGGGTACATCTTTTTCCTTTTTGTGTCCTGTGTACAGGGCTGTTTGCAAGATGGATTTGGAGAATCAGGGAATAAGTCTGCTGAAGGAAGGGGCAGACCTAAGTAGTATCAGTCCCTGAATTAAAAGGGTTGGTTGTTTGGTTGAAGCTCAGATCTCAAAAAGAGGCAAGAGAAGAATAAAGCAAGAGCTAAGAGAAGTCACTCTTGATCCTTTTAGATTATGAGGCATTATGGGACTAAATATGACACACTTTTGGGACATACTGCAATTCTGCTTGTACTTGTTTTTCCTAAAATTCTATTTCCCTTTGCAATGTGAAAATCCTGCCAAGCATTTTGTTTGTTTTAGAGACAAGCAGGTAGTGAAAAATCCATGAGCCTGTGCTGCATGCTAGCATGGGCCACGAAGAGGAAATTCAAGGATGAATTCAAGGCTGGGTGGTAGCAGCCACAAAGGAGATGGGGTGACTTCTGGTGTTGATGGGAGAGGCAGTGGGGGAGGGGTGAGGTGGGAATTCCGTTGGGGTTATGCATTCGTTCCATCCAAATGCATATTTAGGTAGAGCTTACCTCAACACCTTCCTCACCACCCCCCCTCAACCCCCCCATTCTTAACTGTTCTCTTTCCAGAGGAAAAATAAAACCAGTTTACAATTATCCTATTATTTCATTGATTTCTGGAGTGGCGACAGGAAACCTTGGACAGGTCAGTCGTGTGAAGAGGCTGTGACTCAGAATTCCTTGTACTAATATTTGTGTGCGTCTCACGACAAACCCCATGCTTCCACCTGAACTTGTTTGCTTGACCGCCTGAGAAGATAGCATTGCTAACCTGAGAAATTAATACGCTCCATTAATGCTTGGGCAGGTAGAAGGGAGGGAGGGAGAGGGAGAGAACAAATGTGTCTCAGTGAACGGGGACAGGTCAGAAATTTAGTAAGAACAAGTTGAGACAAGTGTTAAATACCAGAACCGCCCCCCCCCCCACCCGGGAGAAGAGTGAGAGCTTGGTCCTTGTCAAAATGTTTATTGCCTAGACCACAGGAAGAGGAGAGGGAGTGGAAGACTATGTTTCAAAGTCAATTTTAGTTTAGCTAGTATGAGAGAGGAGAGGGCTGAAACAAACTGTCAGCTTTGTCTTCTGGATTAGGCTAACAGTTTATTTGAAAAATTTACAATTTTATTGCTGGTCTAGGCTGGGAGTTCTGGGAAACTAACCTCTAGAGAGGGTTGGGATGTAGACTGGCAAAATCCACACTTTCAGTTTTAAGCTACTGGTCCTGTGGCCCAGAGATAATGTTACATTGTTGTCCTATAAAAGAATTATTTGATAAGTGTGGATCCTATTAATTGGGCAAAAATTTGATTCCTTTTAAATTTTGCTTTGAAGAACTTTTTTTTTTTTAATTTTTTTTAACATTTATTTATTTTTGGGACAGAGAGAGAGCATGAACAGGGGAGGGGCAGAGAGAGAGGGAGACACAGAATCGGAAGCAGGCTCCAGGCTCTGAGCCATCAGCCCAGAGCCCGATGCGGGGCTCGAACTCACGAACCGTGAGATCGTGACCTGAGCCGAAGTCGGTTGCTCAACCAACTGAGCCACCCAGGCACCCCGAAGAACTTTTTAATAAAAGGGATTCTAACAGGGCAATCCATACTTTTTTCTAAGTTCCAGTTAGAAAGTTACTGTTATGAATGCATACACACAGAAACGTGCATGTTTGAACATACAGATACCACCACTTGTGTTAAAAAATGAATGTACCCTTCTCCCAATAGATCCCCCAGTTTGGAAGGTATTCAGGCCATGGGTCATAAAATATGAGCGCCACCTGGTGAGGAGAAGCAGGTAACTGCATCTGTATCTTCAAGTATGCCATCAGCAGGTATATTTATCCCATATGAAATCTTAGAATATCACAGGAATAATAATCAGCACGACATGAAAGTGACAGTGATTTTCATGACTGTGAAAATGGACAGCCCGCAGCGGTGTCCCCGCAGCGACAGCCTCTGACCGGAGAGAAGGTCCTGGTGGGAAGGAAGGGAGGGAGGGGCTAGTGATGGTGTGATGAGGGCGTGTCCTACTTTCAGGCTTTGGTTCTGGACACAGGGTGGTGGTGGTTGGGGGTGCGGGTGTGGAGAAAGCAGAAACCCAAGTTGCCTAGGAGGTGCCGGCTGGGAGGAGAGGGACCATCATTGTTTGCAAGGTGTCTGTCAGGTGCAAGCTGGAGAGAGATGTGTCTCCACTCCATTCAGCCATCTTACTCTAGAGCTGCTTGTGCCATCAGAGTGGCAACTGTTTCTTTTCATTTTTCTTCCTTTTCTTCCTTCTAGTCTCCTTCCTTCCCCTCCCTCCCTGTCTTCTTCCTTTTTGTTAAACAATAATTCTCAGGAAGAACCGTTTATTAGACCAAAAACAAAACCTGTACTTATACTACTGGATGTTTCATTTACTTAGAGAGTTGTTTTTTTTAAAGCCAGAATTTATTTTTACCAAAAAATGCTCAACAGCCTTAAAAAAAAAAAAAAAAAGGTCCAAATGCCCAAAGATGCCCAGATTTAATTGAAGATAATATGAGGCGGTGTCTGTTGGTTTCTCCATTGCTAAAGCCTCAGTTTGATCCCGGTTAATTATATACCCGAGTAATTCTTCTGGTTGGGCAGTGAGAAGTTCCTCTTTATTTTGGGGAGGCACTGAAGGTTAACGGAAAGGAGTTTTAGGAGCCTTTAAATTCATATTGACTTGCAGTAGAACTCTAGGTTTCTGCCTCCTAGATACAAGACTGTGGGCATTTTTCTTACCTCTCTGAGACTTAGACTTCCTCTCATGCAAGCGGTTCATTTGCCTTCTGGGAGCACCTCCGTGTGTCGGGAGAGGGTGCGCCCAAGTGGAAGGCAGCTCCCGTAAAACCTCAGGTGGAGGCAGAAGCAGACAGCCACACAAATACAGGAGGCTGATTTTGATAGGAACAATGTCCTCCTGCCACAGGAAAAGGTGGTCTGTGTGTTGGGCCTAGTAGAATGACTTCAATAGCGTAGTTCATTCATTCATCCAACAAAAATTTATTCTGCCTTTACTATGAGGTAGGCACTGTTCCAGGTGCTGGGAAATACCTGTAAACAAGGAAAACAAAAAACTACCTGCGCTCACTGAGTTTACATTTTAGGGGGAGGAACCAGACAGTACACAAATCAATAGGTTTTTCAGATAGAGCTATTGGGAGAACTAAACAGGGAAGGGGATATGAGGAGGTCTCTGTGTATCGATGAGGTGAATTTGGCGCAGGGAATTGAAGGAGAGGAGAGAATGTGCCATACAGATTCAGATCAGAGGGAAGAAGAACCCATTGTGGCTCCAAGGCCCTGGTTGGGCACAAGCTGAGAGGTTCAGTGAAGGTCAAGGAGACCAGTGTTTCAGATGAGAGCAGGCAGCGGGGAGAGTAGGGTTAGGGACTAGAAGGGATCAGCAAATGTAGGGCATTTCATACCATTTTAAAGACTTTTTGACTTTTCCTTTGAGTGAGATGGAGACCCTGAGAAGGGGGTCAGTCAGTGAAGATTCACACTCGGACTAAGCTTTTCAAGGGGCCACTCCGGCTAGTGTGGGTGGGGGCAGGGCAGGGACAAGTTAGGAGGGTCGGTGTTGGCCCGTAGAGAGATGGGAGGGCTTGAAGCAGAGTGCAGGGGCTGGCAAAAGTCACAGAGCAGCAAAGGTTGTTTCACGCCAGGCTGGTGGCCGCCATTTGACTGTACAGGGTGGGAAGATGGCAGGCTAGGAAATGGGAGGCTGTGTGGTGTGATAGGCTCCTCTGGGGTGAGGAGAGAGAAATGGGAGATAAGCTCAATTAAGGCAGATTGGAATTAGCCTTGGTGATCAGCTTAGAGTTTGAACTTTTATTCTCTGCGTAACCCAGAGGCAGCAAAAGTAAATTTTGAGCATGGGAGCTGCATGATCAGAGATCAGGGTTTGAGCTCTGGTCGACAATGGAGGAAAGACTACAGGTGCAGAAGGAGGAATCAGAAGTAATGGTCCAGATAATGTGGTATATCTCTCAATCGAATGGGGACCCCCAAATGTGGGACAACTGATCGAGTGGAAGCCAGTGGTGTGGGCAGTGAAAGAATTCACCCAACACAGAACAAAAGAGAAGGTTATTGAATACATCTCAAGGGAGCTGAGGGCTAGATAGCAAAGGAGAGACTGTGAGGCAGTGGTGAGGGGCCACAGGTAATAGGGTGGAGTGATGGGGTAAAAGAATGTATTGAATTTCCCCCAATTTTGGTAATCTTCGGAACTGTACCTGGTTGTAATTGGTCAGTTAGGGCCTATGGGTATTTCGAGGTGGGTTGCTTAATGAGCCTGTTTGCATTCAGCTCGGTGGTCCCTATGGACCCTTTTGTCTTGATCCAGTTTCCATTGCTCAAGCCTGTTGCCTAAAAGTGGCCTCTGCAGGTAAGAAACAATAAGGGCTCAAACTTGGGCAGTGAGTGGAAAGGCTATATGAGTGACATTTTACTCACAGAATAACAGAGTGTGTTGGCCAGTTAGTCGGGGAGGTGAGGGAAGTTCACCATTTCATACAGACTCAAAGTGGCAAGAGTCACATTTTTGATTTTAGAAAACTGTATCTCTGTGGGAGTAGGTGTGCTGGAAGGAATGTCCGCCCTCTGGAAAATGCTTTAGAGAAAATGATCAATCAGTATGATATTGCTGCATATGATAAGAAACATATATTTGGTCTGGCACACAACTCCTAAAAACTTTGGAATTTCCTGTGCTAGGGGTGATAAAGGTATCTTTTGTCATTTTTTTTATTTAAAAAAATAAAAAAAAATTTTTTTATTATCTTTATTTTTGAGAGACAGAGACCGGGCACAAGTTGGGGAGGGGCAGAGAGAGAAGGAGACAGAATCTGAAGCAGGCTCCAGGCTCCGAGCTGACAGCACAGAGCCCGACATGGGGCTCGAACTGACAAACTGTGAGATCATAACCTGAGCCGAAGTCAGACACTTAGCTGACTGAGCCACCCAGGTGCCCCCCCCCCCCAATTTTTTTTAATGTTTATTCATTTCTGAGAGACAGAGCATGAGCAGGGGAGGGGGAGAGAGACACAGAATCCAAAATAGGCTCCAGGCTCTGATCTGTCAGCACAGAGCCCAACATGGGGCTCAAACCCACAGATCACCAGATCATGACCTGAGCTGAAGTCTGACGCCCAACTGACTGAGCCACCCAGGCATCCCTGTCTCTTGTCATGTTAGTGAGTGACATTTGGAAAGCTCCTAGTTCACCTGCAAGGGCTGGTTGCCAGGGGAGCCAATCCAGAGATCTGACTTCTAGTCCCACGCTGACTTCCTGGGAGGAGAGAGGGCCTGGTGGTCGAATCGATTGATCTAATCAATCATGACTATAAAACCCAAAGTAAAGGGCTTTGTGAGCTTCCAGGTTGGTGAATGCGTGGAGACGCTGGGAAGTGTGTCCAGAGACAGCATGCAAGCCCCTTCCCACACACCTTGACCTCTGCAACTCTCCCGTCTGGCTCTTCTTGAGTCATACCCTTTTATGATAAACTGCTAATCTAGTAAGCACAGTATAGTAATCTAGTAATCTAGTTTTCCTGAGTTCTATGAGGCGCCCCCTGGCAAGGAGGCAGGAGAACCTCTGATTTACAGCCCATCTGTCAGGAGTACAGGTGACAGCTTGGCCTTGCTTTGGTATCTGGAGTGGGGGGCAATCTTGTGGGACTGAGTCCACAACCTGGGGGATCTGACACTATCTTCTGGTAGACTTGCCTGGTGGTGTGGGGGAAAAGCCCACACATCAGAGTTGGGTGCAGAGTTATTGTTTGAATCAGAATGATTAGTTAGGATTTTGTTTGGTGGAGTGGGGTGTATGGCTGAGAAGACTGGGAAAAAGAGTTGGTGGTGGTAGGTAAGAGGTAGGAAACCAGGGAGGCCAGGCAGAGGCTAGTGTGGAGAGGACAAGACAGGAAGTCAAGACATGGCAGGTGCCTTCTGGAGTAGAACATGGATGAAAAATGGCCCAGACGCTTGAAGGGGACATTTATGAAGATTAGCAGTGAGGGAGGACTTGGGGTGTGGTCTCCTTCTCTCGGCTCCCCACAGAAATTAAGTCCTCATGTGGTGCTTTTGGATTCAGATTCTTGGTTTTCTTGGAAGCATAGGATGCTATGGACAGTTCCCGTGATCAGGTCAATCTTTTTGTTGGCTCTGATGCTCGGTAAGAGAATGAAATGGATGAAAATTTCAGCTATGCTGATTATTTTTCTTTTTCTCTATTTAATGTGTTCTCTTCCTGCTGTCTGCTCTTCTGAGCCCCATGTTTTGCTCTGTGCTCCTGCTCTGTGACGTAGGTTTTGCTTTATATCTCCCCACAGTCTAGCTGGGTTGAAAATAAAGGTCACTGTCTGCCGCTCCTTTGCTATCCAGCTCTCTCCCCGAGTGCCAGAATCTTCAAAGTCCTCCCTGTGGGTCTGGCCACCTGCCTAAAGGTGGTATTTGTCTGGAAGAGGTGCCCCGTTTACTCAGTTCTTCCCCTGTCTTTTATTTCCTGGTGAGCATCTGTTGTGGTACCCTCTTCCTTTATCACTTTTCCAGCTTGAAATACAGCTCTTGCTGGCATTTTGCAATTCTCAGAACCAAAGAGAAAACCAACAGATTGACAGAAAAATGGCATTAACCTCGTCATTACTGTGGTTTTTGTTACCTTCGTCGGTAAGTCGTGAGGAAGCATCGAATTGTAACTGGCCTGTAGGAACAGCAGTGAACAAGCATAATTATTGTCCAGAAACTCTCTTGACCCTTAGGGAGTCGAGAGTTTGACACCAAGAACCTTGGAGGTTCACACACAATGGAAGTGACAGAATGTCCTCATTTAATTGGGTAATCCTGACTCCCTTCTGCCTTTGATCCCCCATCCTTTCCTAGCCAGTCGACTCTAGGCAAGTCTTTGGAGGTCTCTTGGCTTTGAGCAGGTGGGGCAGGACCTTACCATGATCTCCTCACTGCCCCTCCTGTATCTTCAGTTCTATGAACTCTATTAGGTCCCAGAAACAAAGTCACGGTCCATCCAGCATAATGTCAGAAGTCCCACTCTTCATGGAAGAATTCTGAGATGCGAAGGCAATACTAAAGAAATGAGACCATATAGAAGTCAGAATGCAGCTCTTCGACATTGCTGCGTGGGAGAGTTGTGGGAGAGGTGCCGTTTTCTGCACACCTCTCCAGGTGGCCCACGGGCAGAACACCGATGGCTCTTGGAGTTCTTATATGACCCGGAACTGTGCTAAGCACTTTCCGTGTATTTCCATATAGTCTTTGTAAGAAGCCTGTGGGAGACGTTCATGTGCAGATGAGGAGGCTGCACTGCAGGAGGCCTAGTGACCCGCTCAGGTTATACGGCTAGTCACGGTGAAGGTGATCTTCCGACGCGGGTGGTGTGACACCACAGCTCATGCTCTCTGTTTAAAGCCTGTGTATCTGTGTAGACGCCAGAAATTATTTGTGTGAAGAGTTTGTTAGTGGTGGTTAGGTTCTGGGGACTCTGTGGTTTGCATTGTGTAAAAAATCAAGGAGCAGTAAAGAATGCTACTAGCTGGACACCTGGGAGAGAGGGAAGGGCAGCTGTCATGGCACACTGGTCTTGTCATCAGGGAAGCTTCTCCAGGTGTCCTGGCCCCGAGCTGCCCGTCTAAAGCATGTCTCCAGAAGGAAAGAAGGTTCCGGGCCATCACTTAAAAGCTTGACGTTCTAAAGTTGAGGGAAAAAGCCTGTTCCTTGGAGATAGGACCCTCCTCTAAGTCTGGGAGCCACAGGGCACAGGTGGTGATGTGGGGACGTGGGCGGGCGCAGCAGTGGCCAGGATGGACAGCAACAGCAGGGAGCTGAACCCTGCACAGCTGTGTGGGGGCGGGGAGGCCCGTGGGGGGCCGGGTGTGGAGATCCACAGACCAGACTGGCTGGCAGGGCACGCAGAGCCCAGTGCCATTGAGATGCGTCATTTGTCCCCAGGCCTTTGCGACCTGGAGAAATAGCTGTTACTACTCCATACAAATGTGTTGTTGTTTTTTTTTTTTAATTTTTTTTTAACGTTTATTTATTTTTGAGACAGAGAGAGACAGAGCATGAACGGGGGAGGGGCAGAGAGAGAGGGAGACACAGAATCGGAAGCAGGCTCCAGGCTCTGAGCCATCAGCCCAGAGCCCGATGCGGGGCTCGAACTCGAGGACTGCAAGATTGTGAACTGAGCTCAAGTCGGACGCTTAACCGACTGAGCCACCCAGGCGCCCCCAAATGTGTTTTATTTTATTTTTTTTCCTGTTAAGAACATCTCCTAAATTGGGCTGTGTAAACGTGCTCTTCTACTGCCCTGGCTGCCTTATCGAAGGGTGAGTTAAACATTTTTTTGTTGTACTTATTATTGACAGTGGCCTGTGAGCTCTGGAGGGCGGCTGTATTTGCTGACCATCACCACCCGCCTCAGGCGGCCCCGCTTCTTCACAGTGCCTCAGGCCCTCTACCTTATCGTAGGGAGAGTTCCCCCCAACCCTCCCGCCCCATCTTGTTCTGTGTCTGGGGTGTCCAAATGCTTAATCCAGTCTTGGTCTGGAACAGGAGGGAGCCCAGTCTCGTTCAGCACTGCCTCGACGGCTGCCTAAAATTGACCTTTCTATACTGAATGGAAGCTTAGGACCTCCTTCGTGGCTATTGGAGATAATGTGGTGCCGTCCCCCGGAGTGGCTCACTGTTGACTGGAATGCCCAACCTGGGCCAGGTTGGACCCAAGTCAGAGCTTCTGTTCCCATTTCTTGTGCAGAAGGATGCAGTGATCCAGGTGTGGCTGACCAGTGCTCAGGGGGTCAGGGCGTCACAGGCTGGGCTCAGAGCACTGGGAGCGCCCGTCACCTGTGAGTCCCTCCAGCTGATCGTTCACAAGGGGCGCTCTGAGGTTCAGGCCAGGAACACACGGGTGACGGCCAGGACAACTTGGCCATCACTTTTTTCTTTAGGAAGTTCTTTTCAGAATTTTTATTGTACCACGTTTTTTAAAATGTGTATTTATTTTTGAGAGAGAGAGAGAGAGAGACAGAGAGACAGAGCAGGAGTGGGGGAGGGGGCAGAGAGCGAGGGAGACACGGAATCTGAAGTAGGCTCCAGGCTCTGAGCTGTCAGCACAGAGCCCCACGTGGAGCTCGAACTCATGGACTGTGAGATAATGACCTGAGCTGCAGTTGGAGGTCCAACCGACTGAGCCACAAAGGCGCCCCTCTACTTTACCAATTTTTAACTATTCTATGGCTACCTGCATTCATTCTCTGTGTACACATTCAAGCATTACAAATAAAATGGAAACCTGCCTTGATCACCATTCCTGATTCTGTCCCCTCGTTATAGGCTCATTTTGTAAACTTTCAGATGTTTTTTCCATGTGTTTTTCTCTATGTGTGTATATCATATATCATTATACATGGTTTTGTGGTTTTGCGTGTATGTATATTTATATAAATTGGTATCAACAGTACATGCTGTATAAATTTCCCTGAAACAGCTTTCTTCACTCAGCTGTCTTAGAGATTCCTCCATATCAGCTTGTATAGATGCAGCTAATTCTTACAACTCTTGCAGAGTATTCCATAGTATAATGTGTCATTTTATTTAATTAAAGATACTCTGTCTGGACCAATGTCCCCTTTTTATAAAATAGTTTAGTTTAGTTTAAAATGTTGTTTATTTTATTCCCTTATTATCCTGAAATGAAATTCATAAATAATACGACTTACTTAAAACATGACTTAAGATCTATACAATGTTCTAACTGTGATATAATGCTATTAATAATCGCCATTTATAATAAAGTGATATGTTGACATGTAGATGGCTCGTGTGCACTGCCGATGACATCATAAAGTAGACAGATGCTTGCACCACGTATAGACTCAAGTGAATGCTACAGCCCCAAATGCAGACAGATTTAGGTGTGTTTGTTGTTGATTTAAGTACTTTGGGTGATGTTGCCATCGATTTCAGAATTTTTGTGAGATGACGAACAACTTGTGGTAAAGATTCAAACTTAACAAAGTTCCCACATGTCAGTTTATTTGGTAGTTCCATTCTTAGAAGAAAAGTCATCGCATATGAAAAATTGTGCAGAAGTTACTCTGTGTTTATATATAGCCGAGTTAAATTCTCGGCTCAGATATTTTTCACCTACATGAGTGTCTGGCGGGACCCCGAAGTTCTTACTGGCCGGGGGACATTCTTCATTGTGTGGGATACATCGTGGCCCCCAACAGTAAATGCCGGTAGTAACCCCAAAGACGGTACAAATCAAAACACCCACACGAGTTTCATAACTATCTTTTAGAGAGGGTCACAGTGTCCTCAGTAAGAGCTACTGATCTCTTGATGACTTTTTTCTCTCTAGATTTTTGCTGTTGTCAACAGAGCGGTGAAGAGCATCCTTATCTATGTCTTTTTATGCACATTAGAACAGTTCTTCAGGGAAAGATGAATTCCCAGGTCATTTCAGCCCAGGTGCCCTCACACGCCAGCAGGGGCATCAAGTGCAGCTTCTCTAGAAGATGGCTATTTCAGTTTCACCTCTTTCCCGTTTTCCAGGTGACTCCCAGACATGGCTCAGAGCCGGTTCCGGTTCCTGGCTTCCTCTCCATCTCTAGGAATGCAGCTTTCCTGTGGTGTCGGTCGTTGGTACCTGTCCCTCCGAGGTAGGTGGCACACTCATGGTTTCAAAGAGCCCACCTTCCTCCTCCAGAGAGGCTCTCCTCTGTACGTGCGTCTCGTCTACCATAATTTACCTCACAATTTCTGCCGTGAGGGGTGACCTCTGGTGGGGCACCCTGCTGGTGGGGATGCCACCACTTGCCCAAATGTCAAGTTCAAAACAGGAGTAAAATATCAAGAACTATTATTAGGTTGATTTTTTAAAATTAATGCATTTTAACCGTGCACATTGAAAATTATGAATAGCTTGAAGATGTTTCTCAGGGAGCTGGTGAAGCGGGACTTGTTCCCAGAGAGACTGACGGGGAAAAAAAGGAGGTAGAAGATCCCAGATAGTGACTGGGAAAGAGAGAGGAGGGCCAGAAATGTGGACGTTCAGGCTGGCAGGGCACTTTGAGGACACGTCGTCTAATTTTTAATGCCCATTCCATGAGAGAGACCCCTCTGAAAAGCCTCAGGTGCAGCAGGTGCGGCTGCCTGTTCTAAGAGAGAGAAGCAGGGTTCCAAAACGTGACAAGAAGCTGTTAAAAGACTTGGGATTTGTTCATAAGTAAGGGATAGAAAAGGCAGTTTTTTTGTAAATGAGGAAAGACTTTGGGGCAGGAGTGTTGTGGGAATGAGTTTCCCTTCAGGAAAGGAAACGAGTAGACCGACAGCAAGGAGTTTGCGTTGTGTTTCTTTTGCTTTGTCTGCGTTATCTTTCCTGGGTTGTGCCTCTGTTACTAAATGACTGATATATAGGGCTTAGTATTGGACAAAAATGTTTTTGTATATATTGCCTCATCTAACGTTCCACATATTTGCAAGTATTTATTATTACAGTTGTATATACCAAGGTGGAAAAAGAGGAGGAGACAATTGTGGGTTACAGGTTGAGAAAGTGACAGAAATAAAATCAAGCCCAGGGCTTCCAAATCTAAATTATGTGCCCTTTACAACAAACCAGGCCTGAATTAATTTAAACTTGTGGAATGTTATGGTGAGCATTGTATTTTTATAGCTTTCTTTGGAATGTCATGATGTTTTCTTAGATTCTCTGATGTTTACCTGCATGGGTGTATTTACTCATTGTCCCTGTTGGTAAATAAGAAATATTATGAGGAAGAGGAGGAACAGGAAGATGAGAAGACACTTGTTCAGTACTCCACACAGCAATCTTGATTCAGAAATTTGAGACTCAGTCGCTGAAAAATGGCAAGGAGATGGCTTGTTTGGCTTGTTCCTTTGGCCCCACCAGGCGATGGAAACGTGGCACGATGATGTGGTGTCCCGATCTTCCATTCCGGGCAAAGGCTCGGTGGCAACAGCTTCGCTGTGTTTTTCTGAGGAAAAACACAAAGGTATAGACAGTGAATCTAATAATAGAGAGCAAAATCTAGAGCACATATGGTATCCTCGAATAAGATGAGATGAGAAAATGATGTATGCAAATATGCTTAGCATAATGCCAGCCACATAATAGGTTTTCAATGAATGTGATTCAATATGAGATTGTATTTCTTTCCTAGAGTTCCCTACTTCATACCTTGTTGATTAAAAAAAAAAAAAAAATCTCTCCTCTGACTTTTATTACCATGGTCTGATGGGGAAAAATGAACCAATCTACTAAGCTACCTACCTGGGAGCCCAGTACCCAGCCCCTCCTGGGTCCACATCCCCTCACCCAGTGTTCCTGCAGCCATCCCACAGTGCTTGCCTAGCTCTACCCAGTTGGAAACTCTCCACTGCAATCCCTCTATTTCCTTCACTTCTGCACACGCAAAGTGATTGGAGCTTTCTGAGGGGATTGTCAGGAGTTGCTGGATGATTGGGAATGTGTTTTTAAACACCTCTATTGAGTTTTTTGGTTTTTTTTTTGTTTTGTTTTGTTTTTTGTTGTTTTTTAGTTTTATTTATTTTTTGAGATAGAAAGAGAAAGGGGGAGAGAGAATCCCAGGCGGGCTCTGCGCTGACAGCGTGGAGCCTGAAGTGAAGCTTGATCCTGTGAACCGCGAGATCATGACCTGAGCTGAAACCAAGAGCCGGACGCTCAGCCGACTGAGTCATCCAGGCGCCCCTTCCTTTATTGGGTTTAAGAAGAAACCTGTGAGATCCCATATCGTGGTGGGAGCATAGTGGGTGTTATGTTCTTCATTTGCCTCTTTATTTTATCCACCAGTTCCCAGGACTGTCTCACCCCTGATCGTGGTATATAGGTCAGCACATTTTGGCCTCCTCCTAGGAAGCGTTTCATAATCTGCTACCACCAACACTCCCTTTATCCCTCATGCCCTCTGGAAGGTGTATGATGAATGCTGGGTGGGGGCTGTTTGAGGATCTCAGGAGGGACGAGATGGAGGGATGTGAAGAGAGAAAAGTTAGAAGAATAATCACCGTTTGAAAAATGGGAAATCTGAGATGATGATTTTTTCTAGAAGAATGATTAAGCCATTTTAGAAACATGACTCATATATTGACTTCTGCCCTTTTTCCTCCAAATGATTATGAAAAACACATACTTGGAAGATTTTAATAAGATTATGAGTAATATTAGATCATTCTAATTCCTGTTTATGGAGGACAGCAGTCCAATACTTAACTGCAAGAGGAAAATGAATCTGTGCTTCTAGGAAGCACTGCTGTTTACAAAAACCAAGGAGGATTAGTTTGGGTATATTCACTCGTAGGCCTCTGCTTGTTATCTTCTCTCATTTTTTTTTCTTAAGATTTCATCAAAGTTGTATATACAACTTTGTATATACTAGATGTTTGTATACAATATAAACATCTAGTTTAAAGAGCTAGATGTTTCCACCATTTGTTTTAAGTTTATTTATTTATTTTGAGAGAGTGCATGGGAGGGGCAGGGTGAGAGAGAGAGAGAGAGAGAGAATATCCCAAGCAGGCTCTGCACTGTCAGTGTGGAACCTGATGCAGGGTTCCATCTCACAAACTGTGAGATCATGACCTGAGCCGAAATCAAGAGTGGGATGCTTAACTGACTGAGCCACCCAGGCACCCCTCTGCCAGTGTTTTGAAAAACAGTGGTTCTTGTTCCCATTCTCTTTCAAACCGCTCTTTCCCAAAGCAGCTGCTTTCACTGCCTTTAGCTGTGTGTGTGTGTGTGTGTGTGTGTGTGTGTGTGTGTGTGTGTGTGAATTATATGCTTGTACTGCTACTTTTGATTTCTCAATCTCGGGCATACTTTCCACTATAGAACATGAAAACATAGTTCTTCTTCACCCTGTTTCCATGGCAGACCTTTTCCGTCTCACTTTTCAATGTAGTTTTATTGCAGTGTTGGCTAAATCGATGTTCAGTATTTGAAGTGTTATGACTGTCACATAATAAGAAATACACATTTGGTCCCTGCCTCTGGTTTCTGACACAGACCTACTAAAACCCTTGTAATTTCCTGAGTGTAGGGGTGCTAGGAGCATCTTTTGTTCCAACATATAGTCTTTGACCCCAGTTCCTGAGCAAGAGCTTCTAAGACCCTTGGAATCTCAGGAGCGATCGGAATGTTCTTTTGATGCAAATGACAAGACTGTTGGCTGGCAGCCCCTACCTTCAGAATATGGAGCTGGTGCCAGAAAGACCCAGACTCCTCTACAACGTTGGCACTTGCAGCCCCACCTCAAACCTCTGGAGACTGAGTCAATCACTGGTGGTCCGTGATCTAATCAGTTGTACCTCCATAACCAAACCACCATAAAAACCCTAATCAAGGAGTTTCTGAGAGCTCCTTGGTTGGTGAACACACCCAGATGCCAGGTAGTGAACCCCAGCTCCACAGAGACAGAGAAATTCCTGCACTTGGAACTCTTCTGGGTCTCACCCTATATATATTTTCATCTGGCCATTCATCTAAATCATTTGTAATAAATGAGTAAATATAAGAAAGTATTTCTGAGTTTTGTGATATCCTAAATCAAGTTATTGAACCTGAGGAGGATGTGTGGGAAACTCCAATTTAGGGCTGGTTGGTCAGATGTACGAGTGACAACCTGAGGCTTGAGACTGGCATCTGAAGTGGGGTGTGGTCTTGGGACTGAGCCCTTAACCTGTGGGTCTGCATGAACTTTGAGTAAGTAGTGTTGGAATTGAATTGTAGGCACCCAGTTGATGTCTGGAGAATTGGAGAATTGTGGTATGAGAACCCCCCCAACCTCCACCCCCAATTTGGTGTCTGCTGTGCGTAGAGAAACAAGTTTTCTTTTAAATGACGAGGTAAATGCTATTCATGGCGGACCTGTGGATTCCACAATTACTTTTTCTTTCCCTACAAACTTTTTAAAAAAATTTTTATGTTTATTTATTTTTGAGAGGGAGGGAGAGACAGAGCGTGAGCAGGGTAGGGGCAGAGAGAGAGGGAGACACAGAATCCGAAGCAGGCTCCAGGCCCTGAGCTTTCAGCACAGAGCCTGACACGGGGCTCGAACTCACCAACTGCGAGATCATGACCTGAGCCGAAGTCGGACGCTCAGCCAACTGAGCCACCCAGGTGCCCCTTTCCCTACAAACTTTTGTTTTCTGTTGAGTTAATAATTGCCTCATTACATTTGCTTTTAGCTTTCAGACTTTTCATCGGTGGTCTAAATCCTTCTCAGCAATTTTGGAAACGTTTAGTAGTCTAAGATTTTATTTGCCTGAGAGCGTCTCTCGTGGGGCCTCTCATTTTGTTCCAGTTTGGAATTGCCCCTGATGTTTGGTGCACCTCCTTTCCCCCTGAGGTCAGCCCTTCCAGTTAGTTGTCCTGGGGACCCCCTAGGCCTGTGTCCCTTCCTGGACCTTTATCGTCTGTACTCCATGCCTTCCTTTATCGTGATACCCTCTAGCTTCGGAGGAGTGGTTCCCAGGGAAGGATTACACAGAAAGTAAACTGTGTGAGACTTTGCTTATCTGAAAAGTCCTTATTTTTTCCTTGTACTTGAGTGTCCAGATAGGAAGTTCTAGGTTAGAGATGATTGTTGCAGTGCCTTCTAGCTTCCAAAGTTACCTTTTAAAAGTCTAAAAAATACTCGAATTGCTAATATTTTGAAAGTGGTGTCTTCCTTACTTCTTGCCCTCCTGAGAAGCTTCTAGGATCTTCTCTTTGTTTTGTTTTTATTATTTTTTAAAAATATTTTTTAAGTTTTTTTTTTTTTTTAGTTAGAGAGAGTGAGTGGGAGAGGGACAGAGAGAGAGGAAGAGAGAATCCCAAGCAGACTCCACACTGTCAGCGTGGAGCCCACCTTGGAGCTGGAACTCTCAAACCCACGAGATGATGACCTGAGCCAAAACCAAGAGTCGTCCGCTCATCCGACCGAACCTCCCAGGTGCCCCAGCTCTTCTCTTTATGTTCGGTCTTCTGAAACTTTATGGTGACCCAGATACTTGGAGGGCCCTTTTAATAGGAAAGCTTATGTCCTGTAGTTCCGGGAATTTTTCTTCACGGTTATTTTGTTGACAGGGTTTTCCCTTCCATTTATTCTTTCTCTCCTTTTGGAATCTCTGTTAGTTGGATACTGGGTATCCTGGATTAGCATTCTCTTTGTTTTTCACCTACAGTTTTTTTTTTTTTTTTGGCTCTGCTTTCTAAGATATTTTATAAATTTTATCTTCCACTTTTTTATATTTAATGTTTACTTACTGATTTGGAGAGAGAGAGAGAGGGTGCGTGAGTGGGGGAGGAGCAGAGGGAGAGAGACAGAGACAGACAGACAGAGAGAGAGAGAGAGAGAGAGAGAGAGAGAGAGAATCCCAAGCAGGCTCCACGCTCAGTGCTCGGTCCTGAGCTGGACACAGAGCTTCATCTCCGGACTCAGAGATCACGGCCTGAGCTGATACTAAGAGTTGGACGCTTAACCGACTGAGCCACCCAGGTGCCCCTTATCTTCATCTCTTATATTGAGTTTTTTAAAAAAATTTTTTGAATGTTTATTTTTGAGGGAGAGAAAGAGAGACAGAGTGTGAGTGGGGGAGGGGCAGGGAGAGAGGGGACAGAGGATCCGAAGCGGGCTTTGCACTAACACCAGAGAGCCTGTTTTGGGGCTTGAACTCACGAGTCGTGAGATCATGACCTGAGCCGAAGTCGGACGCTTAGCTGACTGAGCCATGCAGGCACCCCTCTCATACTGAGTTTTTAATTTCAGATATCATGTTTTTTATTTGAGAGCAATTTTAAAAATTAAAAAAATATTTAATATTTCCTTTTAATAACATCTTGTTATATTGTATGGTTGTGTTGGAGTCTCTGAACTCTCTGAGAATATGGATTTTGGGGAGGAAATGTTTTTTTCCTCCATGCATTGATGGTTTCCCCACAAATAGCTTTTCTGTTGCTTTATTTTTGTCTTATCCCCCACCTTTTCTCGGATACTGCAGACTCAAGCTGAGTGAATGGAAGGGCTGAGTAGAGACTGTGAACTTGTGAATGGAACTTGTTTGCTCCAGGCTTCACTGTAGAGTGAGTGGCTGGGCTAATTATTTGAGGAATCTCTGATTATCAGTGTCTTTAGATCGTCCTCTTGGAATGCTTGGATTCTTAGAAAAGTCTACACTCATTTTGTGCCTGGAATCGCCTGGAATCGGAAGGCCCGGGTGGTGGTGTTCTGGAAGCCAAGGGAGGGAAGAATGTTTGTTTAGCTGATGGTGTCTGTTTTCAGTGCACCCTTGCCTCAGATGTGTTTGGTGTTCACCCAGAAGATCCTGTTTTGTCCTTTCTGGAGAATAACCTCCAGTCTTTCCCTAGGGCTGGGGAGGAGTGGTTGCCCAGTTATGCAAAAGGGGAGAAGTGATCTGGGAATCTGAATCTTAAACTGACTTACAACCAGTGCTTAGCAGTTTTTCTCCAGAGGCACCTGGTACTGAAAATCCTGAGTAAAAGTCAGGTTAGTTCTTGACTTTTCCTTCTGTTTACATAGGATTTGGTTTTCTCAGATCTGCTACGTTTTTGGCTACTCCTCCATCTACTTTCCAGTGTTGTTTTTTTTTTTTTTTTTCCTCCCCTCATTGTGTTAATATAGATTGAAGACTTGAAAAGTAGTTTCTAAAAATCTCTGTACAGTCAACTTAGAAGAGTTTGGGGAGGGGTGAAAGAAGATGCAGGGATTTAATGTCTTTTCCTCTTGATGACCTTTGATCTAGGACATCAGCTCCAAATTTGCTTTTTGTAGTGGAGTCCTATCTTATTATTTGTTTAAGTTTATTTATTTTGAGAGAGAGAGAAGCAGTGGGGAAGGGGCAGAGAGAGGGGTGGGGCACAGAGGATCCAAAGCAGGTTCTGTGCTGACAGCAGCAAGCCACAAAATCATGACCTGAGTCGAAGTCTGATGCTTAACTGGCTGAGCCACCCGGGCACCCCTGGAGGCCTGTCTTTAACTGAGATCTCACACAGAACTTGTGTGTGTGTGTGTGTGTGTGTGTGTGTGTACATCTATGAACTAGATATAGGTAAAGCTGCTCTGTTGGAAGTGGAGGTGAGAGCCTGTGGCTGCACTTCTCAGTTCTCATCTTGCCCCTTCTCTACCATGAGAACGCCCTGCAAGGCATGGTTTGCAAACCTCTGATTGAGGAATTGAGCATATCTATCCCTCTAGCAGATGTTGGACATTTGAGTGAAGTTTATGGCATTATGGAAGAGCATTGATTTATCCCTTTAGAGATTAATTTTATTGCTCCTCATTGCTCAAATGGTGCATGTCAGAGAAAAAAAAGACTATTCTAAGATTTTTTGAACTTGAATAAAATTGGACTCTGAACCTCCTTGCAGGCTTTTTTTTTTTTTTATGTTTATTTATTTTTGAAGGAGAGAGAGACAGAGTGTGAGTGGGAGAGGGGCAGAAAGAGAGAGAGAGAGAGAGAGAGAGAGAGAGAGAAAGACAGAATCTGAAGCAGGCTCCAGGCTCTGAGCTGTCAGCACAGAGCCTGACGCGGGGCTTGAACTCACCGCGAGATCATGACCTGAGCCGAAGCCGGATGCTCAACCAACTGAGCCACCCAGGTGCCCCTAGGTGAACTTTTTTATAAAAATAGCTTTAAAATGCTATTTTTTTTTGTTTTCTGAGGAAAGTGCATAAATTTACCTGAAAATTAAGCAATATTTAATTATTTTTTCACATTTTGATAATTGAAGATGTAAGCTCTCAGATTTACTTTTAGAAAGCTAAGATTCCGCTTTACACTGGATTGCCACTAGATTCAATGTTTCACTGAAGAATATTTACCTGACTGAATGAGTGAGAAGGGGCCTGTGGGGCCAGAAAACTATTGGGAGTTTATTATGCATGGAAATCATGATTAAATTCGTGCTTGATTTATCTTTGTGTTTATGCACAGTCTAGCCTTTAAAAACATTGTTATTTCCTTCCTGCTCCACCTTTCCCTGGCACAGGCCATGAATTACCTGTCGAAACCATGGAAGAATCTGGAAGTATTTGCACACCGCAGGTCACTCAAAGGTCCAGTGGGGAATGGACACCAAGATTGACAAATGCTGTTAAATGAAATATGTATTTTCACGTGTCAGTAAGGTGACTCAGCGCATTTTTTAACGTAATAAGAAAAAATAAAAAAAACCCCTCCCTAATGAACAGAAGCCAAAACAATACTAGTGTCGAGTCAAAATGAAGGAAGTGGAAATAGGTCTCTTCAGAATCGTCCTGCCATTATGTGTTGACACCAGCATAATTTCACAGGGGACTCAGGCATCATGCTAAAGTTTTTTTGCCAATTGTGCTACAGAAAAGGATTCATCAGTTTTATTTTCAGGCAAGAGACACCTTTAGAAAACAGAAATGTGATCCAAACTGGTGAGAAACACCTCATATTTCGACTGGGGTTGCACATCGGAAAGACTCTCAAAAACAATGAAAAGAGTTGTCTTGCTTGTGGAGGCCGACTCCTTTGGAGGCCGACTCTGCATGGGACGCGGGACCTCTCTAGGATGCATCTTGTGGAGCCCTGAGAGGTGGATGAAGGGGTGCCAGTGGAAGGAAAGGCACCCTCTCCACCTGCTTGCAGAGGAGTGTGTAAACAAGAGAGAACGTCACCTTGTAGTGCCATCAACCGTAGAAAGGGAAGCGTCCTGAGAAAAACCAGTTCTGGCACAGGATCTGCTTTGATGACTGGGGAAGTCCTGAGGTTGACTGTGAGCACGCTGGGGACACTCGGTTACACGTGATCCCAGCAGGGCGTGTGTGCCATGGCCTCAACTTGATTCTTGATGACATCATGAAGCCGGCCTTTCACCAGAGGATTCCAAGAAGAGCCACAATATTGTGAAACGTGCAGGAGCCATTCAGGGCTGCCGTCTTCAAGGAGAAGCCTGGGGAAAAACACGCAAAGAACTAAATCAAGTCACTGAAGCCGTGTTGCACAACCATTGATCAGAGTGGATTATCTGTTCTGTGGCGATATTTTGAGAAAATGGAAGCAGCCCTTCAAGTAAATGCCATATTTGAGACGGAGCCAAACCTCTTTTCCCTGAGGTCTCTGTAAATGTTTATCTTCGCCGTTACTGTCTTTCATCTTTCACAGTAGACCTCTCACTGTGGAGTCTTGAAGTGAGACCATGTCAATTGTGAGTGGCCTTGGGGAGGACCATGGCTCCAGGACCTTTGATATTGGAAGGGGAGACTCCTTTCCCTCTTCCTCTACTTGCACCTCTGCTTCCTTCTACCCTCCTCTCTTCCTTCTTTCCCCTTGGCTCTTTTCTTTTTTCTTTAAAAAAAAACTTTTTTTAATATTTATTTATTGTTGAGAGACAGAGACAGAACATGAGCATGGGAGGGGCAGAGAGAGGGAGAGACACAGAATCCAAAGCAGGCTCCAGGCTCTGAGCTGTCAGCACAGAGCCCGACACGGGGCTCGAACTCACTGCGAGATCATGACCTGAACCAAAGCCGGACAGGTAACCAACTGAGCCACCCAGGCACCTTCCCTCCCTTGGCTCTTTTCTTTTTCGTGTTCCTAAGCATTCTTGCCCCTTTAAAACCCACCTTAGTTGGTTTCTTCTTCATTGCTCCCTGATCTGAACCAGTGTCCCTGTGTGGTTGGTGGTGGAGACAAAATGTAATGTGTGCAACCACCTTGTAAATGGCAAGGTGTTCCTAACAGGTTGCTTGTTATTCTCTTATTGTCCCCTCCCCACCAAATCCCCACCCAGTGGGCTCATTCTGAGCTCCTTTTGTCATCCGGACTCTTGCTTCCCTGCCTCCTGTTGTGTCTGTTCAGGATCTGCTCTCCCAGTTTCCCTTCTCTTTCTCTTCTTCTCACGACTTACCTTCTTTGGAAAAGAGTTAATTTTGGTTTGCCGAGCACATTGAAGCTAAGACATTAATGGCTAACAGATTTGATGCTAACATGTCGGGGAAGGTCACATTTTAACTGGAGACTCCTCAAACTTCAAAATAGAGCCTCCAGTGAAATTCTGGGCAGCATGAACAGTCAGTGGAAGAGAAAATGAGCCTTTTCCTGGTGCTTGTGCATATGAAGAACTTCTTACTCCACCCATTCAAGATTTGGGCCTTAATGTAATGTGTACAGGCTACTGAATAAAATACCAAACAGGGACATGAAGGGTCCAGGAAGTTTTGGTTGGGGGAGCCAAACAAGGATTAGAGCATCTTTTAAGGAAAAGTTAGGAAAGAAACAGTATGGTTAAGAAATAAAGTACAAAGTATGAGTATTTTCAATCACCCCTGGAGCCTCTCTTCTGTTAATATCTCCCTGCCTTGGACTCTGGTAAGGAACAGGCAAATACAGGTTAGGCAAATAGACACAGGGAGTCATTGAGCTGGGAGTGATTCTTACGCCAAGAGAGATCACAGGGATCCTCTTTTCAAATCCTGGGGGACTGGAGGTGTTTGCTGGCAGGTAGGCTTTTGCATGAATCCAAGGAGAGAGCTCTCTGGATCCCTGGTCTCAATAGGGTGGCTTGGCCAGAGAAGCCGTTTTTCCCTGTGGATGCATCCCAGTTTGATCAGAACCTCCTGGAGAGGATGCCCTCACCTGCATTGATCTTCACGGTCATCTTCTTCCTGGAGTCACTGGCTGCAATGTTGCAGAATGGCTTCATGGTTACTGTGCTGGGCAGGGAGTGGGTGCGATGCCGGTTGCTGCCCGCGAGTGACATGATTGTGGCCTCCTTGGCCGCCTCCCGGTTCTGCCTGCATGGGTGGCCATCCTGAACAACCTCTTCACCTTCTTTGATTTTCGTTCCATAATGGACTATTTCAGCATCCTCTGGAGCTTCTTCAATACTCTCTCTTCCTGGCTCACCGCCTGGCTTGCTGTCTTCTGTGTAAAGACCTCCATCTTCCCCCACCCTGTCTTCTCCTGGCTGAGGTGGAGGATTTCTCAGTCAGTGCCCAGGCTGCTGCTGGGTTCCCTGCTCATGGCTGGTCTGGTGGTCATCTCATCAACCATTGGGACTATATTTCCTGTGCAGGTGACTGCCTCCCAGAATTCCCAAGGAAACAGGACCCTGGCTGATAGACTACAGAGCTATTGGCGCTTTTTTCATCCTCATGCAATGCTTATGTGGTTGATCCCATGATCCCATTCCTTCTGTTCTTGGCGTCCACGCTTTTGCTCATGTGCTCCCTGCATCGGCACTTGGGGCAGATGAGGGATCATAGACTGGGTCCATGTGATCCCAGCACCCAGGCTCACATCGTGGCCCTGAAGTCACTTTCCTTCTTCCTTGTCTTCTATACATCATATTTTCTGTCCCTGATTGTCGTTACTATGAAAATCGCAACCTTCCAGGGTCACTGGTGCTGGGCCTGGGAAGTGGTGACCTACACAGGTATCTGTCTGCACTCCAGCATCCTGATGCTAAGCAGCCCCAAGCTGAGAAAGGCCCTGAGGACCAGGCTTTGGAGAGCTCTGGACAAAGGCGGGTTTATCTCAAGTTATCAGTATCAATTACCACTACCAGTAGATAAGCCTGTAAGTGGCTAGAACCCCCAAAGTTTGGGCACTGTCCTTTTCTCTTTTCATTTCCTTCTTACTTTCCTGTTCCTTCCATGCTGCATTAGCTTTTTTTGTACCCTGTTTTGTTCCTGCACTGCTCCAGGTCCCCAGTTTGGGTCCGAAACCCCTGTGGGCTGGGATGGTGGCCTCATTGCCTCACAGACCTCTCGTACCTTCTGTATGAGCAGCCATAACAGATTTTTCCAAGCATCATTTTGGTCTGTACCTCTTTACAGAGACCTGTAATGGTTGTCGGTTATCTCTGTGGTCAACCTGAAGTGTTTTTTAATGGTGGCATAGATTGTCCCACACCATCCCACACACCACTGCCCTCCTTTATTACTGCTCTGCTGTCAGCTCGGTCTCTCCACTCCAGCCCAGTAATTTGGCCCATCTGGAACTTCCTTCTTTCCTTTGTCTGCCATTCTTGGCCATTCCCTTCTTTTGTGCCCTGCTTATGACTGATTCCACCCAGCCTTTTCAATGTGGTCCCATGAAAGGCTGAGGGTATATATGAGTTTTGTGCCATTCTAGGCCCTGCCCATGATTTTGTGTGTTTGCTAAATGTTTAATTAAAAGGAATTGTCTGATGTGGAAATGCTTTTAGGTTTTGGCCAACAGAAGACAGAGAAGGAAAACAAAATAAATTTGCTGTAGTTCTTAATTTTGATAATCCTGCCTTTCCTCTCTCTTCACCCAGGAGGTGGGTCCTGAATGCCAGTGCCTAGCATGGTAGTCTCCACATTGGGTGTTTGCCTCTCTGAGTTGTGTGCACAATGATCCACTGAATGTGCAGAGAAAAGTGGGGCAACTCTCTAATTTGCATTTACTTTTATTTCATCCTTTTAGTTCCTGTTTTTTTTTTTGTGTGTATATTTTATGATATACAGAATGTATTAGTAAAGTAGTACATGCAAGTAATTAAATAAAGGCACATATGCTTGGATGCATGCTCATAAACTTTTTTTTGGCTGATGGAATTTGCTTTAGAAATGTATGGAGACCAAAAAACTAGAAAAGGGTTGGGTAGGGGCAGTGAAGGCAAGAGCATCAGGGGTGTCTGTCTCTGCCATCCCTTCTACTCACCTGGAAGCATCTGGAAGACTGCCTTTCCCCGTGCAGAGCTCCAGAACTTTACTGAATGTCTTGGGTGGGGAGGGAATGGTGGTGCAACTCCCATGTCCTGTAACATGTTCATAGCCCTTTGAGTTAGGCCAGGTCTCGTGGGCTTATCTCAGGACTTCTTGATTGGTTGATGTTCTTAGCCTCCCTCTCCTAGCTTTTAGCTCTGAAGAGTCCCCCAAACATTTGGTGGCTCCCATCTTGACCAAAAACACAACCCAGTAGCTCATCCTGATTTTTGAGGGTTTCTGTGAACTCTTCCCGGCCTGCCTTTTCATCCTGGTAGGCCACCATTCCCTTAGCCATAGTCAGACTTACCAGATTATTCCTGAGACATAACGGTAGCTCTACCTCCTTCACTGACTCACATCTCCTTTACAACATACAAGACGGCGTCTTTGTTGTCCCGCAGTGAAGCCTCTGCTGCTGCTGCTGCTGCTGCTGAGCTCTTCGAATTCTTGGGGTGGGAATAGGAGGCCGTGTAACATTTCCAACTGCAGCCTGGGAATCCTCCCTTTTCATCCCTGTCAGAGTCCTGAGGTACGTGTTTCCCACGTAGAGAATGTACTCGGGATTCCTGCCCGTACCACCCCCATGATGACACATACAAAGACCAGCTGTGAAAACTTGCAAATTCTCAGATTTGGCTTCCACCTTAGAAGATAAATTTGAATGTGGGAAAATAAATTGCAACGAATGAAACCAAAAAGCACAAACAACAAAAGAATCACCATAAAACACTGCATATTTATATACAAACGATTATTTACCTATTTGGATTAACTTAATCTGCAATAAGATGTGGCCAGTTAGTGTTGTGGTTGATGACTGGTACATGAAAACACTTTGAGGGCGGGTACCTAGTTTACTGTTGTAGCTCCAGTGCCTTTCACAGGGTCCTTATGACATAGGAGATGCCTCATGAATTGTTGTCGAGTGAATTGAAGGTTAGCACACGTCCTTCCCATAGTATAAGCTATCAAAGATGGAGGTGGTGGGTGGGAAGGATGAGATTCCATACTGAGAGGTTTGTGGCTGGCCAGACTCCGGAGCTGTGAACTCAAAGTTTGCCCCATTGCTCCAAGGTCCAATAGGCAATGGCCAAATGTCAGCCAGGGGAATAAGGCTAACGAAGAGAGCAGTTGGGAATTTTATCTCCTGAACATTTGCATCTTCACAGAAGGGCAGGGTGAACAAAATACCTTAGTTCCCCATCTCTCCTTTTTCCGGGAACCTAGTATTCACCATAGCAAGGGCTCTGTGTTGGAAGGAGATTTCCACCTGTGTCTTTGTCCCAGGTGGACTGGAAAGTGGAAAGAGATGTGTTTTCTGCATTCTAGTCTCCCTTTGTAGGGTTCTGTGCATGGAACTGGAAGGACACGGTGCTGGCCAGAAGAGGGGTGCACTATAAAATACTCCCACAGGTTCATGTTACTTGACCCTGAGCCTTCAATACATACTGCCATATATGACCCCAAACTATTTCTGCTTGCCTGTCTCCCTGTAGACACATTAATCAGCTAAAATTCACCTGGATAAGTAAGTACTCCCTTAATTGCTGGGTGTTTTTTGTTTGTTTGTTTTGTTGTTTTTTTTGTTTTTTTACTCTTTGAAATCATTCCTATGAAAAATATAATCTTTGCTTATTCTGCCTTCCTCTGGCCAAAGTAGATGGTCCAAGATTTGGTGCTCTGACCTCTGCTGCATCCCTGATGCTCTCCTGACCTTTCCTTGGACTACTTGTCCCTCCACAGGATGGATGGAATGACAGGTAGTTATTGTAATAACAGTTGTCATCATCACCCTAATTCTGTCTTGTGCTGGTGCAGATTTATAGTAGAGAGATATATCCACATGTATTTGTGATCCATATATTTTATAGGTGAAGAAAGAGGGCTTCAGAAATGTTAAATGACTAGACTGAAGAGCCACAGATAGTGATTGTGACAAGACTCAAAATCTGGTCTCTGACTTCAGCTGGGGATGAAGGAGATCAGAGTCAAGAATGTGTTCTAACTGTGGCAGAGATCCCTGGTCTTAGAATCAGCTTGGGTCTCGGTCTTTCCTCCATGTAACTATGACCTTAGCTGAGACTCTTAATCTATACTTTGAGGCCTCATTTCTTTCTTGTATAAAATTATTTTCATGTTTTATTTCACTCTAAAAACTGAGATTCTAGTCATAGATTCTTGTTCAATCTTGAGTTAGAACAGATGATACTTGTGGCTCCTGGGTGGTTCAGTCAGTTAAGTGTCCAACTTTGGCTCAGGTCACGATCTTGCGGTTTGTGGATTTGAGCCCTGCGTCAGGCTCTGTGCTGACAGCTCAGAGCCTAGAGCCTGCTTTGGATTCTGTGTCTCCCTCTGTCTCTGCCCCTCCCCCACTCATTCTCTGTCTTTCTCTGTCTCTCAAAAATGAATAAAAACATTAAAAAATTAAAAAAAAAGAACAGATGATACTTGGGGCACCTGGCTGGCTCAGTTGGAAGAGCGTGCAACTCTTGATCTTGGGGTCATGTGTTTGAGCCCCATGTTGGGTGTAGAGCTTTACTTTAAAAAAAAACAAAAAAGGGGCGCCTGGGTGGCTTGGTTGGTTAAGTGTCCGACTTCGGCTCAGGTCATGATCTCACGGTCCGTGAGTTTGAGCCCCGCGTCGGGCTCTGTGCTGACAGCTCAGAGCCTGGAGCCTGTTTCAGGTTCTGTGTCTCCCTCTCTCTCTGCTCCTCCCCTGTTCATACTCTGTCTCTCTCTGTCTCAAAAATAAATAAACGTTAAAAAAAATTAAAAAAAAAAAACAAAAAAAAAGAATAGATGACACTTTTTGCATCTTACAGATGGTGAAATTGAGGCTCAGAGGGGTTAACACCATACTCAGTAACTCATGGTGGGGTGGGGGGGCTTGTACCAGTTCCTGCCTTGGTGCCTTATCCAGGATTCTTTCTGCCACATCCCATTCGTTTCATTGCTATCCTGGTAGGGGTTCTCTCATGAAATGCCACTTTAAAGGTCACATTATAAAATGTTGTAACAAAAAAGTCACCTGCCTGATAGTATATAATTGTCTGCTATGTTCTTTTTGATACTGATGTTCACCACAAGTTCTAGGACTTGGACCTCTTTTGGTAGAGGTTTAGCTCATTTTTTGGTCTGTCGGGAGGGTATTCCGAAAGCACCTACTTCATAGGGTCACAGTGGGAACTAGCACGATGGAAAACATTTAGAAAAATGCCTGGAATGAACAGCCAGTTGATGGATGTGAGCTCTGATGGTCGTTAGGTGTTAGCTTAGAGAAGTAGAACTTTCTGTGTAAGGGATGCTAAATGCAAGTGCCTGCCTGATATAGTGTTCATGCCAGTGTTGACATGGGCAGAGAGTGGGCAGAAGAGGGGCAGGCAAGTTCAGGGGCAGGCAGGGGGACTTTTGACACTGAGCCTTAGCAATATTTGCATCTGTTTTGAGAAGAAGAAACCTCTTTACCCTCAAGAGATAACCTGTGTCCTCTACACTTGGGGGCAGCTAGAGGGGTAAACATGATGTAGGAGCTTCCAGAACCACCCAACAGGAATAGACCTCGAAGTCTTGGGACCCATCTAGTGCACAGGAGAGATGAATGGAGATGACATGATTCCAGGATCTCCAGTGACTGATAAGAGAGCCATCATCTTGGCTATCGTTTTATTATTTTTGTGCCTGGTGGCAGCAGTGAGCAATGGCTTCATCACTGCAGCTCTGGACGTGGAGTGGTTGCTACAGAGAACACTGTTACCTTGTGATAAATTATTAGTCAGCCTGGGGGCCTCTTGCCTCTGTCTGCAGTGGGTGTGATGAGGAGGACCATTTATATTTTCCTGTATCCAGAGGCCTTCCCATCCAACCTTGTACTGCAGTTCCTAGCCTTCTGGCGGGACTGGCCATCTTACGATTCTCCACCTACCTAGCTCAGTGTCTTCCATTGCATGAAAATTGCAACCTTCACCCTCCCCATCTTCCTCTGGCTAAAATAGAAGGTGTCTGGGTTGGTTGCATGGATGCTGTAGGGCTCTCCAACTTGAGCACCATCTTATTTTCATAGGCAACCAGAGCTTGTAACAGTACTTTGTAAGGAGAAGGTTGCAATCTGGGAATGCCATTGAGAATACCGTGAGACCATATGAGAAATTCTACTTCTTCTGTTTAAAACTTGTTAGCTGGACAGTCGTTACTGCTGTCTTCCTTTTCGACATGGTTTGGTCATGTCTCTGGAAAGACACACTAAGAAGGTCTGCCTGTCCAATGTGGCTTTTGTGAGCCCAGGGCCCAGGTGCACAACCAGGTTCTCCTGGCTCTCATGTCCTTTTCCGTCCTCTCCACCTCCTGTTTTCTGTCACTGGTGCTCAATGCTGCAGGTGTTTTTCCATTTTGGGACCCTAGCTACTGGGTGTGGCAGGCAGTGATTTATCTGTGCTCAGCAGTCCCCATCACTGCACTTGAGCAACCCCCGGCCGAGAGGTGTGGTGGAGAGGGGCTGCTGTGCAGGGTGCTGGGCATCGTGAGTTGTAATTGATGAAAAACCTCAGAGACACTAAGGCAGAGGGCATGGTGCAATGGGACATGGCTTCTTTAAATCCCTTTGCCACTTTTAATGTTCCTTTCCTCTCTGCTACGTTTCACGAGGAGAATGACTTCTATGAAATAGGATTTCAAGGTGGGATCGAAGGTCCTGAGATAATGGGGTAGCGTCACTGATGTACAACCCAGCAAGTCTGTGGCCAAGGCAGCTGTGTTCCCTGTGGGGCTTGATGTGGCTAGAGTCAGGAAACTTTTACTTTCCCTGTGATCGGTCTCTTGGAGGGTAAAATTATCCTTCTGGAGACTGGATGCGAGGATCCTGATGCACCATTCAATTTTTATCTGTTGAGTCAGACTGGAGAAGATATCTGGAACCTCAGTTTTCCTCTGGCTTCATGCTGTAAACCACCTTTTCTTTTCTTTTCTTTTCTTTCCTTGTCTTGTCTTTTCTTTTCTTTTCTTTTCTTTCCTTGTCTTTTTTCTTTCCTTTTCTTCCTCCTCCCTCTTCTTTTTTCTTTTCTTTTCTTTTCTTTTCTTTTCTTTTCTTTCCTTTTCTTTTTTCTTTTTTCTTTTCTTTCTTTCCTTTCCTTTTCCTTTTCCTTTCTCTTTTCTTTCATCACTTAACTGTTTTCCAGCCATCTACTGCAGTGAAGTCTTCCTCCTTCTGTGCAAGAGTTTCTCATGTCTGAACTCTCTTCACAGAGCGTGGGTCTGGTTGTGCCTGTGTTTGGCAGTATGTGTTATCTAGGATTTGTATGTTTGCAGATGACCTTTGGAGATCCCTGTGAAAGTTAGGGGGTCATGCTTTATATATTGCTTATGTTCTCCACAGTGGCCTATTCTGTTAGTCTGTTTCATAAATGTTAAGGTCCATGAACCCAGATGTGACTTTTGTTTATGCTGATATTGGGACCTTCTGAAATTTTTGACTTGGGAAGGTTCATCTATAGCTATATGACAAGATTTAAGAAGAAAAGACTTGGGTTTGGTTTGGTGAAGAATGCAGGCTGCTTTTCTGCCTTCCATAGATCTTTTTAAACCTTCCTTAAGCTCAGTTACCTCTTGAACCATTCAAAGTAAGGTCCCTAGCCTTCCCTCTATTGGCTTTATTTGATTTTTAAGGTTTATTTATTTTGAGAGAGAGAGAGAGAGAGAGAGAGAGAGAAAGAGAGAGAGAATGGATCCCAAACAGGTTCTCCAAGCTCAGCGCAGAGCCTGACACAGGGCTTGAACTCATGAACCATGAGATCATGACATGAGCTGAAATTGGACCCTTAACCACCGGATAGTACCATGAACATTTCAAACTTAGCAAGTCCACAGTGGATGTCCTTTCTCTCCTCTTCGTCTTCCTTCCCCACCCCCCCCACCAGCCCCCTCTACTGCTCAGCTGGATCTATTTTTTCTATTATTTATGTCCAGTACACCAGGCTTACCACCTCTGAGATAATTTTCTCTCCCCATCTCTGCTGAGCCCTTGAGTCTAATCAGCAGCTTATCTCCAGTTGCTACTTCTGCAAAGTCTCTATTATCTGTCCCTTCCTTCCCATTCCCATGGATTCTATTATTGATTAGACTGTCCTCCTCTCTCACCTGCGCTGCTAAAATTTCCTCTTCACCTCTTGGTCCATTACACTCTCCCTTCCCCCCCATCCCAGTCAAAACTACCATTGCCAGATTCATCTCTTGAAGGCATAATTAACCATTTCCACCCACACTCACCGCCTCTCAGTGCCTAGACATGAAGCACAGGGTCCCCAAACCTGGCATTCACGGACCTCCACAATATGGCAATAATTTTATCTTCCTTTGTGTTGATTCTACGAGAATTCTGTTTTGTCGAAAAATCGAGATTTTCATTGTTTCCAACATACCTGGAGTTCCCTCCCTGATGTACTGAAAGGTGATCTCTTATCCCCACATCTACCTGTGAAAATCCTATTTAATTTTTTCCCCCTATTTAACCTTTAAAGGTTAATTCCAATGACTTCTCTTCCGGGAAGCTTTTCTGGTTTACTACCTCCCAGGTTTTGATCTCTCTGACCTTTGAGGACATATTACTCAGTTGTGACATGAATTCTGTTCTGTGGTGGTATGATCTGTATTCATATTTTATACTCCCTAGTATATTAAAAATTACTTTTTAATGTGTATTTTGTTTTGAGAGAGAAAGTGAGCGAGCCGGGGAGGGGCAGAGAGAGAGAGGGAGACACAGAATCTGAAGCAGGCTTCAGGCTCTGAGCCTGACATAGGGCTCGAATTCATGAACCTTGAGATCATTACATGAGCTGAAATTGGCCACTTAACTGACTGAGCCACCCAGGCACCCCGTCTCCCCAGTATGTTTTAAAGTTTTTGAAAGCATGGCTGCCTTACACTTTTCTATGTGTTCCTTGAAGCACTTATAAATACTTGATACACTGAACGGAATAATTCTCTTGCACCTGGACCCAGCCCTAAGCACATGGATTTTTGTCTGTACATTTATCTCTGGGCTACCTACTACATTTTAATACTGATGTTTGAGCTGTATTTCCTTCACTATCTGGCCATCTCATTTTTGGAGGTCAGCCTTATATTCTGTTTCTCTTTGACCAATGCACAGTGTAGAAATAATAAATGAGTAGGTGAGAGAGTAAGATATGCCTGATTTTGTGATGCCTTTACTTTGCTTTTTTCTTGTACATTTACATGTTGCTAAGCAACCGTGAATGACTAGCTTAGCGCCTTCCTATGGGAATCTCAGTGAAGTGCCACTTGTCTTTGTTACTGACCCAGTGTCTCTTTCCAGAGAGCCTTGTATAAGCTAATCTTTGTTCCTTCCTCTTTTCACATGTTAGCTAGGAGAACAGAACATCTACCAGAATCTGACTGATCTCCCCACGGGGACTAGTTCCCCTGGAGCTTGAACACACAGGGAAACATTAAAAGAGTAGCAGTTTGTTGTATTTTTAAAATGCATAGTTATCTTATTATTATCATCAACTTTTGCCTATAGTCTAATTTCATCCTGCATTATGCTGATATTAATAGCAATCATTTATGAATGCCTATTTATTTTATTAATTAACTTATTTTTTGATTTACATCCAAGTTAGTTAACATATAGTGCAACAATGATTTCAGGAGTAGATTCCTTACTGCCCATTATCCATTTAGCCCATCCCCCCTCCCACCACCCCTCCAGCAACCCTCTGTTTGTTCTCTATATTTTAAAGAGTCTCTTATGTTTTGTCTCCCTCCCTGTTTTTATGTTATTTTTGCTTCCCTTCCCTTATGTTAGTCTGTTCTATATCTTAAATTCCTCATATAAGTGAAGTCATATTATATTTTTCTTTCTCTGACTGATTTCGCTTAGCATAATACCCTCCAGTTCCATCCACATAGTTGCAAATGGCAAGATTTCATTCTGTTTGATTGCCAAGTAATACTCCATTGTATATATATACCACATCTTCTTTATCCATTCATCCGTCGAGGGACATTGGGGCTCTTTCCATACTTTGGCTATGGTCAGTAGCACTGCTATAATCTTTGGGGTGCATGTGCCCCTTTGAAACAGCACACCTGTATCCCTTGGATAAATATCTAATAGTGCAATTGCTGGGTCGTAGGGTAGTTCTATTTTTAATTTTCTGAGGAACCTCCATACTGTTTTCCAGAGTGGCTGCACCAGCTTGCATTCCCACCAACAATGCAAAAGAGATCCTCTTTCTCCGCATCTTTGCCAGCATCTGTTGTTGCCTGAGTTGTTAATGTTAGCCATTCTGACAGGTGTGAGGTGGTATCTCATTGTGGTTTTGGTTTGTATTTCCCTGATGATGAGTGATGTTGAACATTTTTTCATGTGTCTGTTAGCCATCTGGATGTCTTCTTTGGAAAATGTTCATGTCTTTGGCCCATTTCTTATGGATTATTTGTTTTTTGGGTGTTGAGTTTGATAAGTTCTTTATAGATTTTGGATAGTAACCATTTATCTGATATGTCATTTGCAAATATAATCTCCCATTCCATCGGTTGCCTTTTAGTTTTGCTGGTTGTTTCCTTTGCTGTACAGAAGCTTTTTATTTTGATGCGGTCCCAGTAGTTCATTTTTGCCTTTGTTTCCCTTGCCTCCAGAGACGTGTTGAGTAGGAAGTTGCTGCGGCTGAGGTCAAAGAGGTTTTTGTCTGCTTTCTCCTTCAGGATTTTGATGGCTTTAAGTCTTTCATCCATTTTGAGTTTTTTTTTTTTTTTTTCTCCTGTGTGTGTGTGTGGTGTAAGAAAGTGGTCCAGGTTCATTCTTCTGCATGTCGTTGTCCAGTTTTCCCAGCACCATTTGCTGAAGAGACTGTCCTTATTCCATTGGTTATTCTTTCCTGCTTTGTTAAAGATTAGTTGGCCATACGTTTGTGGGTCCATTTCTGGGTTCTCTATTCTGTTCCACTGATCTGAGTCTGTTTTTGTGGCAGTACCATACTGTCTTGATGATTATAGCTTTGTAATACATCTTGAAGTTCAGAATTGTGATGCCTCCAGCTTTGGTTTTCTTTTCAAGATTGCTTTGGCTATTTGGGGTCTTTTCTGGTTCCATACAAATTTTAGGATGATTTGTTCTAGCTCTGTGAAGAATGCTGGTGTTACTTTGATAGGCATCGCGCTGAATATGTAGATTGCTTTGGGTAGCATCAGCATTTTAACAATGCCTTACACTCTGTCTCTCTCTCTCAAAAATAAAAATAAACATTAAAAAAAAATAAACTTTTTTAAAAAAATAAACTCTTAAAAACAAGTTTGTTCTTCCAATCCAGGAGCATGGAATATTTTTCCTTTTTTTTGTGTGTCTTCTTCAGTTTCTTTCATAAGCTGTCTATAGTTTTCAGTGTATAGAGTTTTCACTTCTTTGGTTAGGTTTTTTCCTAGGTATTTTATGGTTTTTTGTTATGAATGCCTATTTTTATGTGAGGCATGGGGCTAGAAGATTTATTTACTTCTGTCCTTTATTTAATTCTGAAAACAACACTGCAAAGTAGAAACTGAGGTTTAAAGAAGTTTACTGAGGTCTTGTGGCTAGTGAATGATGGAACCAGAATACCTCAGTGCTATAGCCTTTAAGATGGTGTGGTATTGATGCAGGGATAGATAAATGCATCAACACATAGTCCAGATAATAGTTACGTGGAAAATTATATATGATAAGGTATCTTAAATTGATGAGGGAAAAAACGGTCATTTCATCATGTTGTAGTATATTGTTACTACAGTTGGATAATTTTTTTGATAATTCAATTTTTCCTGTATTTTATTTCATGAAATACTGCCTTTAAAATCTGCAGACATGTTGACTGTTTTCTTCCCCACCTTTTTGGATGGAATGGTAGAATATGTACATTACCTTCAGCTTTCACAATCCAGAGAAGCTGTTTTCTTAGGCCTTCTTGTTAGTAACTCTTGAAATATCGAGTCGTAATGAAAGTCGTTGGTAAATTTGACTGCAGAACAATTTAAAATTTTTTATGAAAAGATTCTGTAAATGTAGGGATCACTGAAGTGCTTTCAATTTTAAAGGACAAGTGACAGATTTCCAGAAAATGTTTACAAACATTCTTAAAAGATAAAAGCCAGTATCTCTAATATACAAAAGAGCTTCTACAAATCAGTAAGAAAAATAAAAGCAAAGTGATAGAATTGTGGTTAAATGATTAGACATAGATCATACAGATTGTCACATATACATGTGAAAAGCAGCTTATCAGCACTTGCATCATGAAAATGCAAATTAAAACAACAAAAGCCACTAATATAAATACAGCTGCATAAATCAGTGGCTTTCCATTTCTTTCCCTGGAAACCACCTAGAAGAAACAAGACAATTGAAAGAAGACTCTGAAAACTCCCATTTTCAGTGAAGATGAAAGACAGATAGTCCACAGATTTCAAATTGTGTGAAATCACTACCAGTCACAGGTGAGATCAGGTAGAGTCAAGAAAGAAAGTGAAAAGAAGAAGCATGAAGGAAAGTAAGAGGGCCCAGCAGGGGCAGAAATAATATTCCAGCAAAAATACACTTTCTGAAGAAAAGACACACCTTGAAATGCAAAAGACCCTTAGTATGCATGTGTTAGTTATCTGTTCCCGCATAACAAATTATCCTGACACTTAATGGCTTAAAAAACCCTTTATTATAACCTCATAACTTTTGTGGGCCAGGAAGCCAGGCATGTCTCAGCTGTCACAGGCTGCAGTCATCTTCAGGCTCATCTGGTTAGGAGCTACTTCCCAGCAAACCTGTGTGGTTGCTGCAGGATTCGGTTTCTCATGGGTTGTTGGACCAAAGCATCAGGTCCTTCCGAGCTGTTGGCTGGAGGCCTTCACTTCCTTGCCACGTAACCCTCTCTGTAGAGCATCTGACTTCATCAGAGTGAACAGATGACGGTATACCAGAGCATCTGCAGAAGAGAGAGGGCCAGCAAGACAGAAGTCACAGACTTCTGTAACCTAGTTAATTATTCGTTTGTTATTACTCATAAGTGGTAACCAATAGATGTGGTCAAAAGAAACAGAGGACTAAGAGAACTATATAAATTATAAAGGTGAGTACTGGAACAAAAAATATATATACTTTCCTTACAATTAATAGAACCAACAGGGGCACCAGGGCAGGTCAGTTGGTTAAGTGCCTCACTTTGGCTCAGGTCACGGTCTCACGAACCCCACATTGGGCTCTGAATGCTAACAGCGCAGAGCCTGCTTCGGGTCCTCCCTCTCTGCTCCTCCTCTGCTTGCACTCTCCCTGTCTCAAAAATAAAACATTGGAAAAAAATAGAACCACAAACAAAAATGAGGAAACATACAACAAATGCAAATATAATAATCATCCCCTCCCTGTAAACTTTTATAAACAAAACACAGAACATAAAATAATGTGCCAGAATTAAGATGAAACATGTTGGACATGCAATTAAATAACTTTACACTTTACACTTAGAATGGCCTTCAGATCAGCTCAAAAAGCAAAACACAGCTTTGTATTTTTTTTTTTTTTTTAAGGCTTTGGTACTTTTTTTTTTCTGAGTTTATCCTTTATTTTTAGAGGAGAGGGAGGGGCAAAGAGAAAGAGAGAATCCCAAGTACGCTCTGTGCTGTCAGCGAAGAGCCCAACTCGGGGCCCAGTTTCACAAACTGGGAGATCATGACTTGGTCTGAAATCAAGAGTTGGATGCTCAACTGTCTGAGCCACTTAGGCACCCTTATATTTCTAAGATCCATAAAAAAAGTGGAAGTTTGAAAATGAATGAAGAATAATATGTCAGGTAAATGCAAACAAAAGGAATTGATACCTAATATGATCAAATGGGATACCAGGATAAGTCTTTAATGTTAAGAGGTAAAATATAGGGGTGCCTGGGTGGCTCACTCCGTTGAGTGTTTGACCCTTGATTTCAGCTCAGGTCATGATCCCAGTATCATAGGATCGAGCCCCAAGTCGGCCCTGCGTTGAGTGTGGAGCCTGCTTGGGATTCTCTCTCTCTCTCTCTCTCCCTCTCTCCCTCTCTCCCTCTCTCCCTCTCTCCCTCTCTCCCTCTCTCCCTCTCTCCCTCTCTCCCTCTCTTCCTCTCTCCCTCCCTCCCTTCCTCCCCCGCCCCGTCCCTCACTCGTTTGTGCATGCTCTCTCTCTCTCTCTCTCTGTAAAAATGGAAAACAAAAACAAAACAAACAAAAAAGAGGTAAAATACAAATTAAGCTTCATCATATTTAATGAATGTAACATTCTTACAAAACTCAAGAACATTAAAAGAATGAATACTACCACCACCGTTTACATTTGAAGGGTGATAATCTATCAAGAGAAATACATTAGTTATAGACATTGGAAATGGGATGTAAAAATTTGTGTGTGTATAATTTAAAAATCCAAATAATGAATATAAAAACTATAGAACAATAAGAATTTGTAAGGTAGTGGGGTATAAAATAAATATATAGATATTAATATTTTCTCATATACACAAATAGTCACCAATGAGGGGACAGAATGAAAGAAAAGATTCTATTTGCAATAATCACAAAGAGACAAAATGCCCAGAGATAAGTTAAAAAAAAATTTTTTTTAATGTTTCTTTATTTTTGAGAGAGACAGAGACAGAATGCGAGTGGGTTAGGGGCAGAGAGAGGGAGGCACAGAATCTGAAACAGGCTCCAGGCTCTGAGCTGTCAGCACAGAGCCTGATGTGGGGCTCGAACCCACAAGCTGTGAGATCATGACCTGAGCCGAAGTCGACGCTCAACCGACTGAGCCACCCAGGCACCCTGAAATAAGTTTTATATTTACATTTTTTTTAAAGTTTATTTATTCATTAATTTTTTTAATGTTTATTTAGTTTTGAGAGAGAGAGAGAAAGAGAGAGAGAGAGAGCTTTCTAATGGAGAAGAGGGAGAGAGAGGAGACACAGAATGCTAAGCAGGCTCCAGGCTCTGAGCTGTCAGCACAGAGCCCAATGTGGGGCTCGAACTCATGAACCATGATATCATGACCTGAGCCAAAGCTGGATGCTTAACCGACTGAGCCCCCCAGGTGCCCCAGAAGTTTATTCATTTTGAGAGAGAGAGAGAGAGCAAGAGTGCATGCATGAGCATCCACATGGTGGGGGGGGGGGGCAGAGAGAGGGGAAAAGAGAGAATCCCAAGCAGGCTCTGTACTGTCAGCACGGAGCCTGACATGGGGCCTGAACTCTGCGAATTGTGAGATCATGACTGGAGTCGAAGTGAAGAGTTGAACACTTAACTGACTGAGCCACCCAGAGATAAATTTTAAAGAAATGTATAAGATCTACATGAAGGAAGCTTTAAAACACTCAGGAAACCATGGAAGCAGACATGAATCAAAGGAATATAATACCATATTCTTAAATAAGAAGACTCCACACCATAAAGATGTCAGTTACTCTTAAGTTAATTTCTTTTTTTTTTTTTTTTTTTAATTTTTTTTAACGTTTATTTATCTTTGAGACAGAGAGAGACAGAGCATGAACAGGGGAGGGGCAGAGAGAGGGAAACACAGAATCGGAAACAGGCTCCAGGCTCTGAGCTGTCAGCACAGAGCCCGACGCGGGGCTCGAACTCACGGACTGTGAGATCATGACCTGAGCCGAAGTCGGACGCTCAACCGACCAAGCCACCCAGGCGCCCCTTAAGTTAATTTCTTAATTTGATGTTAGACCTATAAAAATGCCAACTTACTGCCTCTTTTTAAACCTATAAAAATAAGATTAACATATTCAAAGGTTATTATGGAAGTTGGAAGAAGCCAAAAAAGAAAACAGTGATGATAGACAAGCTCTATCATTCACTGAACTACAGCATGAACCTTGAAATGTAAGTGTTTGTGGCTGTATCCCAGTAGAATTAGTCTAGAAAACAAATACATACAATATAGGAATTTAGTCTAAATTCCAGAGTACAAATAAAAGTAATAGATCAGAAGAAAATGGATTACTCAGTAACTGATACTGAGATGATAACAGGCTAGCCATCTGAAAAAAATTAAGGTGTTGCCATACCTCAAGCCGTATACCAGGATGAAGTCCAAATGGATCAAATGTTTTAATGTTAAAAATGAAACAATACAACTACTAGAAAAAAAAATGGGAAGATGAGGGTTTTTTTTTTTTTTTTTTTAAACCTTGGGGTGGGTATGGAGTGCTCACTTCGGCAGCACATATACTAAAACCTTGGGGTGTGGAAAATATTTTAAACTGATTGATTGATTAAACTTTTTTAAATTCTCCATGGTAAAAGTCTATAAGAAATTTACCAAAAATACAACAAGCTGGGAAAATATCTGCATTCATAATGAAAGTTTAATCTCTAAAACACAAAGAGCTCTTAGAAATGATGGGGAAAAGATCAACAACCCCCCCCGCCCCCCCCCCCCCAAAAAAAGAGAACAGGCAAATACTATGAATATGTAATTCACAGAAAAGGAGAAACACAGATGTTTCTTAAACACAGGAAAGATAGTCTCATTCATAATAAGAAATACAGATCAAAACCAGCTGAGATAACCATTTTTTGGATCTCTATTTGGGAAAACTCCTGAACATTGAAACCACTTTTTTACCAGATTATTGGGGAAATATGTTCTCTCTACATTGTTGGTGGTAGTATAGATTAGTACAATTTCTATGGCAGGCAATTTGGCAATATTTGTCAGATTTACAAGTGCATGCACCCTTTGATCCAGCGATGCTCCCTAGGACTTTGGGGTGCATCGCACCTTCTCACTGGTCACAATTTGTGTCTTACCCTGCTGGGCCTGCTGGGCCTTGAGTCTGGTTATAGGTCTGGAAGCAGTGAGGGGAGGTGGGGATCTTTAGTAGGATCAGCATTGCCTTGCAAGGAAGCTACTAGAGGGGAGCCCATTGTGGCGTCTGCAAGAAAGGGGTGACTGACTTCCTCAGTTAAGGGAGGAAGAGTTGCCTCTATTGATAAAAAGGTTTGACAGAATTTAGGGATCTATATTTCTAGCAGTTTACACTCCAGATCTCCCCATAATATCAAACCAAGTCTAGATTAATCCCCAAATCACTTGGTATTTTTTGGTCTAGTTTTGTCTCCTGCCCTATCTTGTGTTTCTTAATTCCCTACAGGTTTCTCCGGAAAGCAGTCCTTGAAAAATCACTTGCATAAGAACCCCCTGCAGGCTCTGCTTCCAGAGAGCTTGGTCTAAGTGGTCTGCTCTTCAGACTGTATCTCTGATCCACATTGTATATTCCTTCTTGAGACATCCACATGGATGTCTAATAGGCATTTCAAACTTACAGTATCCAAAGCTGAGCTCCTGATATTTTTCTACTTCAACATACTGCTCTCACCACTTCCCCCCCCGCCCTGTTTCAGCGGATGGCAACTCCATTCTTCCAGTTGCTCTGGACAAAGCTTCTTGCATTTCACGCACAATCACTCAGCAACCCTGATGTCACACTATTTGACCGGGTGCTCAATCGATGTTTAGATCAACTGCTTCTGGGTTGGGATTTCATAGGTAGCAAAGCAGCTCCTCCTTGACTACAATCTGTTGAAAGTTGGCCTCTGACACAAGGGTTTGAAAAAATCAGGGTTAGACTTGTTGACAGCTTTCGAAATGAATCTGTGATTCCACCATTTATCGCCACCTCCACAGCCTCTGCTCTGGTGCAAGGCACGATCACGTCTTGCTTGGATTGCTGCCTCGGCCTCCTAACTGGTTTCACAACTTTTACTCTCAATTTGCCTTTCATCTGTATTCAGCATGGCAGCTAGCAGGATCCTTTAAAAATAGAAGTCACGTCACATCACGTTTCTTTCAAAATTCTCCATTTCCTTTTCAACCTCAAGAAAAAGCCTAAGTTTTCATAATGAGTTAGAATGCCCTTTAGGAGTTTGTTTGGTATGATAGTCGCCTCTGCTATTCCGCCCCCCTCTCACACTGCTCTGGTCACTTTGGCGTCCCTGGTGTTCCTTAAATAAGCCCTGCATACACCTTCCTCAGAGCCTGTGCATTTGTGACCTCTTTGCTTGGAATGTTCTACCCCAGATATTGGCATGGCTCACTCCCTCACTGCTTCAGGCATCGTCATCTCCACTGTAAACTGCTGTCCTCCGTGCCACCATTCCCTGCCCTGCTTTGTCTCCTCAGCATTATCACTGTCTATTTTTCTTATATATATCATGTGTTTTCCTCACAACCATATAAACTCCACAAGGACAGGAATTTTTATCTGTTTTGTTCCCCCCTGGCAAGAGGTAGTCACTCAGTAAGTATTTGTGGAAGCCATGAAAGCATTATCTTATTATAACGAACTACATTAATGAATGCAAAGATTCATCACTTTTATGCCTGTAGAAATATCTATGGCTGTTGGAAACTGGATCAGCAATGAACATTTTCTTATCAATTCAGTCCACTTCGGTGATTTTTGCTGGCTAATACAACAGCTAGCCTTCACATTTTCTACAGTTGTTAGTAGAGAGAGCTGATTGCTGCCAGGATTCTTTGACATTTGAACAAGAACTTATTGAACATCTAGATATGGAAATCTAAGTATTTATCTCCCAGCTAAGAGCATTGGGGGTATGGAAGTAGAATCTAAGCATTCAGGAAATCTACCCGGTAATATACACACTCTATTTACGGGAATACGAAACACTTAAGAGCTAAAGTGACCGTTATCAAGTACTGCTAGTTCATATTTGACCTTGGTACTGAGAGAATTCTAAGATGGAAATGAATCAGACACCGTTGTCCAGCATTATCTATGTATAATGTTTTGCTGCAAATTTTCTGTGTCTCAAATACATCAGATGTTGGGCAGTTTCCATCTATCTTTGATCACAGTGTTTGTTTTTGACATTTCTTAGTGTCATTGATGGTCTCCTATTCTGAATTCCTATGGACTTATGGCCTGTACTGATGGTTCACTCAGGTAAAGAGGAATAATCTCAAGATTTTAAAAAGTCACAAGAACGAGGGCTCGTGTGGGAGGAGAGCTGGGAGGGAACCGAACCTTTGAAATCAGGTCAGAATCACGTAGCAGGGAGTGAGCCAGGACGTGGCTGCTCACGCAGCTGGCCTCTGGCACAGGCTTGTAATGAATCTGAGTTCCAGTGGTTTGGATGGTCGGCCTTGGTAACAGATAAAAGCTTTGGAAACTGGGCTTTAGCAGTCAGCAGCTGAACGTATTTTGAATTTTAGTAAGCTGAGCTGACATGTCTTTTAACTATAAATAATACGAATTCTGAACTACAGTGATGGAAACCCAAGGTTTGGGTGGCCGAGACCTATGGGGGTGGCAGTGTTTTTTAAGGACTCTTATTTCTCTTCCAGTAAAAATAAAACATTTTTTAGAAGACGTTGAATAAACTGTTTAAGGTACAATATCCAGTATCCATTCTCTATATTGCTCAAGATTTTTTTTTTTTTAATGAGAAACCACTCCTTTGTCATTAGATGATTATATCACTTACATCAGATCTAAAGTACAGTGGGTTTTTTTTTTTAAAGTTTATTTAAGTAATCTTTTTAGTTTTTTTTTTTAAGTTTATTTATTTTGGGGCATCTGGGTGGCTCAGTCGATTAAGTGTCCGACTTCAGCTCAGGTCATGATCTCACAGTTTGAGTTTGAGCCCTACGTTAGACTCTGTGCTGACACCTCAGAGCCTGGATCCTGCTTCAGATTCTGTCTCCCTCTCTCTCTGCCTTTTCTCTGCTTGTGCTCTGTTTCTCTCTCTCTCTCTCTCTCTCAAAAATAAGACATTAAAAACTTTTTTTAAAAAGTTTAAGTTTATTTATTTTGAAAGAAAGAGAGGGAGAGAGAGAATCCCAAACAGGCTCCACTCAGCTTGGAGCCCAACATGGGGCTCAATCTCATGACCATGAGATTACCATCTGAGCCAAAATCAAGAGTGGGACACTTACTGACTGTGCCACCCAGGTGCCCCTAAGTAATCTCTTTTTAAAGGTTATTGATTTAAGTAATCACTATATCAGCGGGGTTCTTGAACTCATGACCCTGCGATCAACAGCCACACCCTCGCTCTTCTGACTGAGCCAGCCAGGCGCCCCTAAAGTGCAGTAGTTTTGAGAGCAATATAGATTTCTGTCTCCAAGAGGGACTATAGTTTCCTGTATCCTACCAGATTAGGACTGAAGTTGGTGGCTTCCTGTCCTATTGACAAACTCCTTGGATGTACTGCCCTGTGGGTCATCACCAGCAGTAGGATCCATTCAATCTTGTAGGGGTCAGATGTAAGGGGACTGCTGTCCTTACTGCTGAAAAGTTGCAAATGGAGAAGGAAAACAGCTGGTCCAAAGGCTTAGAATTGGAAAACATTTAGGTTCTATCTCCTTTGTCCTGTCATAGAGAAATCCATAAGGAAGCTGGCGATAGCTGCACTTCTCAAATTAAAGCTAATGACTGTATTTATGTGAGTCAGTAACCTGAGTCATGTTACTTGTTTTTGAAATCTTTTGTTACGTGTGTTATTGCAGCTGAGTTGTTACTAATCTGTTGTTTTTTGGGAAAATAATCGCCAACTCTTAGTAGTAAGACCAGACTTTCAGGGCTCCGGCGAATAAGACTGAGAACACCTTTGTATGTACAACATACATGTTTCTTCTCAGCATTTCCAAGGTAGACACAAACATTATTGGTTTTGTTGTCATAGAATTTATATTGTCTTGCTAACTCAGTCTCCTGAAATAACCCAAAAGTTGAAAGTATCTGTAACAAAATATGTCAGTAATGCAATTTGTAGAAGGATGACACATGAAGATGACTTTAAAAAGGAAAACAACCAAGCTCATTCATTCAGCAAATATTTCCTTAATGCCCACTATGTGGGAGATGTGGGGGCTGGAGAAGACACAGTCTTTGTTCTTTAAAAGAACAACGTACTTTTCTATTAGATCAAGTGCAATGTCTGAAATTGAAGCATGTATATAAAAGATGAGGCCCTTATACTGTGTCCAGAAAATATGCTTTGAGAAAATACTTTATTGTGGTGAAAATACACATAACAAAGTTTACCATTTCAGCCTTTGTAAAGTGTACATTTCTGTGGCATTAAGTACATTCACATTGTTATGCGGTCATCCCCACCATCTGTCAGCAGAACTCTTCATCCTCTCCAATTGAAACTCTATCCCTTACATGAAAATGTCCCATTCTCCACGCCTCCTCCCTCCCCAGCCCCTGGCAACCACTATTCTACTTTTCATCTTTATGAATTGGACTATTTGGGGTACCTCACTTAAGTGAAATCACACATTACTTGCCCTTTTGCGTCTGACTTATTTCACTTAGCATAATGTCTTCCAAGATTCATCCACGTTGTAGCAGATATCTTTGTGAAGGCAAAATAATATTTCATTGTCTGTCTATGCCACATTTTATTTATCTATTTCACTTATTTATTTGTTTGTTGATGGATACTTGGGTTGCTTCCACATTTTGGCTTTTGTGAATAATGCTGCAGTGAATGTAGATGTACAAATATCTGTTTCAGACCGAGCAGATGTGTTTTAGAATCTGAATGTGAGGAAGAGTCACTGAGGCACATCGAATTAAAGTATTTTTAGGTGTGGGCACCTGGGTGGCTCAGTTGGTTAAGCGTCTGACTCTTGATTTTGGCACAAGTCATGATCTCAGGGTTCCTGAGAGAGCCCTGCGTTGGGCTCTTCTTGGGTTTCTCTCTCTCCCTGTCTGTGCCCCTACCCTGCTCTCTCCCTCCCTCAAAATAAATAAATAAAACAAACAAACAAAAAAAGTACAGGTACTGATGTGTAAAAGAATCAGAAACTTTGTAGCATATTCTTTTTTTTAACTAGAGCCGTGAAAGACACACACATTGCAAAGTATCTTTGCCATGGAGAATGTGACATCCTTCTTCAGCTATGGATATTCAGATGTTGTGGAACCATAGCTTAGAACACACTCCCCTCTGGAGTGCACATCAGAAGCTCTAATTCTCTCACGTCAAGAATGGCTTTAAAAGCACAGAGCTCAAGGCAGTCTCTACCCTAAAATCAATAGCTTACTTCCTTGGGTAAAACTAAATTAAACCTTGATATGTTTTCCACTGCTTACCTGTGCTATCTATTCATGCTACTTTGCTTCATTTAGACCTTGGACTTCAACTTCTGCATAGGTTCTGTCTTGTAGAGACATCTGGAAAGTGAATTGATTTTGCAAGGAGGACTCTGCTGGCCTGCTCTATCCAGTTTGGTCTAGCCCTGCGGTTGCTGTTTTTGACTTGCTCTTCGGCTCACAATACTGGTCTCTTTTAGCCTTGTGCTTGCTTTTGGCAGCATCATACTTTAGGGACCACTGTGGATTCCATCCGAGTCTTTCCTGGCCAACCTGGTGGTGCAGCAACTGGTGACCCAGCCCTGAGAAGTGAATTTGCCAAAGCCTCAAAGAAAGTTCTTTTCTCGGGGCGCCTGGGTGGCGCAGTCGGTTAAGCGTCCGACTTCAGCCAGGTCACGATCTTGCGGTCCGTGAGTTCGAGCCCCGCGTCAGGCTCTGGGCTGATGGCTCAGAGCCTGGAGCCTGTTTCCGATTCTGTGTCTCCCTCTCTCTCTGCCCCTCCCCCATTCATGCTCTGTCTCTCTCTGTCCCAAAAATAAATAAAAAACGTTGAAAAAAAAAAAATTTAAAAAAAAAAAAAAAAAAAGAAAGTTCTTTTCTCTTGCTCTGACTTGACATTTGTGAATGGTTGCCATGAATTTAGGGAATCCGGTGGAGTCAGAACCTGGGAATTTGGAATAGGCTTTCCAGGAGTCCTAATCACAGGGTACTGTCCACCTAATCACTGATTCCCAAGGTACGAGTGAGGACCGAACACTAACACTGTGTTCATGCCCCACACCCTGTGTCCTACTACAGACTCTCTTCCTGATGGAGATTTGGGTAGTAGAAGGTATTAAGATTCCAATTTTGGTCTCTAGCATGGAAATTAAGAATCTTCCAAGGCATGAAACCTCTGATGGTGACAGTTAACTCAATGACATAAGGGCTCTGGGAGAACATGGTGCAGGGTCTTCGAGTGAAGATCTGAATTTAAGAATTCGTTCTTTTCTGCCTCTGTGTTGTGGCCTTGGGAAAGTCAGTTACCTTCCCGGGGTCTCAGTTTCCTTATCTGTAGGAAAGAAGAGGGTGTGATCTTTGGCTTGTGATGGTGGCAGTTGGATGGTAGCACTGGTGTTGATGGTGGTGGTACATGTTTGCAGGGGAGGGGCGGGACAGAGGTACTGAAAGCGTTAGTTGGACCGATTAACTAAATGCTTAACGTTTATACAGAAGATTTTCAGGAAAGCAGCAGGGAGAAGTCCTTGGAAGATCAATATACAACTCTGTATAACAGTGGAACCTTGAACACCGTGACCAGTTCTGCCCTGCTGCTCTGCCCTACCTTCCCCTGCCCTATGCCAGGTCAATCAGTTCTTACTGGTCTCAAATCATAGGGTTTTACAGCTGAGCTTAATGTTGGAGATGAAGCAGAGTTATTTAGCCTTCCTTACTTTGATCACAAATGATTTATTAGTTTCAAACTTTAAATGTTCTTTTTTGATAATATCTGATTATTGCAGGGACTTGAAAGTTATAGAATATTATAAAGAAGTTTAATAATCACTCATACTTTCGTTATCTGGAGAATAATTATCATTAACACTCATTATTCCTTCTAGATATTTTTCCTCACATAGAATTGTATTTATACAAATGTATATGTAAAAGTAAATAATGTCAATATTTCAGATATTTAAACAACTTTTTACAAAGTTAGGATAGGGGTGCCTGGGTGACTCAGTCAGTTAAGTGCCTGACTTCAGCTCAGGTCATGATCTCATGGTCCATGAGTTCAAGTCGCACGTTGAGCTCTGTGCTGACAGCTCAGAGCCTGGAGCCTGCTTCCGATTCTGTGTCTCCTTCTCTCCCTGCTTGTCCCCCGCTCTCACTCTGTCTCTGTCTCTCTGTCTCTGTCTCTCTCTCAAAAATAAACACTACAAAAAAACCACAAAAAACAAAGTTAGGATAATAAATTTATATATACATATATATATGTTTTAATTTATATATATTTTTATGTATTATGATTATTTCATCTTTTTGCCATGGCAGACATAAAGAAGCCTTTTAATAATTATTGTAAGAGACTGTGAAGTTTTTTTTTTAAATTTGTTTATTTTGAGAGAAGTGTTAGTATGAGTGGGGGAGGGGCAGAGAGGGAGAGAATCCCAAGCAGGTTCCCCGCTATCAGCACAGAGCCTGATGTGGGGCTTGATCCCATGACTGTGAGATCATGACCTGAGCTGAAACTAGGAGTTGGTTGCTTAACTGACTGAGCTACCCAGGCACCCCAAGAGACTATGAAGTTTATGAACAGTAGTAGCTCAATAATGAACAAAATTATTGTTAATTTCTCAGGAAGAATCATCATTTGTTCTCACAGATGGCACTTTTCTAGGATACGCAAATATTTTGTGGAAAGTATGGCATAAAACATGAAAAAACATAAATCTTAGGAATAAAAATATTTGATTCATTAATTTTGCTGAATAATCAAGATTTTATATTCAATCTTAACTGTAATTTTAAATGGAACCATGACACAATAAGCTTGGTGATGTTCCATATTCCACCACAGTGGTGCTTTTCCCCCAGAACCTAGAAGGACAAGGCACAGATTCTGAAGGTTTTATTGCAGGCAGTGTTTTTATATCCTCGCTCATTGTTTCACAGTCTACATTGTGATGACTGTCATTTTAGACATCGTGTTTCCTCTCTTCAAAGAGGGAATCATGGCTCATATCTACTCTGGATGCCCAGCCAGGGTTATTCTGCATAATATTATAATATTAACATTAATATATAATATATATAATGTATTATAATATTCATGCTTTCATGAATGTTGACTTTACATTTACTATTTTTTTAAGATTTTATTTTTAAGTAACCTCTACACCCAACATGAGGCTCTAACTCACTACCCCAGGATCAAGTCATTTGCTCTTCTGACTAAGCCAGCCAGGCACCCCTACGTTTACTGTATATAACCACTGTAGACAATTATATTACCTAAGGGATAATATATTATCTAGGGATCATAATTGCTGATTCTCTAACATTTGCGGGGTATTTAATATGACTCTTCTGTTTTGCATCAAAAATATTAGTGGTTCTCTCTCTTTTATAATAAAAAATCATGTTTGTTGTATCTCATGCACATACCTATTTGAACACTAATATAATAGTTATCACACATCAGATTGTGTTCTATATTTCTCAGTTAACATTCATGGTTACTTTTCTATTGACTCCAGTCTTGTTTTCAGCTTTATTGAGGTATATAGCTGACAAACAATTGTAATATGTATAAAGTGTACAATGTGATGATTTGATTTGTATACACTTTGAAAGGGTTTTCCACCATCAAATTAATTAACACCTCACATAGTTACCTTTCTTTAATGAGAACACTCGCATTCTACTCCCAGTCAGCCACGTGATCATGACGGTAAATACTGACAACCATTCTCTACCCACATAACCGTTCTGTTTTCCATTTTCAGTATCGTAGTCAGTAAATGACATGAGATATTCAACACTTTGTTATAAGCTAGGCTTTGTGTTAGATGATTTTGCCCAACTGTAGGCTAATGTAAGTGTTCTGAGCACATTAAGGTGGCTAGAGATTCTCTAATCAGCAATGGCTGATTTCCATTACAAATTTTTTTTAATGTTTATTTTTGAGAGAGAGCATGAGTGTGCGAGTGGGGGAGGGGCAGAGAGTGAGGGGGACAGAGGATCCTAAGCGGGCTCTGTGCTGACAGCTGCAAGTCTGATGTGGGGCTTGAACCCATGAACTATGAGATCATGACCTGAGCTGAAGTCAGATGCTCAACTGACTGAGCCACCCGGGTGCCTCCTAGTTTGAATTTTTATAGTAACTAATAATGTGGAACATCTTTTTGTGTGCTTGTTGGCCATTTGTCTGTCATCTTTGGAGAAATGTCTGTTCAAATCCTTTGCCCATTTTAAATTGGATTATGTCATTTTATTGCTGAGTTATAAGTGTTCTTTATATATTCTGGGTGCAAGTTTCTCATCAGGTATATGATTTGGAGGTATTTTCGCCCATTCTGTAGTTGTTTTTTCACTTTGTTGATGGTATCCTTGGAAGCACAACGGTTTGTAATCTTTGATTTAATCCAGTATATCAATTGTTTCTTTAGTTACTTGTGCTTTTTTTTGTTGTTGTTAAAAAAGATTTTTTTTAACGTTTATTTTTGAGAGAGAGAGAGAGACAGAGCGTGGGGAGTGGGGGGGGGAGGGGCAGGGTGAGGGAGACAGAGAATCCAAAGCAGGCTCCAGGCTCTGAGCTGTCAGCACAGAGCCTGATGTGGGGCTTGAACTCATGAACCTCAAGATCATGACCTGAGCTGAAGTCGATGCTTAACTGACCGAGCCACCCAGGAGCCCCTAGTCACTCATGCTTTTGTTGTCCTAAGAAGGCTTTGTCTAACCCAAGATCATGAAGATTTACTCCTGTGTTTTCCTCTAAGAGTTTTGTACTTTTAGCTCTTATGTTTGGTTCTGGGATCCACTTTGAGTTGATTTTTGTGGATGGTGTCCAGTATCAGTGTTTTGTATGTAGATATCTAGTGTTCCAGCGCCTTTTTTGATACTCATTGAGTTTTTATGAGTATCAAAAATTAACATTTGTAAAGCGCTTGGAAGTGCATGGGGATGCATAGCAGCACTGAGTAAATATTATTTTATCATTTACCATATGGAATTGTCATATGTCTACTTATCTTTTCTCCCTCAAAGACTATCTTTATCTTTGTGCCTACATGGCTGGCCTAGTGTCTGATGGACGGTACCTGCTGAATGGATGAATGATAAATAGAGCTGCTCTGCTGAGGCTGTCAGGTGGTAAAGCGCGGTTTCAACACTGCTGGGCTGGGCTTGGGTCGGGACCAGAGGGCCTGTCAGAGTGAGAGCCGCTGACAGTATCTGCCTCAGGGCATCTCCCCAGAGCACGCGGCTTGCAGCCCCTGGGTCCAGATCCCCCTGCAACGCTCGAGTCTCTTCAAAGTCTCTTCAGCACAGTTTTCATTTCTGTGTCGCCCTCCTCCCTGTTGTCTTCCTTCTCCTCCTGTACCTGAGCATGAGCTCAGAGAACGGAATCCCTCCTGGATATCAGTCTCAGCCAAGTCTCCTCAGCCGGATCCTTTGACTTCCAACCCCTCAAGGCTGAAGGTGCAGGGTTCGCCTCCAGCCCCTTACCAGTCTCCGTTCACACTCTTTTCCCACGTGATCTCATCTAATGTAATGGCTCTAAATACCGAGTGTTGATGGCTCCCAAACCTGTTACTCCAGCCATTCTGAGATCCAGACTTTTATTTTAATTGTCCCCTTCATGTCTCATTTTAGAGATCTAACAGGTGTCTCAGACTTCACGTGACCAGAACAGACTTCCTCCCAGAAATATATCCCTCTCAGTCTAACTCCTCTCTGTAGACAGCTCCGTAAATTCTCCAATGACCGAAGTAAAAATTTGGGATCCATCCTTGATTCCTTTTTCTCTCTCACTCCCGCCATCAGGAAAATCCTACTGAATCTGCCTTCAAAAGATGCCAGCATCTCATCCCTGCTCACCACTTCCAGTGCTCCCAGCTGAGAAGAAACTAGCGCCTGCTTGTGCACGGTCTAATGCAGTAGCCTCTGACTGCTCTTCTCTACCCTTGCCCTTCCCCACTTCCATTCTCCAAGTCCTGATCCACAGGATCTGTTTAAAAACAGATTAGGTCATGCTACTCCCTTGTTTAAAACTCTCTAATGGCTTTCTATTATGTGAGGATAACATCCCAAGTTCTTACCATGGACCAACATGACTTTCTTGATCTTGCCTTTTAAACAGAGGTTGACATTTCTACCAAGTGCAAAGATTTAATGATAGGAGATTTCAAAGTGAGCTGCTAGTTCACACTATTCAGGTTTTCACAGGCACTGGGCATAAACCTGTCCTGTAACTCCTGAAACCCTTTGATAAAATGAAAAGGTTAGAGAGTAGAAGAGAGAGGATTTTGTGAGGAATAAATATTTGGAAAAGCTATGTGATGAAACGCACTCCATCCTTCACTGAGGAGGACTTAACTTCAAACCTGGTGGTGCTCCAGAGCTTCTGTGGGGCCACTCTCAAATCTTGCCATGTTACTGCTTAAGTCGGGAGGGATAGTGGGCTAAGTAAGGTCTTGTTCCTGCTGGGGGTAGTTAAGATAATGAGAGACAAACAGACTAGCTAACTTTTGGGGCAGAGTCAGGAGAATGTGGCCACGTTTGGAGTGTGGGGGCAGGGCTAGGGTACCAGTTTTGGACCCCAAGGGAGAGAGCATATGTGTGCAGGTGTCTTGAGGTCTGACCAATAGGGCTGTCTAGTGGGGTGAGGAAATGCCAGCAGCAATGATTTTGGGGAAAGTGTCTAGGAGCTGAGGAAGGAGTCCCAAGGGATCACCCAAAATAAAGATGGTTTCTCCCCATCAAAGGGAATTGTGGGAGAGCGCCCAGTGGGGAGCCTCCAGAGCTCTGAAGTTCCCCAGGAAGGAGCATCAGCATTTAACATGTGCCAGGCCCGGAAGGCACAAGGCTTTGGTTCTAGTCCAAGCAAGACCCTTCCCGCCCCTTTTGCATTCTCCATCTGCATCAGCCAATGCCATCTTGTTATGTAGTTTTTATATATTGGACAGAAATGCCCCATTTCTGGTCTGAGTTGGTTTTGTGACTTGAAGTGATCTCGGGACAACTTAGTTGATAAGAGAGAATAGTCACGTGGCTCCGGGAATTCTTTTTCTCTGGCAGGAGAAGGTTCTCTCACTGCATAAAATTAGAAGAGAGAGAGAATGGTGGGAGAGAATGAATAAAGTGATGATTTGATAATATTATGAGTTCAGCCAGCTGTACGTGGCAAAGACTCTACTCGCTCGGGCCCCTCAGCCCACGTGTCCCCTGAGAATGCCCCCCATCCCGTGGGTGTGAAGGAGCAGTTTCTCCCTCTCCAGCTGTTCTCCAGCAGTCTTCCTCTCCTGTTTTCTTCAGGGCACTGATTACAATGTGAAAGTGTCTTGCTCATGCACGTGCTTATTGTCAGTTACCTTCCATCAGACTGTAAGTTGCACAGAAGCAGGAATCCCACCTCTTATGTTCGCTTCTCTATTCCCGGTGACAAGAATAGGAGCCCTGTGTGTGTAAGTGCTCAGTAAGTATATTTGTTGAGTGAATGAGTCAAAACTGGATGAGTGACGTGGATCTGAGAATAGAAAAAATGCATGTTCACCTACCTTCAGTGAGATCTCTCTCTCTGTTGTGGATTATTCATTTTACTATAATTATACATTTATGCTGTGGTAGTGACAACTTTCACATTATTTGTATGACTATTTTTCTTAGTTGATTCATGACAAAGTCACAATCCAAAAGGACACACTTACATAAAAACATACGCTTGAGTTTTTCAAACAAATGTGGAGAAAGGACAGATTTGAACTGCTAAATAGGAAACATTTGACTATGGACCAAGCTGAGACAGTGTGAGTGGAGGATGGGGCAGAGAGAGAGGGAGAGGGAGGATCCCAAGCAGGCTCCACACTGTCAGCGCAGAGCCCGATGCGGGGCTCAGTCTCACAAACCATGAGATCATGACCTGGGCTGAAATCAAGAGTTGGATGCCTAACTGACTGAGCCACCCAGGAGCCCCCCAAAAAATACTTTTGCTTTTTAATGTGGTCTCATAGGGATCTCTTTTTAATGTTGGTGTTGGAAGACAGGACAGCACACATGCCTTGTAAGCTGTGGTGTCTCATTGTGGCAGATAGGCTCTAAGATGGTCCCCCAACTTTGGTATCTGTACCTTTTTGTAACGCACACCATTTGAGCGTCCCTGCAGACTGCGACTTGCTTCTAGGCGATAGAATATGGCAAAAGTGATAGGATGTCCTCCTGTGATTGTACTACACTGTTTAAGACTCCATCCTGCTAGCCAGCTCCCTCTAGACACTCTCTTTGCTGGCTTGATGGAGTAAGGTGCCATGTTGAAACATCCCACTTGGCAAAAACAGCCAGTGGCCACCAGGATCTGAGGGAGCCTTCAACTGAGACCCAGCAAGAGGCAGGTGCCCTTAGTTCCACAACTGCAAGGAAATGAATTCTCTCACTGGAACATAAAACTGGTTTAAACCGTTATCAGTCATTCATATCTCAGGGTCCATGAAGGATTTAAGAAGAGGTTTGGTAAAAAGGTGGACCAAAGATTCTGACCTTGAAGGGGATGACTGCTCATATTTGAGGGTGGATGTGTGACAGGGAAGCTTGGCTGGAGACAGACTTCTCTATCATCACTGTTTTGCCCAGGTCTTGGCCGTATTAAATGTCTCCTGTACTTGTTGCCTGTACGCTTCATGTCTTAAGAATGATCTGATGGGGAGAGGTGTGTATATTCTCCCAAGGGAGAAATAAGAAGTATAGAATTCAGCTACAGAGACACTGAAAAACTCTCTACATTGATGCTAATGATGGTAGCATGCAGGCAAAACCAGACAAGGCAAATCAGGGGCAGCGGGTAGGCCTCATGGTAACTGAGCCCACGGGAAATTTGCATCCTCACTGAGCTGAGCTCACCTTTCCCCTGCAGCCCCGGTATCCGCCTTGTGAGCGAACTCTGACTCAGATGCAGAGCCTGGACACTCTTCTCACGTCCCCAGGAAAGGTCTATAGAGGGACTGTGTGTGGGGGTAGGGAGGAGGCCAGGGACCAAGGTGCAAGGCACAGGGGTGGTGACCCGAGCGGCCGAAACGCGGCCAGGGCTCTCAGCCTTCTTCATGCTGCTCTTCGTCCTGCCGTGCCTTCTGGGAATCCTGGCCAACAGCTCATTGTGCTGGTGCTGGGCAGGGAAAGGCTGCGGCGGGGGAGGCTGTCTCCCTCTGGCATGATCCTCCTGAGCTTGGGCGCCTCCCGCTTCTGCCTGCAGTGGGTTGGAATGGTGAACAGCTTCTACTGGCCGAGTACAGCAGAGGTCCTGCACAGCAGTTCTTTGGTCTCCATTGGGACTTCCTGAACTCAGCCACCTTCTGGTTCAGCTCCTGGCACAGTGTCCTCTTCTGCATGAAGATCACTAACTTCACCCACCCTACCTTCCTCTGGGTCAAGTGGAGGTTCCCAGGGTCAGTGCCCTGGCTCCTCATGGCTCCTCTCCTGAGCTCCTTCATCGTCACTCTGCTCTTCTTTTGGGGAAACCGTGCTGTGTGTGAAGGATTCTTAATTAGAAAGTTTCCTGGGAACATGACCTTAAGACAGTGGAGCAGGACACTGGAAGTTCACTACTTCTTGCCCCTGAAGCTGATCACCTTGTTAGTTCCTTGCTCTGTTTTTCTGGTCTCAGTTGCGCTGTTGATTAATTCTCTGAGGAGGCACACCGGGAGGATGCGGCTCAGCGCCCACAGGCCACAGGACCCCAGTGCCCAGGCTCACACCAGAGCTCTGAAGTCGCTCGTCTCCTTCCTCATTCTTGATGCTCTGTCCCTCGCATCCCTGGTCATCGATGCTGCAGGTTTCTTCTCAGAGAGTGACTGGTACTGGCTGTACTGGCCGTGGCAGATTTTAATCTACCTGTGCATGTCTGTCCATCCGTTTTTCCTCATCTCCAGCAACCTCAGGCTTCGAGGGGTGTGCAGACAGCTGCTGCTGCTGGCCAGGGGCTTCTGGGTGGCCTAGGTGGCACGGTCTCCTTACCCAGACCCCCGGAAGAGACTCAGGGAGGGTGACGGAACCTGTGCCCACTAACACGGAGATAGCTTCCGAGGCAGGTACCTACTGGATTCTACTCTGGGCTTCCTCCTTTGGGAAGGAGAGGAGGGGAGTCAACTCTGGGGATTCTCTGAGCGAGATTCCTTCCTTGGGACACTGTCAAATGGGGGCCCACAGGTCCCAGAGAGCCAGTATTGTCCAGAAGTTCAGAATATAAAATTTTGTCTGTTCTCTATTTTGTGTCCCCTCTGTTATGTGGCAGCTTCCAGTTAAAGAGTCCTGATTAACAGTACATGTGATCTCAACAGCCTCCCAGGGGATGAAGAGAAAATGTGTCTGTGGCTGAACTGGGATGTGGATGGGGAAGAAGTAGGTCTCTTGAGGATAATGTGTTGGTTACCATGGGAGCCCTGGAGGACAGTAGTTGGGGCCGACAGTGGTCTGGGCTGTGATGTCGCATAGCCCTCCCTTCTGTGCGGATTCTTTTTCTTTCAGCATACTTGGATAATTTGGTTTTAATTTTATGAAGACTGGAAAGTTTCTTCACACAAACCCATCTCTTTTCTTATTATTATTTCCACTGTTCCGCTTTCAGTTTTCCCCCCTCTAAAGTCTCAGTGGCAGCCAGACTTTTTCCATGTTTATTCTTCTTAAGAATCACACATTGTGATTTTCTCTGTCTTCAAATTGTCTCTGGAACTTTTTTTTCTTCCTTAAGCAAAAGTCACAAAGTCACATGTAATTTGAATAAACATGTACTTCTAGTTCTGAAAAACAAAGACTCAAGAGTTTCTCTTAGTTTGCATCCCAAAACCATTTAACCTCTTAATTTTTTTTTTTTTTTAAGAGAGAACATGTGTGCGCAAGCAGGGGATGGGCAGAGAGAGAGCACGAGAGAGAATCCCAATCTAATCTCCACTGATTTAAAATGTTACCTTTTATCATGACTAAATTCCTATATATATTGGGGTATTTCCTTTCTGTCCCGTTTTGCTATTTTGCTACTTTGGTATAATCATGTGCCAGTACCACAGCATTTTGACTATTTTAGGTTTATGATATTTGAATGACTGGGGAACTAGTCTTTCTTCGTCAATCTTTTCTAACTTTCTTGGCTATAGTAGTGTCTAGTCCCAAACAATTCCTTTTTAAGAAAATTATGTTGGATACTATTAACTGTATAATTCAACATGAGGAGAAATACATATCCATGATGTCGAGTCTTCTATTCAAGAATATGGTATGCTTTTCCATTTATCCAAGGTTATTCAAGATTTATTCAGTCGGTCAAGTGTCTGACTTTGATCTGACATCAGGTCATGATCTCACAACTGATTGTGAGACGGAGCCCCGTGTTGGGCCCCGAATTGGGCTCTGAGTTTGGTGTGGAGCCTACTTAAGATTCTCTCCCTCCCTCTCTCTGTGTCCCTCCCCACACGCTCTTCCCCCCCCACCCAAAACAAAACAAAATAAAAAACTATTCAAGATTTCTTTGATTACTTTCAGTAGTGTTTTAATTTTTTAAAATATAGGTCTTACACAACGTGATGTGAATTCTTTTAGGTGTAATTAACCCTTTATGCCTTAGTTTCCTGACATATTCACCGAGGTGATAGCAGCTGTCTCAGAGTAATTGCGAAGATTGATGTAGGCAGTATATGTGCATGACACATTAGTATTGATCATAACTTGTTAATAGTAATTCTAGTGTTGCATAGTTAATATTATTTTAAAAATTATTCTCTGTATCTGCATCAGCACAAAAAGAGTAGAGAAACCTGAGTATGGCAAGGACGTTTCTAGCCACCAGGAAAGACCAGTGTTTCTGTTTCTTTCTTTGACTCCTCTTGTTTTGTTTTTTTCTCATTCTTTAAATTTTTTTTTAACTGCTAAATTAGGCCAACACGGTAAGTGTGAGTGAGCTAAAGAAAAACCGTCTATGGTGGCTAAGAGATCACTGAGAAGGGCCTCTGATGCTGAAGGAGGCCACCAGAGGCTCACTAGGGGGTGTGACTCTGAGAATAGTTCAGTTAAGTAGCTTTTTTTGTTTAAGTTTTTATTTAAATTCCAGCTAGTTAACACACAGCATAATATTAGCTTCAGGTGTACAATATAGCGTTCTATCTTCCATACATCACCCGGTGATCATCGCAACAAGTGCCCTCCTTAGTCCCCATCACCCACTTCACCTCCCCTACCCCCCACCTCCCCTCTGGTAACCATCAGTTTGTTTTCTGTAATTAAGAGTCTGTTTGTTGGTTTGTTTCTTTCTCTTTTTACTCCTTTGTTCATTTGTTGTTTCTTTTTTTTTTTTTTTAATTACAAAATTTTACTTTTTTTAGTTGTGCAAACAGGGTACATGTTTAAGAGGGCTGATGGAGGGCGCCTGGGTGGTTCAGGTCATTAAGCATCCGACTCTTATTTTCAGCTCAGGTCATGGTCTCACAGTTTGTGAGTTCGAGCCCTGCCTCGGCTCTGTGTTGGTAGACAGTGTGGAGCCTGCTTGGGATTCCCTCTCCCTCCCTCTCTCCCTCTCCCTCTCCCTCTGTCTCTCCCTCTCCCTCTGTCTCTCCCTCTCCCTCTGTCTCTCTCTCTCTCTCTCTCTCTCTCTCTCCCCCCCTCCCTCTTCCTCTCCCTCTCTCCCTCTCCCTCCCTCCCCTTCTCTCTGCCCATCCCCTGCTCATGCATATATGTGCACTTTCTCTCTCTCAAAATAAATAAATAAACTTAAAAAAAAAAAAAAGAGGGCTGATGGTGAGAGAGTGTCATTACCCCATACATTTAAAAGATAAATGAGCAGGACATTACAGACTGTACTTGGTTATGGGTACCCCCTCCCCCCCAAATCTCCCTGGATTGAAATGAGCTCATCTGCTGATGGGCAGATGGGCTATATTTGCTGACATCCTGGGTTAGCTCTCTGCCACACTGACAGAGACTCTCAGGACACACAGTTCACGCTCCTGGCTGGGAATCCAACCTGAGGGAGAAGATAAGCAGACACTGACATGGCTGGGCCAGCCTGGCCCTCGTTCCTCCGGCAGTGTCCACACCGAGCATCATAGCATTTGTAGAAGGTGGTCACCAGCTTGTCTGCAGAGTGGGTCTGAAGCTGCACGAAATAGGCACACGGGTGTTCGCAGTTAGGATGTGACTCTGCAGGAGAGTCGACATTCTCCCAGGCAGCTGCTCCACACGCATATCCTCCACTGATTTCAGCTTTGGATTCCTCCGATTTTTTACCTTGCCGGTGATGTGCATGTAGGGGCAGGTGTCGCAGGCGAACTGGTAGCGGTGCTGTCCTCCTGCATGATGGGTCCGTTGCCGCAGCTGGGGCAGAAGCAGCCTGGTGGCCGACTGCCGTGCAGGGCATCCGCGGCTCGTGCGGCCTCTGGGTACTGACACTGAGCCCGTCTCAAGCCCACTGTTTTGTTTCTTAAATTCCCCATATGAGTGTATTCATGTTATTTGTCTCTCTCTGACTGACTTATTTCACTTAGTATTTAAGTAGCTTTTGACATCAGCTAAGGGAGGCAAAAAAAAAAAAAAAAAAAAAAAACAACCAAAAAAACTATTTTGTTTTTTCTTTGAAGACATAAAGGGGAAAGAAGAAAACCATAAAGGGAATAGTAAGAGTTACTAAATATTAGCTGTTATCTTTAAACTTTATTCTATATTATGTGCTGTCATGTTGCTATATCGAGCTGTTTTATTGAGGAAAGAAACGAAAAGACTAAGAAAATGTACTGGAGACCAGATTGAATCAATGAGAAATCAGATTGATTGCCGGACCTTGGACCATGTGCTAGGCCTTCCACAGCCCTCTTCTGGTAGGTAGTGCTTCCTAAAGGAAAATCCAGTTCTGTGGTATCAGCAAAGCTTAGCTAAAACCCATCTTATTAACCAGTGGCAAATATCACAGCTCACTACTAAAGGTTTTATGAAAGAAATTTTGTAAAATTTAAAAACACAATGCCAAAAAATATATGTCAGGATGTGTTAACCTTTTGGGGGCTGCAGACTGTTTGTGAATGTATTCGATTGGCGGATATTTTTGGAGTTCCTACCTGTAGGCAGCTCTCTGTGCTGAAGATAAAGTAGTGAGCCTTGTAGATGTCATTTCTGTCCCCATGGTGTTTACGATCTTGTGGGGAGTCAAGGGCCAGGTGTCTATTCATATAAACCTCCCTCAGGAGGTGATAACACTGTGGATGAGATGTCATTTGAACACACAGTTCCAGGTGCCTGTAGACCCGGAAACCTGTCCGTGAGTTCCAGGCTAAGGATTCTGCTCTCTTGTGGTATTCCTGGTCATGTGATTGTGTGAAGCAAAGAGTGCTGTACGGAGGGAGGGTTTTTGTTCTAGATGGAAGAGATTAGTTTAGTGCTGTCCTGGCAAAGCAGGGAGGTCTTGCCATAGGGATCCTCTACCATGTAAATTCCCAGGTCTGCTCAGAATGGCCACAGAACAATGTTCCCTCATGCCCATTTACTCCCTCCTTTGACTCTGAGTGACTCTAGAAATACTCTACTAATAGAGTTCCCACCTTGGAACTGGGTTTTGCTCTCTTAGACTTCATGCATTGATTTGTTCTCCATTAAAAAAGATAAAGTATCAAGGCTTTGCCAGGCTAGTGCCTTTGGTGAGGCTCATACCTGTTTTGTGAGTCAGTGTTAAAAAAGCAAACTCCAGATCCCTCCTTAACCAGGATGGGACCTGTCTAACCAGAGGGTTGCCTCTTGAGACATGGCCTGAAATCAGAAAAGCAGGGTTGTTATCAGAGGTGACGCTTACAGAAACACCAAGTAAGGTCTGTTTATTTTTGCTCAGTCTTCAGAGTGTTACTCAGATGGCATGGTTATCTTTTTATTAAAAAAAAATAAAAGGGGGTGCCTGGATGGCTCAGTCAGTTGAGCGGCCGACTTCGGCTCAGGTCGTGATCTTGCGGTTCTTGAGTTCGAGCCCCGCGTCGGGCTCTGTACTGACCGCTTGGAGCCTGGAGCCTGCTTCAGATTCTGTGTGTGTCTCTCTCTCTCTCTCCCCCTCCCCCACTCATGCTCTGTCTCTCTCTCTCTCTCTCTGTCAAAAATAAATAAACATTAAAAAAAAATTTTAAAAAAGGAAAGCAGAAGGCACTTTACAGTTATACCCTTCGTTCAAGTCTCAACCTCAAGATGTATTCACTTTTAACATTCCCTTATGCTTTAGAAAACTTCTGGTCTGTATTCTTCCCAATTCTTTGGTCTTTGAAACCTGCCTTATCTACCTGGTCTGCGAAGTCTGCCCAAATGAGAGGAAGTTGAATTACAAAAAATTGTTTCACTTACTGCCTCTAGTTAAGCGTGAAATAGAGACTTTGTCAGACAAAAAGAAGACAAAGTTTGTGCTATTTGTTTTGTCTCAGGACTAATAGTCCTGTGCAGAGGAAGAGGACAGCTTCTAGAATACATATCACATGTGTCAATGCCCCATATTAGAAACTCTGCTATCTTTTCACGGCCTCTAAAGCACGTTCCTTGGCCTTGTTTTCAAAGCCCTACCAAACCCTCTTTCCTGCCTCACTTCCGCCTCATTACTCCTCAGAATGAAGTCTTTGCTCTAACCAAACTGGTTTGCTCACTCTTTCCCAGACAGACCTCAGTTTTTTCTACCTCTTCACTTGGTTTCTATGGTTCCTCCACTCACCAAAAATGAACCTATCTTTCGACTCCCTCAACTGTCCAAATTCAACCATTTCCTAAAGCCCCCATTTAATTTTTTCTTCCCCTTCAATCCCTTTGCAAACTACCCAGATTTTTCCCCCCTTCATGGGGTAATTTTATGAATTCCATGGGTTTTTTGAACCTTCATCTTGTATTTGGTAATTAAGCAAATATCTCCTTAGTTGTGTTTTTTGCATTGTTGGATTACGTTGTGATTTCTTTTTTTCTTTTTTGGCGCGTATCTCTTATCTTTTCAAATAGTCTCCAGGTTGGGAGGAAGGCTCTCCTGTTGACTTCGTGTGTCTCTTGCAGCACCTGGCATGGCGTATGGCACACAAATCTATTCGCCGATTGATATTTCTTTCTGAGACTTGCATCGTGTCCCAGGCCCATGATGCTCTCTGCTCTTGAGAGGAGGAGGTTGGGATGATAAGTGTTGTGAGGAAGGGCTTCAGGCTGGGCACGGAGGAGGTGTTCATTAAAAGTGGTGTTTGGTGGGGTGCCTGGGTGGCTCAGTCAGTTGAGCGTACTACTTCAGCTCAGGTCATGATCTCACAGTTTGAGTTTGAGCCCCGTGTCGGGCTCTGTGCTGACAGCTCAGAGCCTGGAGCCTGCTTCCAATTCTGTGTCTCCCTCTCTCTCTGCCTCTCCCCTGCTCATGTTCTTGTCTCTGTCTCAAAAATAAAGATAAACATAAAATAAATAAATAAATAAATAAATAAAATAAAAGTGGTGTTTGGTGATTGACTGTGGATGGCAAAGTTGACATTTAGGCCAGTGGTGAAAGTGGCCTTGGGCATTATATGTTCATGTTCACACGGTGGATGTGTAACATTTCTGATGGGTGTAAACTGCTTTTGAATCTTGTTGAGAACAGCCAGAGCTACAAAGATTTCAGAACTTAAGTCACTGCTTATATATGCCTTCAAAAACAAAGAGTACATTTTACACACACACACACACACACACACACACTCACAGTTGCACAAATGCTTTATCCCTTAGTACAAGCTTTGCTGTCCTTAGAAGACAGCCTTCTCTTTCCACTTTGGAGTTCGTCTGTATTTGTCTGTAACACAACCGAGTTCCTACCCAGCATTCAGCTCTTGGCGTCAGCAGCACTACTGTACTAAAGCCCACCCTTACAGCCTGGTATGTATGATGTCCACGTGGGCCACGTGGTCAGCACATGTACCCACGGGTGGGCAGGTACATCATGACCACTGTCTCCACCACGGAACTCACTAGGCCTATAAGCCAAGAGACCACTGCTGTGGAGCACAGGGGGGCACAGACAGCCACGTAGCGGCCATAGGCCATAGCGGCCAGCAGCAGGAACTCGGTACCCCCCAGGGCCAGTGCGAAGAAGAGCTGAGTCCCACATCGGGTGAAGGAGATGGTCTTCTTCTCCAGGAGGAAGTGCACCAGCATCTGGGGGACCCCACTAGAGGTGTAGCAGATGTCCACCACTGAGAGGTTGCAGAGGAAGAAGTACATGGGCAGGTGCAGCCGCGCGTCCAGCCCGATCAGGAGGATGACGAGCCCGTTGCCCAGCAGGGTCAGCAGATAGGCGGCCGCAAACAGGACAAAGAGTCCAGCCTGGGTCTGCCTGTCGCTGGAGAGCCCCAGGAGGACAAACTCGCTTTCCCAGGTCAGGTTGTCCCTCCTCATGGAGCAGGGGAGCCGGGCTGCTGGGAGAGGAGGTGGCTTAGAGAAGCCAGAATCAATGAGAATTTGCAACAAAGGGCTTTCTGTGGGACTGCAAGAACTTGTACATTTTCCCCAGTAGACTCTGAACTTCTTCACATCATGGATCTTTTATGATTTTTCTTTTCATGCAAAGATTCCTAAAAAATGTTTCACAGTATGAGTACACAAATAAGAAAAAGTTGAAAGTAGTGGCCTTGAGGATAATTCTCTGATCCTAAGACATAGGACGTGTGCTCTGGACTTCCTCCTTGTCATTACTCCTCACACTGGAGCTCGTGGTTCTTCCTGATTCTCCCATAAGCCAGGCTGGGTCAGTGACAGAGAACATCACTCACTTGGTTCTCAGTGTACTGATTAATCAGGCTTATTCCTAGGTTGATAAGATCAGGACCTCATTGTACAACATTATGCTCACTGTAATTATGTCCCAACTTCTTGAGATGATGCTATTTCCTTGGTGAAATGCTGGCATTGATTTGAATGTTAAAGTAAGTGGTTTATAAAAGATGAAGGTATATATCACTCACTTGCAACCAGAGCGTTTGGAACCTGATGGTGCCCACAGATGAAGTCAGTAAGGGAGTGCCTCTGAAACCCTTTGAACTTTGTTATGTGTAAATCCTTCTGTGACAGCAGAGACAGGTGTGCTCTTGGAACACCTCCCTGTTTACTTTGCTGGTCTTTAGCTTCTATCAAAGGGTAAAGATGCTATTTTTTCCCTTAGTACAAATGAAATGTACTAAGCAATTTTATCGTCTTTATTTCTCTGTTTGTTAATAGCAAGTCCCTCTAGCTCCATTGTCGTGTCTACATTACGTGTCTGTGCAACATGGCGGGAGGAGATAGTGCTATTAGGTAGTACAGGGGAGAGGAGAGACCATGGGGACATGGAGAAGAGTCCGCTGCTGGAAAAGCCCGTTTTTTTTTATTTTTTATTTTTTTTTTATTTTTGGGACAGAGAGAGACAGAGCATGAACGGGGGAGGGGCAGAGAGAGAGGGAGACACAGAATCGGAAACAGGCTCCAGGCTCCGAGCCATCAGCCCAGAGCCTGACGCGGGGCTCGAACTCACGGACCGCGAGATCGTGACCTGGCTGAAGTCGGACGCTTAACCGACTGCGCCACCCAGGCGCCCCTGGAAAAGCCCGTTTGAGTGCCCACTAGGGAAGCTTGAGAAGGAAGGGAAACTCCAGGCTCTAGGGTTTGACTGTGAAAATCCCACAGGACTCACAGTGGCCACACATTGAGATCACCTGGCACACTCGGAAGACTCCAAAGCAATTAAGTCACAATCTCCAGATATTAGTATGTCCGTACCTTTTCACGTTTCTCAAACAAACAAAATGTGGAGCTAAATTTGAGAACCACTGCTTTAGATGGGACCTTTTAATCTTATTTTGGAAGACTCAATGCATGTTCTTCTGGGGAGAGGATATGTTTTGAGATAAACCGAGAAGAGTTTTTGAGGAGGAAGGAACTTTTGGGCTGAGCTTCTCATTCTTTGAAAAAGTTGAGGCCAAGAGAGTATAAATAATTTGCCTCAAATTCCACTGAATCAGTGAAAACGTGATCCTTGATAGCTTGCCTTTTTGTGTGTTGGGTCTTCCCTTAGTCTTACTTCCTTAGGTCTTTTCCCCAAACGATGTTTCAGAATATTTTAGACCCAGGGAAGTGGTAGTAAATATCCAATGAGATATTAGGTAGTACAATGAGATAATGTGTGGGAAAGCCCTCATAAATTTCAGAGCATTATCTGTATCACAGATATGAAAGATGGGTCATAGAATGCAATGAAATGGAAATGAAAACAATTCAACCCAAGTTTTTCTAACAAGGCTTGAAGATAGAGCTCATGGGTGGATGGGGGTGAAAAGGGCAAAGCAGGTGGACACCACCCTCTGTCTCTCCTACCTGGTTGGAACCTACTCCTTTCGTTCTTTCAGTCCTTCTGTGGCCAGAAGGTGTCACTGTGGAAAATACTAAGAACAGAGACTGGCTTTGGCAGGGCACCCTGCTGGTTTTCTGAGCCCTGCACCTGGGATAGAGCCCCAGTTTTCCACAGAACCTATTTCCTTCGTCAATGCAGTAAGCAGCCAAATGTTACTCCCCCGATGCGGCTCCTGAGTGCCCAGAACAGCAACTAAAACTCTCCCCATGGAAGGGAATAAAATGCAAAACGAGAGAGAACACAGAAATGGCAGAAAAACTGGAAGGAACTTTCAGGATCATCATTTCAACCTTGTCATTTTACAAATGAGGACACTGAGGCTCAGGAACAGAAGGGGTTTGTGTGAGCAAAGCCAGAAGCAGGGCTGGAACTGGATGTGGAATCGGAGGACCACGTTCCCATGTTCTTCCCTCTACATCATATTGTGTTATCATGTGGAGCACACAGTGTATCACAGCAGCTAGTGGGGAGCAGCATCACCGCAGAATGATGTGTGGGACAGGTGAGATTTATGGGGGAGGGCAGTCAGGCAAGGTGTGATGTTTTAGGATGTGGCTCCCTGGGGACTTCAAGCTGCCACGACGTGATGTAACGTAGGGAAACTGGCTGAAGAGCAGTTTGGAGAGGCAGGCGGACTGGTGGCCCAGTTCGTTAAGCCAGCTGGCCTCCTTCCATTTCATCCAAGAGGAAAATCTTCACCCCCTAGTTTAGTCAGAGTATGGAGCCCACACACCAGGAGTCTCAACTTTCTCTGCAGCCAGGAGGTAGAATTGGAAGAGCACCTCCACTGTGCCTGAACTTTTTACTTTCCTTTTATGACTTCTAACAAACTAACTGCTTGAAGGGTAGACAGGGTGTTTTCTTGTCATACCCGTTTCTCGTTTCCTTTTTTTTTTCAATTTTTTTAAAAAATTGGTTTTGAAGGAGAGAGAGAGAGACAGAGCATGAGCAGGGGAGGAGCAGAGAGAGAGGGAGACACAGAATCCGAAGCAGGCTCCTGACGTGGGGCTTGAACTCACGAACTATGAGATCATGACCTGAGCCAAAGTCAGATGCCCAACCGACTGGGCCACCCAGGCGCCTCACCCCTTTCTCATTGAGACTGGCATATAGAGTTGGTCGGCTGGCTGAATGAACATCATAGTGAAGAGTGGTTTTAAAATTCATTCTCTCATCCATGAGCTCAGTATAGAACTTTCCTATTGATGTTTTCAGAGAGTTCACTCTGTAATAGCATCTCAAGAATAGCTCCACTCAGAAGGGTCTCTTGTGGGACCAGTTTTTCCTCCTGATTAGTAAGTGCCCTTCAAATACACTGAGTCTCTCTTGGAAGAGGCAAGGGCCAGAGGCACATGGGTGGCTCAGTCGGTTGAGCGTCTGACTTTGGCTCAGGTCATGATCTCTTGGTTTGTGAGTTTGAGCCCCCGTAGGGCTCTCTGTTATCAGCGCAGAGATCTTCCTCCACTTCAGATCTTCTGTTCCCCACCTCTTCCCTGCACCTCCCCCC
>NC_064816.1:151560354-151631257 GCF_023721935.1 Panthera uncia
CAAACTCGCTTTCCCAGGTCAGGTTGTCCCTCCTCATGGAGCAGGGGGGCTGGGCTGCTGGGAGAGGAGCAGAGTCAGAGAGGGGCAAGTAGAGGTCAGACTTTAGGAGTCGGGGATTAAGCCATAGCCAGGACTTGAGCCGCAGTAGGGACACCTACCCTCCTGTTCCCTTAACCTAGGTGCTTAGGGAGAATACAGTGAAAGAGCTGGAGGAAGGGGCACCTGGGTTCTCAACTAGACTGTGAGGTTCTCAGGGTTAAAGTCCCTATTCTGATCATCCTTTTGTGGCTAGCATCCAGCACAGTTACAGTTACATAGGAAATCATTCACTGTAGAAGGAAAGATAGAGGAAAAAAAAGTGGGGGAGAAAGGGTAGAAGGAAAGACAAAAAAGAATGTAAAAGAAAAAGAAAAACTAAGGAAGAAAAGTTTGGAAATCGGAAAAGGAGGAAAGAAAGTGGAAGATAGGGAGGAGAGCAGGATGTGGTTTTAAGCCACAGCCTCTGTGTGTGCCAAGGACCTGTGCTGGACACCAGACACCTGTCTGTGAGCGAGATTGAAGCAGGAATCCTGCTTTCTTGGTTCTTATAACTTAATCAGGGACACCAAGATTAAATTAATAATTACAAAAATTAATTATAATTGTGCTAAGTACTTTGAAGAAGAACAAGGTTACTAGTTGGTAAATTAAATTTGTGGCTGTAATTAAATTACCACTGATTATGTCTTCTCAATAATGTGCAATTTACATAGTAAGTTGCAGACATTTATTTAGATGTTCAAGTAAATGATTAACAAAATAATGTAATGAAGGCCTTTGGAAACCAATGATACATATTACTGCTGATACAGACTGACTGAAATCCACTGAATCTTTCGGGAGGAATGAATTCTCCTTTCTCAGCTAAGATTGTGGTGGATTTTCTCCCTTCCAATGTGCTGACTGGCCCAGTGTAAAAACAGATTTAAATGTAATCTGAAGGTGTATTTCCTGTTCTTAAAATAGTTAACAAATCAATTAACTCAGTTATTAAAAATACTTATTGAGTATATGGGGTACTATGTTTTCAACCACCTTCCGGCATAGAATGCCTTTCAACGTTAGGAATTTGTGTTTAGAAAATCAGCAGTGCAACAGAATCAAATAAGAAACTTTGAAATTGGATCTTGGTAAAATCCGTGACAATCCAACAAGACAATTAAACAGAGGACAAAAGGAATACATCAGTGTTAAAACCAGCTTGGAGCCACAGAATCAAATATAATAGAGCTGAAAGTCATAATCCAATTGAGATGTCCTCTGGCTGGAAACCGTGGCCCGCGAGAGAGCAGGGAACCAGGGTGGAGCAGGCCTCCCTCGCCTTCCCTTCAGCCCTGGTCCCAGAGTGGTTGGAAGGCATCACTGTTGAAACTAAAAATAGAAACTGACTTTAGATTCTCAGGGTTGGTGACCTGGTTGTAGAGCCAGAGGATGGTGGCTGGGTTCTGAGCACCACCCCAGGGAGCCTGTGGCTGCCCACCAAGCTGGGTCCTTGTATCAGCAGAGGAGGTAACTCTGCTCTGATATATGATCTGTAGGCTGCCAGGCATCCAGAATTCTCCCCTTCAGAGTCACTGCCATGGATCCAGATTCCCTTTGGAAGAACCCTGTTACTATATAAGAAAATGAAGCATGTAAGAAGTGAAGGAACCATAGAGATCATGGATTCCATCCATTTCATTTTGTGGACAAGGAAGCCAAGGAACAGGAGTAAGGTGGTCGGTCCAGGTATCAGATTTCCCTGGGAACCACGCTGGAACCAGATTTAAGTCTACACTGCACATTCTCAGCTCTCCCTGAGCCAGGGAGTGAGGGGTCGGAAGGAAGTTGTGGAAGGCAATGGACTAGGAAGGGAGGCACCTGAGGAATCTTAGATGGGAGGCCCAGGACAGCTCTCTTGCCATGTAGAGAAATACTGTGTAGTGAGTGTGAAAAGCTTTGAATGAGAAATCAAGGGATCCAAGTTCTAGTTTGCCTCTTCCATTAGCTTGCTGTGTGCCCTGGGCAAGTTACTTGACCTCCCTGAGCCTCAGTTTCTTCATTTGAAATGTGGGACAAATAATAATGCCTATTTCACAGTATCTTGAGTAAGATCAAATGAAGAAATTAACGTGAATGCGCTTTGTAAAGGACTAAATAAACATAACTGGCTGTTGTTATTACACTCAGCAAGTCCGTTTCACCAAAGTAAATTCTGCCCAAGTGATAAGAGGACAAAAAACAATATGAATATGTGCTATAGAGGCCAGAAAGTTAACAGAATATAAATAAACATAAATCCCCATTGTAATAAATCCTAGTGCCTAAATATTACTTAACTTACTGAAGACTCTGCTTCAGTAAGTGAAAAATTAAGGTCAAGGGTTTGTCTATACCTAGTGGGTAGTACTATGCTCTATGTGCCGGATGAGCTCAATACCTTTTTTTCTTCCAATAAAATTTTGATGCTGCTTTTATTTGTTTATTTAAATTAAAAATTTATTTTTGAGGGACAGAGAGAGAGAGGCAGAGACGGAGTGCAGGCGGGGGAGTGGCAGAGAGAGAGGGAGAGACAGAATCCAAATCAGGCTCCAGGCTCTGAGCCATCAGCACAGAGCCTTGACGTGGGGGTCAAACCCATGAGCTGTGAAATCATGACCTGAGCTGAAGTCAGATGCTTAACTGACTGAGCCACCCAGATGCCCCTTTGATTCTATTTTTAGATGGTGATAAACTTTTTTTTTTTTTTTTTTATTAATAGATGGTCTTGTTCTCAGCTTTTTGGGATTAGAGAATTTCATTCCACTTTGCTTGACTTAGTGAACATTTACTGAGCACTGAGTAGTGCCTGTTCCCGTGACAGGTGCTGGGGTAACAGGATATATAATACAGCCCTGTCCCCCTCTCTAAGAACTCAGCCTGGCAGAAGGATAGAGAGGGTGAATTATCATGACTTTTACTAGAGTTTTCAAAGGAAGCTACCAAGTCAGGTAAGTGGAGACAGAGTCAGACTATGGAAGTAACCAGGCAGATATGTAGAAATACTAAAGTAGAAGCGAAGAAACAACCAGTGCATTTGCTTCTTGAAAAAGTAGATGCAGTTTAAGGTGCACATAGTAAGGAGACTTCTTGGGTGTCAACCTGTATCAATAAACCATCTGAATAACCTTATAAACCACTACCTTTAGAAAAAAAAATTTTTTTAATGCTTATTCATTATGGAGAGACAGAGAAAGACAGAGCTCGAGCATGGGAGGGGCAGAGAGAAGGGGGGGACAAAGAATCCAAAGCAGGCTCCAGGCTCTGAGCTGTCACAGAGCCTGACGCAGGCCTCGAACTCACAAACTGCAAGATCATGACCTGAGTCGAAGTCGGACGCTTAACCAACTGAGCCACCCAGGTACCCTGTAAGCCACTACCTTTTTGAGCCATAGTTTCTTCATCCGCAGAATGAGCAAATTAGGTAGACACCAAGATTTCTCCAGCTCTAAAGATCTGCAGTAAGTGAATAAATATAAGCTATAGTTTGAAGCAATATAAGGGGGAAAAAGAAATTCTTCAGTCTTGAAGAAGAAATGCATAGTAGCTTGTGAGACTATGGACACTAAGATATGATCGGTTACTGGGTTTGGGGATCAAAGCATTCGTATTGCACATAACTATTTGGGGAGGTGGCACTAAATGAGATCAGCTTGACTTAAAAACCAGAAATTAAGGAAATAGTGAAGGAGCCACACAGAAATGGGAGAACCACTTGGGTTGTCAGGGCTTCTTTCCACAGTCGGGCCCAGGTAATTCCTAGAGTGGGATGACCCTTAACAAGCCTACCTTAGTTCCCCTAAGGATTATGCTTCTTAATGCTTGAGAATATTCACCTTCCTCTTAAAAAAAAAAAAAGATAAGGTTATGTGTATGTTTGGTTCTTACAGTAATTGAGCTCTGCCCTTCTGCATTCCTTCGTATGTCCAATATAATGCAAACGTCTTGAGGCCAAGAAAAGAGATTGATCCCTTTTGACCTCTACTCTTCAGTGTTTTCAGTGTGTGTCTATCTACTGAGCACTTGAGTTTATACTGTTGCTTAGGTGACTGACCAAGACTGAGGACTCTATTGAGGGGCTTGAAAGCAATGGTTGCATTATCTAGGTCATGGGAAGAATCCTCCATTGGCTCAATCCTCCATGGAAAGAGCCTCCAACTATAAGAGTGAGAAAAACACAGGGGAGGATGCCAGGGCTGTCCCGGCTGCTCCCAGGAATTTGGGCTCTGTTCTCTCCTTCTCTTACCCTTCCCTGTGGGGGACTCACCGAGGCTGCTGTGTGCTCATCTCCTGCATGGAATTCCTTTTGGGTGACGAAGTCACACGTTTCTCAGGAAGTCCTTGAAACAGTTGTCCATCCTGTTCTGGGGGGTGGAGGTTTTACTCTGTCAGCCTCAGCTACTAACTTTTCAGAACCTAAGAATCCCCAGAGGGCAATTACTTGCTTTTGGTGTGTTCCTTTATTCATCTCCGTCCCCAGCTACTTCCCTGCAGCCACAGCTCCCCACTCTTCCCAGTTCCCGATGGGATAAGCAATCTGAAAACATTTTATCTCCACTTTTAATTGTCCTTGTAGTTCCCACACTGATGAGCCCTTCTCGGATTTTCGGGTCTTTCACTGCCCTTCAAGTATATGGCATTGTTGGGGACTTTTGGCTGGAGTCAAGAGATAGGAATATTCACTTTGAGTTGTTGGAAAGGGATTGTGATTAATTGGGAAAGAGAAGAGGAACTGTAGTTTCAGAGTCTGAGCTCCTTTCTAAGTGAAGGAGACAGGTGCACCTTCTCTCCTCGTCCCACACAGCTGGTTTTAGTGACCAGGGAGTGGTAAGATACAGAGTAAAGCCATCCTGTCTGTGGCCTGGAAGCAACTGAGAAATCTCAAGTTCACAGTCATGAAAACATTTCTGTAGACTCCTTAGTGATCTCCAGTATCACATTTCTGTTGAGTTGGGTTTCCTTTGCATATTCTCATACCAGAAATTTTTCTGGCTTTCACTAAGCTTGATCTCCTGGTTCTGGATAGTCTTCCACAAAGTTTTAATTACCCTACTGGACTTCCTTAGAAGGAGCAGAGAAAATAATGGGTCAGGATGGGGTTTTATTCCCAGTACATAACTGTTTCTATAGTAATAGAACATAGGTCTTTGGTAAGATGGGAAGAAAAAACAGAGATGTTATTAGCAAGTAAGTCATTAGAATTTGTCTATAATAGTTGATAATATCAACAAGAAAAAGGTTTAAGTAGCTTGAAGAGTTTGTCACTCTAATGACAATGGGCCAATGGGGGACAGTAGTTTTACTTCGTGTTCTTCCCTTAGTTCATCCCTGCTCCTTCCATGGCACAGCACAGCTCAAGACACAGAGGACCTGTGGCTGTCCTAACCTCAAGGTCCATTGAAAGCAAAACCTGATCCGACCCTCTGGGTGAGAGTTGTGGCCTCAAGTTGAGGAGGATGGCGGGGGTAGAAAGATGTCCGAAGGCACCCTGATGGAGAAGAGAAAGAGTGACACCTGACTGGTAGGCTTTGGGATGCATATCAAAGGTAGACTTAGTGCGGTCTGACGTAGGTGACCCAACTATAAAGGAAAAGAACTTAGGGGTGCCACCTTCGAGACAACATAGTATGTGATCATCTAATGAAAATATCTGTTTTCTGGTGAAAAAGAAATGCATCTTTCCTGTTTTTCTGAACCCAGATGATATGTAACTGGATGAAAAAATTAGATTGGAAAATTGTAGGTTTGGTATGATTCTACATTGCATAAAATAACATGCATACAGTTGGATGTATATAAATATAGAAACATAGAAAACTGGATGGGGGGGTGCCTGGGTGGCTCAGTTGATTGAGCGTCTGACTCTTGATTTTGGCTCAGGTCATGATCTCATGATTTGTGAGACTGAGCCCTGTGTCAGGCTCCGTGCTGAGTGTGAAGCCTGCTTGGGATTCTCTCTCTCCCTCTCTGTCTCCTTCCCCTACTTGTTCTCCCCCCCCCCCAACCTCTTTTTCTCTCTCAAAATAAATAAACATTAAAAAAAGAACTGGAAGGATGTTAAAAAATATCAATAGGTTATTCTGGTAATAGGTTTATAGGTATTTTTATTTTTGTTCATCTGTATTTTGAAAAATGTCTAAAATAAACATATTTTTCTAATAAGAATCTCAGTGACATTTGGAAATTATTATTAGATGTAGCCTATTGAGATAGGAATGCTGGGAAATCAACTCACTGGCTCAGGTCTAGCACTACTGAATGGCCTTTGAGTAACAGGGGTAGGTGTTAGGGTAGAAGGAAGATACTACTGTAATTCTGTGTCAGGAAAGTAGATATAATGACAGGTTTTATGTCATTGAGACCATGAAGGGTAGATCTGTAAATATCCTATGGTGGTAGCCACTCTGGACTAGGGACAGGACAGTTGTTTTTTTGCTCCAGCTTTAGTATAAATGGCTCTGTGACTTTGGACATGTCATTTGTTTTTTATTTTTTTATGTTTATTTTATTTAAAATTTTTTTTTAGTATTTACTTTTGAGGGACAGAGACAGAGTATGAGCAGGGGAGGGGCAGAGAGAGAGGGAGACACAGAATCTGAAGCAGGCTCCAGGCTCTGAGCTGTTAGCACGGAGCCCGACGCGGGACTCGGGCTCACAAACCGTGAGATCATGACCTGAGCCGAAGTCAGATGCTTAACCCACTGAGCCACCCAGGTGCTCTTATTTATTTTTTATTTTTATTTTTAGTAGGCTTCGTACCCAGTGTGGAGCCCGATGCAGGACTTGAACTCATGACCCTGAGATCAAGACCTGAACTGAAATCAAGAGTCAGACGCTCAACTGACGGAGCCACCCAGGCACCTCTGGACATGTCATTTAAATTCCCTGGATTTCAGTTTTGTGATTTGTGAAAAGAGATTGGGTTAGACCTCCAAGGATCCTGCAGTTCTGGAAGTCTCTTTACTAGTGTGGACATTACAGTATTCAGCTTGCATCCTAGATACGGAGGTCTGAGACTGGAGTCACAGGATTATGGGTTCCAAACTGTGGTCTTGAGGAGCTAGGAGTAGTTCTCTCCTTTGAGCCTGATCCACACCAGGAATTTCATTGACCAAATCGATATTTTATGCACTGTTTAGATCCCTGGCCCTTGGAGACGATTCACTTCCTGCATTGTCTGTCCAGCCCCAGACCTGCTACTTGTCAGATCTTTCTCTTCACTCTTTTGGAATCGTACCACCCCCACCCGCCCCCCTACCCTCTGCTTCTCTACCCTCATATCTCCTTGCCATAAGACTTTCCTGTTGCTATGAATAGTTTATTCATCTGTGAACTACTATATCTGGTTCTCAGTTATACACATTTCCCATTCAATTCCTTCCACTCAGAGGGGTTTGTTTTGTTTTATTTTGTTTTGTGTGTTTGTTTTTACCAGAATTAGCTTTTCCCCACCTTTCCCCAGTGAAATGTCAAGAGGCACTTTGACAGGAAGCAGGTTACCCAGGCTGATGACTACTATACTTGACCACAGGTTGGGTAGCCTTGGACACAGCTTATCACTAATTAGTTCTGCCATGACAGGTTCTGAATACTGCTCTGCTTCCTACCTCTACACACTAGGAAACATTTTTAAGTGGTATTTCAGTGCTTTGGTCTTCTTCCTGTGCCTAATCAAGTATGTGACTCGGGGGAAACCAATTAGGTGGCGGTAGTGAGGATGAGAAAGAAAGGTTTGGCAACTAATGTTTAATGAGTACTAAACACTTTATAAGAAGCTATCTCCTTGAAAATTTGTGTAATTTCCTTATTATGTGTTGATATTGGACAGGTGCAGTACAGCCTTTTTTTTAGAAAAGAAGTCTTCTCCTAATAGATTGCTGGCACACACATGGAGTCCAGAACAATCTTTACTTCAAGATCAACTTGCCTGTCTGATAGAGTAACAAATTTAAACACATTGTTCATGGGTGTGTTCGTTCAGTGAGAATGTAGCTTCCTTGTTTTCAGTAATGATCTTCCTAAGTCTGTATCCTGGTGGGTAGTATGGAAGGTGGGGGGAAAGCAAACAATATAACATGCCAATTAAAAATATCTTATTTTCCGGGGCATCTGGGTGGCTCAGGTGGTTGAGCATCTGACTTTGGCTCAGGTCATGATCTCGTGGTTCATGAGTTTGAGCCCCACGTTGGGCTCTGTGCTGACAGCTCGGAGCCTGGAGCCTGCTTCAGATTCTGTGTCTCCCTTTCTCTCAAAAATACGTAAACATTAAAGTAACCTTTAAAAAAATCTTAGTTTCCTACAGCGTAAACAGTCTCTTTTGACTTAAAATAATCTTTCCAAGTAAATATTTAATTAGTTCAGAATTCTCCCTTTGATCAGAATGGTTTATTTCTTTCTCTCCTTTTCTGGAGGTGACCTCTGTGTATAAGAGGAAACCTGGTACCAGGGGAGACACGGCAGGGCTTGGGGTGGAGGCTATAGACTCACTCCTGTCTCATGCTGGTTCTGGTGCTGGTCTCTGCGGTCGGGTAGCTACTCTCATCTGCGCATATGTACGTGGCCTTTCTTTGAGAGTCTAGACCTTGCCCGCGGCATCCGCTGTTGAAGTCTGTGGCTGAGGGACTCATGGACTGCTTGTTGCCTTGGCATTGTCAGGACTCAGTGGCAGTCCTTTTGTTGAAATGCTCCTGCTTCAGGGTTTTCTGATGTGATCACCCCAAACACACACATACACACACGCACACACACACCCCATCTCCAAGAACTGACTGGTTCCTTTTGGGGTCCTGACTTAGGAAGTTTACTTTGTGGTCCCTTTTCTCCAAAAAGCTGATCCTCCCTTGGCAGGTAGTCTGGTTCTGCACCAGGCACGCAGAAAGGTGGGGCGTACATGCTGCATCGTAGGGGCTCTTCCACTGCTGCTCTGCGGTCCCTTGACCTTCTTGGAGTTTCTGGGCCACCTTGAACAATCTGTCATTTGGAATTAATAAAGATAACACTATATTAGTCTAATCCTCCCGAAGTATTCTCTTATGCTATTTTTCACATAGTGCCCGTCTTTCATAGGGAGTCAGGTATCTCTTCCTTTCTCTGTTCAGCTGATCACACCTGCCCCCAGTGGACCAGTTAGACCTTTATTTTCAACTCCATGAGTTTCCATTGAGGAAATTCTCCCAGCTTCTCTCACCGTGGGCTCTTTTAGTCACTGTGCTCTATATGCATCCCAGCCCTGATCTAGCATTCAGTTTCTTCTTCTTGGCCTTTGGCCTGGGTTGCCAGTCAGTCTGTTGCATTCTGCTCCTCCATGGATACAACTGAGTAGGGCTATGGACCATATGGGTCCAGGGGGTGGAGGAATTAGCCACGACAGGTCTGACTGCAGGACTAAGCAGCAGTGTGACAATCAGATTGTGGGCACGAAACCTAAGGTATGTGAAATATTTTGCTAAAGGAGCCTGTTTGATTTTTCTGGAGCGGTCCTTCTCAGTTCCCCTAGCCTGGTGTGCGGTTGGCCCTAAGTGGGCCTGGGTATTGCCATGTCCTAGGGAATGAGGGAGGGAAACATTAATATGTCACATTCAGGTAGGCACAGATTTGGCCAGAGCTGGACAATCGGTAAAAAATCAGTGGAGATGAAAATCAATACATGCCTGATGTCAAATCTTAGGCTCTTTTCACTAGACCATGCCGCCTCCACCATTCCTCCCTTTCTGAAATGACGTGGTTGCAGATGAAAGAATGTGGAGGTTTCCTGATGCTCTGACATTCTGAAATTCTCTACAGAGAGATTAGCAGAAGGGGAAGCAGTATCTTTCTGCTTCAGGGTCTTTCCCATTTCCCAATTAAGCAGAAACAATGTCTATTAATATCAACAAGAACAGAGAAAAGGGTTCTGACTGCGTGTTTCCTGCTACTCTTAGATATAGTTGCTTCCTGGCCTTTGTACAAGGAAGCTGACTTGCTTTTTGTTTCCCTCTGGAGTCTTCTGGCTCACTTCCATGCCTAAACATTTGCCTCAGTTTTGCCCTAACATTTTGGATCCTGTGGCAAGCTAAATAATGGCCCCCACTTATATCCACACCCTAATCCCTGGAGAATATGAATTTTACCTTCTATGGTAGAAGGGACTTTGTGGATATGATTAAGTTAAGAATTGGGAGATGGAGAGATTATCTTGGATGGTCCCAGGTGTGCCCAACGTTGACACTAGCATGGGGGGAGGCAGGAAGATCTTTCCGAAGCAGAAAAGGATGTGTTGATAGAAGCAAGAATTTGCGGTGATGTGAGGAAAGTCACAAGACAAGGAATGCAGGTAGCCACTAAAAGCTAAAAAAGGCAAGAAGAAGGGTTCCCTTCTGAAGCCTCTAGAAGGAACAAGCCCTCCCAACACCTCGACCTGAGCCCAGTAAAATTGATTTTGGACTTCTGACATCCAGAATTGTGAGAATCAATTTGCGTTGCTGTAAACCAGCAAATTTGTGGTAATTTATTACAGCAGCAATGGGAAACTTAGGCAGATTCTAATCTCTTCCCTCCCTCTCCATTCCCAGGTTCCCCTGGCATTCATTCACAATTAATAATGTTTCTGCCTTGTTCTCCATACCTTGCCTTGCCTTCTTGCCTCTAAACTTCTTCCTCTCCATTCCTATCTCTCAGACTGTGGACTCTTGTTTTTAGAATTTTCTGATCATCCACTCTCCCAATAGATAGTACAAATGAGAAACTCAGCTTTCCTCAGAATAGGTGATTCTGATGGCAGCTTTGAGTTCCATGACGAGGGATGCCTCTCGCCTGCTCGGTTTAGAGGGGCCTCCCATGTGGTGAGGGTGGCGTGTGGGCCTGTCTGTGCTGAGCTTCTTGCCTCCCTTGGCCCTGAGCTGGGTTGGTTCTGGACACAAGACACAACACCCAAGGACTTACTGATGGTCCAGGTCCCGGGGCCATTTTACACCATGATAGCTACTTTTGAAGACCAGGGGATCTTCATCCCTAATCATCCCCGCCTGTTTCTCCAAAGGCTCTGCAGCTTGGATAAAACGCCAGTAAAATGGACTCCATCTCAGTTTTGTCTTTGTGTGAGAACAATCAGATCAGTGCTTCACGTCCATACCTTCCAAGGTGAAGGGCTTGCTTACTTTGCAGAGTTTTCAAAGAGAGTTTCTAAAATCAATTGGTGGCTCTTGTCCCACCCCCCAGCCCAGTATGAAGGGGTTGAAATTGAAGAGGAGGGAGAAGAGATCGGAGAAAAGAATTTTTTTGGAGAGAGCTGGTAATGAGTGTTTGTCGTCCCTCACCTCCATGTGTAAGGGATGGCGGGTGGGGGGGGGGTTCCCTCCACCTGAAGCCATTCATTGTCTTTGACCAGTTTGTACCCTTTGAGTTTGGGAAGCTACAGACTGGCAAGAGGAAAGGCGGCTAGAGAAGCTGGAGAAGGCAGAGGAGAGAGGGAAGAGGGCTACGGGGCAGTAAGTGGAATTTCTTCTGAAGGTACAGCAGAGACGCTCAAGTGTTTCTTGTTGACCAGAGGTGAGCTCCATGGAAGCGAGCTGGCCAGTGTCAGTTTGACTCTTTCCCAAGAGAGTACTTGGAGGGGAAATGTGACCCTAACAGAGGGGTAGACCCTCAGATACCCAGAGGTTGAGGGACCTCAACGGCGGATACCCAGAGGTTGAGGAAACTGTATGCAGTTGGTCGGTGGAGGGGTGGGGGAGGGGGAGGGGGTTGGTTGCCGGGAGGAGCAGAAGCTTTGTCTACATCAAGGGAGCTGCAGTGAGCCCGGCTGGAGAATCTCCAAGGAAACTGTGAAGTGCTTCTCAGTTGCAGCCAGCTTTGGGAATCTGCTCTCAAACGGCACCATTGCTGGTCAGCAAAGACATTTCTGCCCCCTACCTGTGTCATCCCCTGCTCCGACCCAGGAAAAGTCAGGAGTGGTCTAGTGGAGGTCAGGCCGGGGACAGAGGTGAGGAAGAAGGCCAGAGAAGAGTGAAGAAGCCCACCTTCCTAACGTAGACTTCTGAGTTAAGGGGAGAAGTGTTGACTTGGAATGAGGTTTGCAGTTTTATTTTACATTGGACTGGCTACTTAAAAAAATACTTTTATTTTTATTAAAAATTTTTTTAATGTTTATTTTTATTTTTGAGAGAGAGAGACAGAGCGTGAGCAGGGGAGGGGCAGAGAGAGAGAGGGAGGCACAGAATCGAAGAAGGTTCAGGCTCTGAGCTGTCAGCACAGCTGACACGGGGCTGGAACTCACGAACCATGAGATCATGACCTGAGCCGAAGTCGGACGCTCAACCGACTGAGCCATCCAGGCGCCCCTATTTTTATTTTTATTTTTATTTGTTAGAGAGAGCACACTCAAGCACAGGGGAGGGGTAGAAGGAGAGGGAAAGAGAGATGGGGGAGGGGAGAGAATGTGCTGTGAGCACAGAGCCTGACATAGAACTCAATCCCAAACCCCAAGATCATGACCTGAGCTGAAATAGAGAGTCGGACTCTCAACCAACTGAGCCACCCAGGAGCCCCTGGACTGGTTACTTTTAATACTGAAATGATAATGTTTTGGGGACTGGAAGTGACTGGAAACCTTTGTATTTTCCAGGAGGAACCAGGGCATTTATGCTCCATGTTATAGATTTAGTCCAGGGGTGGGGGAATCTCCACAGCGCAGGTTTGAGAGTACGGGGGTCAGAAGGAATAAAGTTTGTTTCAGCTAATATCCTGAGAATTCAGGATGTTCAATGAGCCAGTTCTTCTTAATTTCCAGAGCATGATAGACTTGAGATCTGGTGATCTGAAGCCTGGAATCTCGTCTTGGCCATGACCTTTTCCCAGGATTTTCAAACCTGTTTCAGTCCAGATGGACTCTGTGTAGCCAGAGGTGTTTTATCTACTTAGCACACCATGGCCCAGCTGAGGCGCCAGCGCCTGGTGGCTAAGAGTGCAGGTTCAGAACTCTGAATGCCTGTGTCTGAATCTTGGCTCCCCTCCTGTGCATTTATGACATTGGGCGAGTTAAAGTCTGTTGCCTCAGTTTCTTCATATGTCAAATGGGGAGAATGATAAAATGAAAGCCTATGTTCTTTCCACTCCAGCAGGTGATTAAACATGATTTGAGTTGGTTCTCACATTTTTCAGTATTGGCTGGGACCTGGCAGATGTCACATGATTGTTAGGCTCTCAGGATTAAATGAGGTGGTCCATGTACAGCACTGAGCACAGCGCCTAGTCTATGGTGAACCCACAGACAGAAACAAACAAACAAACAAACAAACAAACAAAACCAAAGTTTTTTTGTGTTTGAATACTGCCAACACCTTTAGAAGAAAGGTGCTAGTCAAACCAGTGCTACAAATAGCAACTAAATTTTTCCCCTCACACATTGACTTTCATCCTGTTGAGCCTTGTAAACTCAATTTTTTCTCATTTTCCCTTTTGCAAAATACAAGCTGTTCCAACAGTTCTGCATCACAACCAAAGTGTTTTATGCCGCCCTTGGGATTTTGTGAGAGATGTTTCGAAAGTAACTTTTTAGAAGCTTCCGTGGTTGGAGTTGCTCCCCCAGCTCTGCGTTAAGTGCAGAAAGCTTCAGAGCTCCTGGCCCATGGAGCTGTGGACGGCAGCTGGGGCTGACCCAGAGGCTAGATGCCAGCTCGAGAAGGCTTCTTCCAGCTGGTGAGGTGGGCATGGGGACGCTGAGGCCAGCAGGGAGGTCAGGAAGGACAGTGAGTATAGGGGCTGGGAATGAGCAAATACAGGTCCAGAAGCTGTCCACAGAGACAACAAGAACCCCTTGTCATCTTGCCTCTGCTCCTGTGAACAGTGAACCTACTGCCGGTGTCCTAAAGAAGAGGTGCAGCTGCAAGGGTGCTTTCCTGGAAGCTGCCTCGGGGACTTCTTCCCTCTCTCCATCTGTCTCCAAGTCCAGTGGGGGGAAAAAAATCCAAAGAAATCGCTCAGCTGCCGTAAGAAAGTCCTGTGACTTTCCTGCTCTGATCTTGCCAGATGGGGCTTCCACTTTTTCTTATGCTAAAAAAGGAAAAACCTTACATTTGTGTTTTTAATTACTTTCCAGGAATTTCACGAGCACTATCTCATTTGAGGAAGGAGAAAGCTGAAGCTGAGTTGGGCTAGATAAGTTTTGCTAATGTCAAGTATTTCTTGGTCTGACTCCAAGGGGTCTGACTCCAGTTTATATTAGATTGGCTCTTTGTTTGTTTGCTTCAAAACATTTATTAGTGGCTAAATCCAACCACCTAGGCAAAGTCAGTTTTTTTCTTTTTATTTAGTTATTTATATATTTTTAAAGTTTATTTGTTTATTTTGAGAGCGAGGGGCAGAGAGAATCCCAAGCAGTCTGTGCACCACCAGCGCAGAGCCCAACTTGGGGCTCAGACCCATGAATCGCAAGATCTTGACCCGAGCCAAACCAAGAGTTGGGCGCTTAACCGACTGAGCCACCCAGACACCCCTATTCTTTTCTTTTTAAACTGAAGTTTGGTTGACACAGAGTGTTACATAGTTTCAGGTGGACAATGTGTGATTCCACAACTCTGTATATTATGTTGTGCTCGTGACAAGTGTAGCCACCATCGGTCACCATACAGTGCCACTGACTACATTCCCCGTGTTGTACTTTTCAGCCCCATGACTTCCTCATTCCATAACTGGAAGGCTGTCTCTCCCACTCCCCTTCATCCATTTTTGCCCACTCACCCACCTCTGCCCCTCTGGCAATCATCAGTTTATTCTCTATATTTATGGGTCTGTTTCTGCTTTTTTGTTTGTTCTTTTTGTTGTTGTTGTTAGATTCCACTTATAAGTGAAATCACATGGCATTTGTCTTTCTCTGACTTATTTCACTTAGCATAATAATTCTAGGTTCACCCATGTTGTCTCAAATGGCAAGATCGCCTTTTTTTTCCCATTCTTTTTTTATGGTTGAGTAACATTCCATTAAATCTATATATCTATATCTATCCCATCTTTTTTATCCATCCATCTATGGATGGATATAGGTTGGCTCTTTTAAAGAATCTAGTGGGAGCAGTGCTATAATCATTATTTACACCACCATCATGAAACTCATTTAAAATCCTCACTACCAATTTGAGGTAGCAGTAGGATCAGTGGAATGATTTTGAAGGCTTCTGCTTATGAAAGAGATACTCATTTAGAGAAAAAGAAGATATCTATTTGAAGCACCCTTGAAAAGCAATTTTAAGATAACTAGATTGTCTAAGTATTGACTCTAAAGTTCTACGAAAAAATAACAAAATGCTTATTAAAGCTATCATACTATTTTTAAAAATCAAGGATATCATACAAGGTTATGCTTTTGTCTTTTTTTTTTTTTTTATTTCTATATGCACCTTTTATGGTTGGGAGTCTTGCATTCAGAATAGGGACTGTTTGGGATGCCTGAGTGGCTCAGTTGAGTGTCCTACTCCTGATTTCAACTCAGGTTATGATCCATCCCAGGATCCCGCATCAGGCTTCAGGTTCTGAGCTGAGCGTGGATCCTGCTTGAGATTTTCTCTCTCTCTCCCTCTGCCTCTTTGCCCCGTTCATGCATGCGCGCGCGCTCTCTTTCTCTCTCTCTCTCCCTCTCTCTCTCTCTCTCTCTCTCTCTCTCTCTTTTTCTCTCAAAATTAAAAAATAAGGGGCGGCTGGGTGGCTCAGTCAGTTGAGCATCTGACTTCAGCTCAGGTCATGACCTCACACTTCGTGAGCTTGAGCCCGGCGTCAGGCTCTGTACTGACAGCTTGGAGCCTGGAACCTGCTTCGGATTCTGTGTCTCCCTCTCTCTCTGCCCCTCCCCCAATCATGCTTTGTCTCTGTCTCTCTCTCTCTCAAAACTAAATAAACATTAAAACAAATTTTAAAAACCCAAAAAACTTTAAAAAAATAAAAATAAAAAATAAAAAAATAGGGACCATTTATCCCCATTTTATAAGACCTTAAAGTATTTATTTCACCACTTTATTTAAAAAGTTTATAGTACTTTTAATTTATGGTTCATTTCTGGCCATGTAGAGGGTTGATATAGTGACAATTTTTGGTTAGAGAAGTATCTGCTTGTAATGCTTATTATAATGTTCTTTTAGGAAAATACAAGTTCCAGCATATACCTCCTGAAAATATAAATTTCCAGGAATATTATAATCAAGTAGTTTTTAAAAAACTTAAGAGTAAATTTCTTCTGCTGAAGCTTTTATCATGTAGGAAAACATTTTATCAATGATGAATGATTTTCAGGTTGAGTAGTGACATCAGACAAAGCTGAAATAAGCCCATATTTTGCAAACATAACCACATTGTAGCTGAACCTCCTTAGACTTCCTTCTCTAAGGATTGCATCCTCCACATGAACCATAAATCCCAGTGCACTGACGGGTGATTGATTTCACTGTGGAGTGTAATAGATTGAGGGCTACCTCACATGTCAGAGAGCAAACCTTCCTAAAAATCACACTAAATGCCTTAATTTTCCCTTGAAATCCTTAACGATGCTTTAATGCCAGACACTGTTGTAGCACATTTACTCTATTAGCTTTAATTATTACATCAGATAATGGGAGACAGGTACTAATATCAACTCCAGATTATCCAGTGAAGACTCACAGGTCCAGGTCTGGAGAGTAACTTATCCAAGGTCACAGTTAGGAATTCAAGGGGCCAGGATTCAGACCTAGGTAGCCTGGCTCAATACCCCAGTAATGATCACAGCATTGCCACTTTTCTCCCAGAAGGCCCACTTTGGCTCTATAGCTGCCATGCTCCAGGACCATTCAGTTTGAAGGACTTCACTTCTCTCTTTGTGGATGTGTATTTTAATTATAATGGCGGAATGGATTAAATTCACTCTGTTGTTTCCCACAAGGGCAGTGACTCCTTTAGGGAACAACTGAAGTTTGGAGACAACGTGGACCTTTGTGGTACGGCCTTAAGACCAACACACCAGGTGCAGCCAGAGGAGGAAGCAGACCCTGCAGGGGATGTGGACACCAGATGGATTAAGGAAGATTGTATGGTTAGGAGTCCTTTTCCTCTCGTTATAATGTGAAGAAGGTACATTTGCCCATTGTCAGGAGGATCATAGACATCTTAGCTCTCTAGCATGTAGGACTGGAACGTCAGAAGCTCTAGGTAAAGATTTAAGTCATTAATAGGAAGGCTGAACTGTTACCTACATCTCAAATTTCTTGAAGACTTGTACTCCCCAAAGAGCTCCACAAATATTACTTCTGTAAGTGGGACTTAGATTGATTGGGTGTGGGAACTGGTCTCCTGGACAGAGGAATTTCATCAAAGATAAATAAGCATCTTCCATGTTTAGTTGACCTTTATCTGGCCTTGATGACCATGTTCTGGTTCCCTCCCCTCTGCCCTTGTAACGTGCTTGTCCCATATCTACCTAGCTTGGGGAATTATCACTGACTGGGAACTGTGATCCTCAGTAATCTAGCCACCTCCTCCCCACTTGAAACTTGCCTCTTCAAGGAAAAGACCATGTGCTATCAGAGAAATGGGAACTTGCCTATCTTAAAGATGTTTGTATGCTCGAGTTCAAGCCATGGCAGAGAGTAGCAGGAAAAAACGTGTGAGCTATCTGAGGAGTGGGTGAAATGGACCTGGAACTCAATCAGGATTACATTTAAGTGGGACGAGGGCAACATCTGATGCTGAGGGTGGAGGTTCTCAACCTTTGTTGCACCTCAGAATTACCTAAGGGATGGCTTTTAAAAATTCCAGTTCTCCACCTTCACCAAGACCAGTTCAGTCAGAATCTCTAGAATTTTGGTCCAGACATCGGTATTTTTAAAGGTCTTCAAGCGATTCCATTTTTCAGCCGAGTGAGGGACCCACTGAAATGGAGGTATTGTGGACAGAGGATAATTTCTGGCCGAGTCTGGCTCTGATGAGGAAGTCGCAGTGGCCCGAATGTGAAGAGCTGTGGGGTCGCCGTCAGCACTTGCAAGTGCTCGCAGGTCTGTATTTGAGAAGTGACACACGCTGTCCTGGGAATCATCTTTAGAGCCGTGTTTGTATCTAGCTCTTTAAGGTGTAAGGTTAGGTTGTGTATCTGAGACTGTTCCTCCTCCTTTAGGAAGGCCTGGATTGCTGCTTCCCTCTTATGACCGCCTTTGCTGCATCCCAGAGGTTTTGGACTGTCGTGTTATCATTTTCATTGGCTTCGTGGACTTTTTAATTTCCCCTTTAATTTCTTGGTTAACCCATTCACTCTTTAGTAGGATGTTCTTTAGTCTCCAAGTATTTGTTGTCTTTCCAAATTTTTTCTTGTGGTTGATTTGGAGTTTCATAGCGTTGTGGTCTGAAAATATGCACGTTATGGTCTCAATCTTTTTGTATTTGTTGAAGGTAGAGTCCGTGCTTGTATCAGTCATGTTTATTATTTTCTGTACTTTATGATGTTTTGATGTCTTGGGGCCTTGCTGGCTGAGGATAGGCTGCTCTTCCCAGAGATAGCTAATTCCTAGAGATAGCAAACCGGCTTCCTTGTGAGTGTGCCTTTCCTGTGCAAATGGACCAGCCCAAAGCCCATATCCCCAACCACCTCCTTCATCTAACTCTTCATGTGTCAAACCACCAGGCTACCCACCCTGTCACCCCAGGGCCAAGTCAGCTAACTCAGACAGCTAGAGACCACTGTGATAGTCCAGAATCCCCTAAAATCAGTCAAACGATCCAATCCTAAACGAACTCAAGCTTTCCTACTTTGCCTCGCCCATTCCTTCCCACAGAAATCACAATAAAGGCTCAGGGCCAGGCTTTCTCCTCTCTCTCTCTGTCTCGCAACTGCCCCAGTGCTTCCCCATGTGGCCTTTCACGGTGTGGTAACTAAGAAGCTCTTTTGTCAAGGGCAGTTGTCTCTGTGTCTGTTACCTTACCATATGGGATTAAAACAAATCCAGGGTACAGATCTTGAAAGTGTTAAGGATTTCAGCATTTACAATGAAATCCAGGGGCACCTGGGTGGCTCAGTTCGTTAAATGTCTGACTTTAGCTCAGGTCATGATCTCATGGTTGGTGAGATCAAGCCTTGCATTGGGGTTCTGGGCTGACAGCACAAAGCCTGGAGGCTGCTTTGGATTATGTGTCTCTGTCTCTGTCTCTGTCTGTCTGTCTGTCTCTCTCTCTCTCTCTGCCTCTCCCCTGCTTGTGCTCTGTCTCTCTCATTCTCTCAGAAAATAAATAAATTATTTAATTAATTTATTTATAATACATTTAATTATCATTAATAAGCATTAATAAATTTAATAAATTTAATTATTACTAAATATTTTTATTTAAAAATAAAAAATAAAATAAAATAAAATGAAATCCAGGGGCACCTGGGTGGCTCAGTTGGTTAAGCGTCTGACTTCAGCTCAGGTCATGATCTCGCCGTTTGTGAATTTGAGCCCCGTGTCAGGCTCTGGGCTGACAGAGTCTGGAGCCTGCTTTGGATTCTCTGTCTCTCTGTCTGCCCTTCCCCCACTTATTCCCTCCCTCTCCCTCTCTCTGTCCCTCTCTCTCAAAAATACATAAACATTACAAAAATTTAAAAAAAGAAATGAAATCCAAGGTTACTTCCAGCTCTAGCAAGTGATTGCGCATGATTTGAGTTGGTTCTCTATAGTTTTTCAGTGTTGGCCGGGGCCTGGCAGCCATTGCATGATCTCTGGGCACATGGCATTTGTAGTTGTGGGCTTTGCTGTTTGTCTGCCAAGACTTTGCACATGCTGAGGCTTTTGCTGAGGTTTGTACAGGTGAATTTTGTGCTCTTTGGGCTGGATTAGACATCCCTAAAATTATCTCTGGCTCCAATACCATGTTATTTCTAGAAACAGTAGTATCACCTGGCACTGCTAACTACTCCATCCTTGAAATTCTCTTTCCTTGGCTTCCGTGGCGCCCTGCTATATTGGATTTTCTTCTACTTTTCTGATTGCTCTTTTTAAAAAAAAATTCTCTCTGCATTCCTCCTCCGATGCCTAGCCTTTATTTTTAGTTTGAAAGCATTTACTGAATAAGTAACACATGTATGTATGCAAGGAGGGTATTCAGTGAAAAGTAAAGATCTGTTCCACCCTGTGCTCCAGTTCCTCAGACTTTTAATTTGGTTACAGATGTGTGTTGGTGTGTGTGTGTGTGTGTGTGTGTGTGTGTGTGTGTGTATGTAAAATGTATAGGACATATACAGGCACATAATACATACATACACACATTCCATGTGTTTTAATATATAAATGCTGTCAGACCATAATATTGACTTATTCACTCTTCCATTTAGCAATTTACTGAGCACCTACTCATGCCACACACTGTTTAGGAACAGGGTAAACACTGTGGTGAGCAGATAATTTTCATAGAGTTTATATTCTGTTCGGAGGGGCAGGTAAATAAAACATTAAAAAAGATAATTTCAAATAATAAGAGATGATTAGAAACGAAAGCATGATCACGTGATGGCAGGCAGCATGGCAATATTACATAGGGTGGTCAGTGAAGGCCTCTGCAAGGAGTGAATGTATGAGTCCGGACAGCATCTGAGTGATGAGGAGCCAGCCTGTGAGGATTCGTGGGGAGAGCACGGGAGTGGAAACCACAAGTAAAAAGGCCAGAGTCACGGATGGCTGTACTGTATACTGTCCTGCACCTTGCTGTTTCACTCACCAACATGTATGAGATGGTTCCATATGTGTCAGATAAAACCGCTGCTTCTTTCTTTTTTTTAATTTATTTTGAAAGGGAGAGAGAGCGCACATGGCAGGGGCAGAGAGAGAGAAGGAGAGGGGGAGGAGAGAGTGCACACACACATACTAGCAGAGGCAGAGAGAGGGAGAAAGAGAATCCCAAGCAAGCTCTGTACTGTCAGCACAGAGCCCGACACGGGCCTTGATCTCGTGAACTGTGAGATCGTGATCTGAGCCGAAATCATTATGTATTAATGAGAGGGGCCCCTTCCATACGTTAGATATGGAAGTTTGTCTTTTTTCACTTTGCTTAAGCTAGTGTCCACAAGTAAGGCTGCTTTACATCTAATTAACAAATTGTGTGCTTTATGTCATGCTTAGACAGTCCATCCTTCAGTGTTGGTGTTCCTCATGATCTTGTTTTGGAGCTGCTCTGTTCCTCCTCTGTCTCTTACTCTGAGCTTCGCAGCCATGTCAGTTGCCACTGATGAACTGGTGATTTCTAAACGTGTTTCTTGAGCCCAGATTCTCCTGACTTATGCCCAACTGCCCACTATACAGATCCATACCTCATATCAACTTTCTCCGTACTGAACTCACCACCTCCACCTTGTCCTGCCCTCAGACTGGTTACTCTTCCTGTGCCCTCCATCTCAGGGAGCCCGGACCGTCATCTTTTCTAGATAGCCCATGTCTATCTGATACCTCTTTCTCTTTTATCCCTGTTCAGTCTGCGCTAAGTTCTATTATCTCTGCCTTCTAAATAGTTCTCCAGCCTGTCCACTTCTCTCCATTTCCATTACCACTTGCCTAAATGGGCCAACATTATCTCCAGCCTATATTTCTACATGAGCTTCCTTGTAAAGGTCCTTTTTGTCATGTCCTTCTCTAGTTCCTTCTTCACGTCATAGTCAGTGTTTATATTGGATCCTATCACTCCTCTGCCTGAACATCTTCAGTGGCTTTTCCTTCTTTTCCTTCTCCTTGTCCCCACCCTTCTTTTGTCTCCTCTTTCTTCTTTAGGGTCAAGTCCAAACTCTTTAATGTTGCTTGTACCACTTGTGTTGTGTGCTCTGGTCCCTATTTGTTTGTACCTGTAGCATAATCTCTTAATACTGGAAGTATGCACCCCTCAGCCACACCAATTAGATCTAGTCCCATCAACAAGTTCCTGGAGTATTCTTTGGACTTGGGGCGTTTGCACATGCTGTTCCCTCTGCCTGGATGCTCCTTTCCCAGCTGTCTTTATCTGGCTCTGCTATTCCTGCTTGCACTGAGGTCCTACACATCACTTCTTCATAAGCTTTTACTAATGCTCCTACCATCCCAAGTCTAGGCTAATCGTTAGCACAGTGTCCTGTATTTTCCCCATCATAGTACCTGTCACATGATAATGCAATGCCTATTTATTTTCCCGAGTGCCCTGGTAGATTTCAAATTGCACATGGGCTTCGTCTTCATTCCTTCAATAATTTGGATTGAGGTGCTAGAAATACTGTGCCATTTTGATTACAGTTGAATCCTGTCTAGCTGTTGGCATGGAACCATCACTCAATAAACAGCTGTTTATTGCACATACAGATGAACGAATAACTTCTGGGATTTTCTTAGTGTAGCCTGGCATCTGTACTTAAGGTTTTGTGCCCGTTTGTCCCTTTAACACACCAGGATATACTAATGTAACATTGTTGAGAAAGTCACATCCAGGGATTTTATGTTCTCTGTCAGTTTTACATGACATTGTGGATTAGTAATTCTTCCTTTCAATGTCTCCTTGCTGTGTCTTTGACAGCAATATTCCCTCCAAGTTTCTGGTGGACTAAAGTTCCTTGGTGCATTCCTACCCTCGTACCACACAGGTATATGCTGGATCGGCCCCCACAGAGCTCACTCTAGTTCCTCTTCATTCCTGGGCTGTTGGTGAGGAGACAGTGTTTAGGCAAGTGGGCTCAGGCTTTCATCTCAGGGATGGGGGGTAACAAGTCTTTATGATTCACTGAGCAGGCCCCCAAAGTGTTCTTAAGTAATGCTTGTTTCTGTATAAAAGTAACATCCATTGAGAATGATTAGGAGAAATTTGGAAGGTACACCATTAGGAAATAAAAATCACCCTTAATCTCATCACATGGGGAGCAATTGTTAGCTTTTTGTTAACGAGGGGTAGCACCCACCCCATGGTCTCGGTGGCCATCTATAAATCCAGAACTCCCCTCTTCTTGGCCCTGCACTCTGGACAACCATATTTGCCTCAGTCAGCATCTGCACTGGTTGGTCCAGGGCAGCATTTCAGCTACACAGATTCAGCACCAGCACAGATTCAACACCCATCACCACCCTCCCAGCTTGCTCCTGTTTTCTCGTTTCCAGCAAATGGAGCCACCGTCCACCCAGTGACCCAGATTAGAGATGCTCCTTAACTCCCCTTTTTCTCACGCCTCCATATCCAGTCAAGGTTCTATAGTTTCCACCTCCTGCCTGTCTCTTGACTCCATGCCCCTAATACCCTGTGTCAGTCCTCTGGTCCAAACCCCTTCACCTTTCTCCTGGAATAGGGCAACAGCTCCCCAGACAGACCTCCATGTCCCTAGATCCTTCTCTACACTATGGCCACAGTGACCACACAGGAACAGTAGGTCATCATGTCACCCCATGAGTTCAAATCCTTCCGCTCTTTACAAGGTCCTTCCCCAAATACCCAGCCCCTGTTGAATCATTGCTGCTGGACCTTCTTCACCCTCCTCTTCTCCTGATTGACCTCTAGTCAACCTATAGTTCTCCATTTAGCCATCTTTGTCTTCCAGGAAGTTTCCCCTGACTCTCCTCTCCTCTCAAAAAGTCTAGCACAGAAACTCCTTCTCAGGAGCCACTCCATCCATCGCCCCTTCACCGCTCACATTTTCCTCCCACTCCATCTGTGAGCCCCTGCGGCCATGAGTTGTGCCTTCTTCGTCATGTGAGCCCATCACCTTGCACAGGCCCCAGTGCACGGGGGGAACTAGCAAGGACTGATGGGGCCACTATCGGCAGGCCTGGGGATCTCTACCATGCTGTCTTTGGCCACTGCTCAACGGAGGGGTGGAGAATGGGGCACCTGCCCCACAAGGAGATCCTTCTTGTGTGGACGCTTTTCCAGGTACCCTTTCCTGAATCCAGTCCTCGAGGCCCCCCTCGTGGTGTTGCTGACACAGACACCTCCTGACAGAGTTAGCTTTAGGGAATGGAGCTGCCCTCTCTGGCCTGGTCCCTGCCTGCTTTCAGGGCTCACACAGACCTTGTCCCTGCCGCCCCTGCCCCAGCACCCGGCGGATGGCGGTGGTGATCTCACGGTTGCGCAGGCTGTAGATGAGCGGGTACAGCAGCGGCGTGATGTTGGTGTAGATGAGTGCCAGCGTGCGGTCCCGCCGTGGGGAGTAGCTGGCCTTGGGCCGCACATACATGAAGGTGGCACAGCCATAGTGCAGGAAAGTGACGGCCAGGTGCGAGGCGCAGGTGGAGGCAGCCTTGTACCGGCCCCTGGGGGAGTGCAGGCGATGCAGGGTGGCGGCGATGGCTCCGTAGGAGGACAGGATGAGCAGCGAGGGCAGCAGCAGCAGCACGAGGCAGGTGCCCAGCAGGGGAAGCTCGTCGGCGTAGCTCCGTGTGCAAGCCAGGTCCAGCAGTGCCGTGATGTCGCAGAAGAAATGCACCAGTAGGCAGGAGCCGCAGAAAGGCAGGTGAAAGATTGCCACTGTGAGCCCCACGGACACTGCCAGTCCCCCGAGACAGCAGGCCAGGGCCAGCCTTGCGCACAGCCCTGGGGTCACCACTGCGGTGTAGCGCAGCGGGTGGCAGATGGCCACGTAACGGTCATAGGCCATGGTGGCCAGCAGGAAGCACTCGGCCCCACCCAGCGCCACGAACATCTGCATCTGAACTGCGCAGCCCAGGAAGGAGATGGGGCTGCCCCCGCCATGGCCTGGCGTGGCCAGGTCAGCCAGGGAGCGGGGCACCACCACCAGAGTGTAACAGAGCTCGATGGCTGACAGCTGGCACAGGAAGAGCAGCATGGGTGGTGGGCTGGGCACTGAGGCCACAGCCACCAGGATGAGCAGGTTCCCGCCCAGGGTGGCCAGGTGCATGGCTAGCAGCAACAAGAAGAGCACCGGCCTTAGGTGCGGGAACTCAGAGAAGCCCTGAAGGAGAAAGCCACAGGGCATGGTGGCATTGCTGGGGCTGTCCATGCACTGGCCTGCCCAGAGGCACCTGTAGGAAAGAAACGGGGAAAGGGGGAGCTTGCGAGTATAGTCCCTCCACCCTGCCGCTTGAGGAAGGGCTGGATGGAATTTAGAGGTGGGAGGGAGTAGGGGCTGCAGAGAGGGGGTAGAATGTCTGGGTGCATTTCCAGCTCCACCTCCCCGTGATGGACGTTTTATTAACTTGTGTAGTTTTGTCTCCTGGACTAGAATTCCCAAGACTGCTTTCTCAACATGCTTTTTCCAAAGAAGCCTTAATTTTAGGCCCTTTGCTTGCAACCTATCACCCCTGACCTCCACCTACAAATGATTCCCTGCCTTCAGACCCTAGGCATTGTTTGGTGGGTCCTGTCTGTAGGCAGGAGTGTTATGCTGTCCTCTGCCTTAGCTCCTCAAGGCAAGAATTGTGTCTTTATGCCCTGCTTCCGTTTCCTCCTCCCTGCCCTGCACTATCGCTTTGAATTGCTTTCTGTGATGTGTCACAGAATCACAAAAACAAAATGCAGATGAAGACCTTAGTGATCATCTCCTACAACCTCATAATTTTAAAAAGGAAAATAAAGCTGGCTGGGTGTGTGTGTGGGGGAGGCTTAACTACTCACAGAAAGCTAGGAAGAGAATCTGCATTCCTGAGGCTGAATCCAGAACTTCCCATGACCCCATACGGGTCACTGGGATCAGTTGGCCAGTTCATATTGATTTAGCCTTAAACAGAGACCCAGGTCTGTGCCAGGTGCTGAGGCAGATGTTTAGGCAGCAGGGGTGGTTGGTTAGAAGGCCTCTCTGGGTGCATCAGGAACAAAATGTCCCTAACATTTTTATTAATACTCTGTCAACATGAGAAAAAGTGATGCGTATCTGTTCTAACTCGCCTTTCAGAGTTAGCAGTACATTCCAAATTTGCCGACTGAACACAATTTCTTTCCCAGAGTCACCCATGACTCATTTGCAGGCAACATTTGGAAAACATTGATAGCCTGTAGGTTGGCTGCAATTGCTGCAAACCTCTGCAGTGGGGAACATAAGGCGATAGGGACTTGGAGGCAAACTGGAGGAGGGTGTTTGATTTTCCAGTAGTTATTAATGACATCTCTTTTTATTTCCTTATCTCTTTTTTATTAACTCTAATTGTAAGCTCAACAATTATTTCCTCTTAGTGCCTCTGAGTCACCGTTAATAACCAATGTTGGAAGTGGAATTTGTGCTGTTATACCATAGAATGCAATAGCAATAAAGCCTGGTCAAGGGCAGGAGGTAAATCATCGGAAGAGCTGGAAGGAGTGGGAAGAACTTGATTTCTGTTACCTAATGCTCTTTTTAGAAAGGAGAATTCTGAGGGTTTATATTTATCACTCTGTGCTATTTCCTATCATCTGAGTGGAGCACCTTCAAACCGCAATCGGGGTCTTACGGAGGAGGATCCTGTGGTGTGGGGGTGGGGGGTTGGAGAGAGGGGGGAGTCACTTCCCATCTCTTTTAGAGCCCTCACATTTGTTTTTTGTGTTTGTTTGTTTGTTTGTTTTGGCCAGTATTCGTTCTGTTCAGCCAGTTTAACAAACCTGTGAGGAGTGCCTCTCCCTTGCCCGGTGTTGGAGCCGTAAGTGGGCACGGGAGGGAGGAGCTTGGCTGTCCTGGAGGCTCAGGCAGCGTGAAACTGTGGAAACACCCACGACGGCCGTCTTCACTCTGCCTCGGCTTGCCCTTTCTCTACTTCTGTCTTTTCATCTTCTTAGAGAAGCACGGGGTGGGGGGCAGAGAGACAGCAACAATCCGGTGCTCTTTCCTTCATGTCCACACTGCATAGAAATGACAAGGTAGTTGGTCGGGGGGCACCGGTAACCACAAGCTCAAGGTACATTATGTTTTACACACAAAGCTGTGGAAAGCAAGCCAGGTAGGTCGATTCAATCAAACGTAGACTGAGGATATTCTACTTTGCTTAGCGTATTCAGGACGACTTGTCATAAACTCTAGGAATGTGTATTCGAAATGTCTTCTGTCTGGGAGGGGGAGGGGAGGACACACTTTCAAAACTTCAGCGGTTTGATTCAAAATCCAGCTGCACCCTCGTTGGCAAGGCCTGCCTGAGCCACCTTTCTCCCCAGGGGCAGAAGGGCGGATAGTCTCCCTTCCAGGTGGTTCATAACATCAACAAGAATGAATGCAGTTAAGGGACTGGTAGGCCAGTGCTCAGAAGGACTTGACACATTTAATTCACTTAATCCTAGTGACTCTTAGTATACCCGTAACGAGGTAGGTGGACACTTAGTGTACCCATCTGACAAATGAGGAAACTGAGAGATACCTAAAGGAACTAAATGTCACGTAGCTGGTTAGAGCTTAAAGGCAGGTGTTATACTGAGGCAGCCTGATCTCTGGTAGTTCATGGTCTTATCCAGTACACGCTCTTCCTTATTTATACCTCTCCTAGAAAATCCTCTCATAAGACACACCCTACCCCTTTCCCCACATCTCCCACCTTTCCCTTGCTCAGAAATTACCTACATTCTCCTAGGCAATTTCTCCTGACATTTCTCTTGAGGACATGTAGATGTGAGCAGGAATACAGATAACCTAAGATCGCAAATCTAAACATAATTTCTCCTTAGCTTTGACATTCATCGCTGCTATTGTTATTCTTCTGGCAGATCTGCTTTCCTAATTGTGTGAGGCTCCATGGAGCACCCACAGAGTAATGGCTGGCTGGTGGCCCAGGACATCTGGATGTGGCTGGAAGCCTCTCTGGGCTGGGGCTGCAGATCTCAGATTTGATATTTGCTATGCAGGACAGTTAAAATTATCTGTAATAATGATGTTTTTAAAAGCCATTTTAGGAGTGCCTGGGTGGCTCAGGCAGTTGGGCGTCCCACTCTTGATTTTGGCTCAAGTCATGATCTCACGGTTCGTGGGTCGGAGCCCCACGTTGGGCTCTGTGCTGGCAGTGTGGAGTCTGCTTGGGATTCTCTCTCTCTCTCTCTCTCCTCTCTTTTTCTGCCCCTTTCCAACTTGCACTCTCTCTCTCAAAATAAATAAACTTACCAAAAAAAGGTCATGTTAGTAGGTAGTTAAAGCACTTTTTTAAAAAGTCTATTTATTTATTTTAAGAGAGAGTGTACAAGTGGGGTGGGGACAGAGAGAGAGAGAGAGAGAGAGAGAGAGAGAGAGAGAATCCCAAGCAGGCTCCACACTATCAGTGCAGAGCCTGATGCAGGGCTCAAACTCATGAACCCTGAGATCATGACCTGTGCCGAAGTCAGGCACTTAACTGGCTGAGCCACCCAGGCGCCCCCAGTTAAAGCACTTTTAAAGAGAGGCTGTACAGTGAGAGATTTGAGAGGCAGACCAGTCAGGCCCCTCGGGGTTGTGAGGATTCCATAGCATCTTGAACTGGAATGGAGCTCAGGGGTCAAGGTCCAGATCCTCACGTTGTAGCAGGTGAGGCCCAGAGAGGCCACATGACGAGCGAGGGGCTTTATTGCCATCCGTTGGCAGCAGAGCTGGGTCAGAGTCCAGGTCTCACAACTCCTGCTTGATGGCTCTATTTCTGTCAGAATTGTTTTCCAGAGTAGCCCCGAGCGTGCTGATTTAGTATGATTGTTTACAAAAGCACCACATGAGAAGTCACAGAAAAATCAGATCATTGTCAGGGGCACCTGGGGGGCTCAGTTGGTTAAGCCTCCCAGTCTTGGTTTTGGCTCAGGTCATAATCTCACGGTTTGTGGGACTGAGCCCGTGTTGGGCTCTGCACTCACAGCGTGGAGCCTACTTGGGATTCTCTTTCTCCCTCTCTCTGCCTCTCTCCTGTTTGTGCGCTCTCTCTCTCTCTCTCTCTCTCTCTCAAAATTAACATTTAAAAGAAAAGAAAAATCAGATCATCATCTCCCAGGGAATTAAATTTAGAAGATTATAAATATGCCTGAGTTTCCCTAACTTGATTTAATAATCTGTCATGAGCCTCTGGTCTAGGAGTTTATACAAATTGTTCTGGAATCTCTTTTCTTCCAGTGCTTCCCTTTTAGGAAAAATACATACTATACGTTCAAAAAATTAAAAAAAAAAAGGATTTTTTTTTCCTTTTTAAAATCCTCTGTGAAGTAGAAAGAGTCTCCTCAGTGTAAATTTTTGCTTTGGTATTTGCTGAGTTTGATTTGGGGTGGGGACAAGTTACTTAACACTTCCAAAGCCTTGCCTCCGCACTGCCAGATAGGGATAACAAAGGAGGGGCTTGGTGAAGCTTCCCTGAGATACCAGCACAGAACCAGGGGCACAAAAAGATTGTAAAGCATTCTCATCTTTCTGCTTTTCTTCACGATTGAGGAGCTTAGCGCATCTTTCCTCCGGAAACTCGTCTTTCCACCAGGCACCCTCCTCCCTTCTTGATTGTGTCCTTTCGGGTGCTTTCTAACTTCTTGCCTTTTCCGTCTTTCTGGGGTCCAAGAAGCAGGGCGTACATAGTATTCTGGATTTAGGAAACTCATGGGGAGATAAGTAGACATCGATGTAGATAAGTCTGTCTACCTACATATCAATCTATCATCATCATCATCTTTACCCTCCATCTTTCTACTTTTTTTTCCTGTTAGGTTTCCAGTTGTTTTTGTAAAACTGTACGGGCTGTGGAAAAACACATCTGTAGATTTAAAATCTGCTGCAACCACTCACCAGCCACATTGCGTCAGTCTCCCTGATCCTCAGTCTTTTTACATCTCAATGGAGGTAAGGGTTCTAACTCATAGGGTTTGGTGAGAAATGCATATACTGCCAAAGAAGCTCACAACACAGTGCCAGGCACAGAGTGGACAGCCAGAGGTAGTTATTAATTGTGTCACATTGCAAACTAACTTCTACAGTATGTCAGCCTTTGGGCTCTGTCTGCGCACAGCTGACAGCTATAATTATTGTAACGAGTCCTTTTCCTATGGCATCAGCCTTTTCCTTGGTTTGTGAGAGCTGACTTGGAACTCATGCATTTACATGTACTTCCACTGTTATGTATTTTAAGTTTAGATTTGTTTTCTGGAATAAAATCCCTTGAATTAAAGTGCATTTACCATCTTCTTGTTCTGTCACACAAACTTACATCTTTCAGTGTTATTGTCCTCATTGGATTGGTAATTTCATTTCTCAGAGGAGCTAAATATCATCTCCGGATGTAGAGATTTCACTGTGTGCTTCCTTTTGCAACCGTTTGTAATCTCCGCCTCGACCCCTGGGGTACGAGCCTCTCTCACAGCAGTACCTGTGTCTTGTGACCAGTTCCTTATCCATGGCAGAACATCTGCTGTGTCCTTGATGACTAAATTTGGTAAGATATCTTGTCAGAGGCTTTTGAAAGTCTAAATAAAAGAAATCCTCTGTTGGTTTCTTGTCGGCATCTTTATCCCCTAAAAGCATTTAAGTAGATTTACTAGGGCATATTTTCCCTATACAAACATTCTTGCCTTTCTCCGCTTATGTGATTAGTGATTCTACATGTTATAAAAATGAGATGCCTTTGCTATTTTCTGCGTCTGCTCTGGAGCTCTTCTCAAAATGATGGCTCCATGGACAGTCTTTCACTTTTCTAGCTCCGACTCAAGTGTTACCTCGGGTTTTGCATTTTGGCCAACATTTTCTCCTCAAAGTTGCCTGAGGATTCAGTCACGACGACGTGTGCATCTGTGTTTAGAGTTCCCTGAATAGTTGCCACTGTTGGTTCTTTTTTCCCCCTCCAAGTCAATTGTGGGATTAGGGCTTTGAGCAAAATATCATTTCAGCTTCCTGCCTTCTTTCATTTTCATCTGGAGAGGAGCTCTGAACCATACAAATATAGGAGTCCCACTGGTTTTCGAGCCAGCTCTCTGCCTTTGATGCTTTGAAAGAGACTCGCTTGAACGAAGCACCCATTTAAAGTCAATCTCTGACCCAGCCTTCTGCCAGAGGAAGAAGGCTGAGCTTCAGAAACGAGCACTTTCATGTTCAACATTAAAATTGCCTGGTGAGGAGACTGTCCCAGCTTTGGCACTGTGAAGGTCAACGTTACCACACGTAAATGCACCGTCATTGTACCGTTACCATTTGAAAAGTCTTCTAGGCCTGAGGACCAGTCACCTAATCTTTTGGGAAAAAAATATTGCAGCTGTGCTCTAGAGGGAAACTAGTTTGTTTTCAAAATTTGTTATTTTTTAAATTAACTACCACTTTCCATGAATTCAGTTTTGATAGGTTTAAAAATAACTTCTAATTTCTAAACTGCATCTTTTGCTACAAAGTAGCAAGAGGACTCCCTCAAAAACCCAGAAGACCCTCCCTGTGAAATGTGCCATTGGTTCTTGTTAGTCATGGCTGGAGAGCTAGAACTTAGTGACAGGGCAAGACAGCTGTTTGGATGAGGAGGTCAAGGCAACCTCAGTTTTGCCAGGACGGTTTCATGATTCATTAAAAAAGTGAAGAAAAGAAAAGAAGAACCCCCAAAATAAGAAAACATAAACTGGTGAGAGGAAAAAATGTTGATCTCCTGGGCCAGCTGCATTCTGGGAGAGAACCCTGTTAATATTTTCAGAACACTGCTTCAGAAAGCCGTAGGCCCCTCAGAAAACCCTTCACCTCTGAGAGTTGTCCGCATAATTTTGGCTTCAGGAGCTCTTTCCAGTGGGACATTCTCCTCACTACCCTACTGCTTGCCTCCCAGTTTCCAGAATAGTCTCCAGTGGTTGCCGAGAATAGCAACAAAGATTAGATGAAGTGGGATGGAAGGCACAGGATTTGGCCAGGCCAGGGGTGGGCTCTTCAAGGAGGGGTCCCTGTGGTTGGTGTGGTCCAACGCCTGGGGATTTAGTGCTCTGGCCAGGAAGTGAGAAATAAATAGAGCCGCTGACAATTCCATGACAGGGAGTTTCTGTGTGTCCTGTGGAGCCAAATCATGATTAGCAGATACTCTCTTCTTCAGTGCTCTCTATTCTGCCTCTAAGAAAGTAAATTATCTTCCTCAATTTTATTCTTTCCTGTTACTCTATGGAAACAACATACTGTTGGATGCCTCTTGCCCTGAGAACCTCTGTTCACTTGAGGAGACAAGACTCTCCCATTTTTAGATGGGATAGCTGAGGCAAAGGAAATGCATTTGGGTAACATCATATGATAAAAATAGAAGCAGAATGTAAAAGTCCTGGCATCTGTAGCTGCCTGATGTTCCTCACACCTGACCCCACTTGAGTGCACCCAAGATTGAAGGGATCCACAGTTAGAGTGGTTGGAACATCCTGTGCCCCATGATTGACTGATGTGGGCACTGGAGCTGACTAAGGAGGGTGGTGGTATGGGAAGAAATGCTTCTCTCACATGTAGTCTCTCGTTTGGGCAAACTTAGCTGGGAAGTGTTCTGATTTCTTTATGTCCATACTCTACTCTTTTTTTTTTTTTTTTTTTTTTTAAGATTTTATCTTTACATAATCTCTGTACCCAACATGGGGCTGGAACTTACAACCCTGAGATCAAGAGTCACATGCTCCACCAACTGAGCCAGCCAAGCACCCCTCCACGCTCTACTCTTGGTGTTTCCTTCTCTTCTTCTGCCCACCTACCTTGTAGATGCCAGCCTTCTCCTCACCTGGGCTCAGGAGACTTGGAGACGGAGGGGAGAGGAGACAGCACGTGGGGACTGGAGGTTAAAGAGATCACAGGTACCGTGAAAAGCAGGAGGCTCTGGAGCTGCAGGGCACAGTTGTAGAAGCCAGGAGGAGGACTTGGAAGGAGGAGAAGAGATGGAGAGGCTGGAAGAGGAGCCCAGAAAGGTTTCCACAGTAGTTTCTGATTAGCTGTGACTGGTCGGTACTGGAACCTGGGCTTGGCTTTATATCCCTGGAGATGTGGGGGCGACGGAAGAGAGGAGTATACTAGTCCCTTCCACAGGGAGTGCAAGAACAAGAGCGTCCCGTAATCTGTTAACCCACTCACTACAAATCCCTCCTCCAGGCTGGGAGACCTAGTGGGGGCTTGGCACACATAAAATGACTCCGGCTGTCCAAGGGAAACAACTCTTCCTGTCTCACGTGGCCTACGTGCCCAGAGTACTGTCTGTCCCGTCGGTGCCCAGAGCTTTCCCTAGAGCGTGCCTTGCTCCTCTCTCGTCATGGCAATTCCCATCTCTGCGTGGTAGACTAGGTGGCAGCTCCAGATCATGTAGTGAAGTGGCAGGTGCCTGGCAGGTCTCAGAGGTCTTAATTTGTCCAATGGCTAGGGCAAGGCAGCTGGCTGTTGAGATGCGTGAATGAATCTCCTTTCTTAACTCTCACATGTGCAAGGACCCAGGAAACTGCACGAGGAAGCTTCCGCCAAGGGGACCCCTGCCCCTGGAGGATGAACTAGGCAGCTCTGACAGGTCCCTCTGTGTTTGGAAGCTGAAGAATTGCTCTTGGTTTTTAGCTTATCCACACGCCTATCTATGTGCATATAACCTATATGCACATATATAGCCTATGTGCATGCCTGTGTGCATACTGGCATCACAGGACTCTAGAGGTCATCTTTTCTCGTTCATTTACTCATTAATTTATTCATTAATTCAGCAGTTCAGCACATGTTTATTGGGTACCTACTGTGTGCCAGGCTTTGGTTCGGGTACCTGGGGTATCCATCAGGGAGGAAAAAAGGGACAAAAATTCCTGTCCTCTTGGAGCTATGTTCCGGGGAGGAGTTAGACAGTAACCAAATTAAGTAAATGATATAACAAATTCACAGGTGATAAGTCTAATGGAGAAAAATAAAGGAAGATAGGGAATGTGAGGGAAGACATGAATTTTAAATAGGATGTTTGAGGAAGGCTCTAGTGAGCAGGTGACCTTTGATGCAAAACCTGAGGGAGGTGAAGAAGTGAATCCCGTGGATATCTGGCAGAAGAATGTTCCAAGCGGAAGAATTAGCCAGTCGGAGGTCCTGAGTGGGGTGCAGGTGTGGTGTGTTTGAAGCACAGTGAGGAGGCCAGCGTAGCTGGGGTGGAGTCAGTGAGGACAGAGGAGTCGGCAGATGAGGTCAGAAAATTAGTGGGTGGTCAGGAGGTGGTGCCTTATGGGCGATGATGGGAATTTGGCTTTTGTTCTGTGAGAGGTGGAGAGCCGCTGGAGGCCTTGAGGACTGGAATGCTACAAAAGGATCCCTCTGGCTGCTTTGTTGAGAATAGACCGTGGGGGACCAGGGTGGAAGCAGGGTCATCAGCATTACAGTGATCCAGGTGAGGGAAAATATGACTTAGATCAGATGAGCGTGGTGAGATATGGTTGGATTCTGAATATATTTTAAATGTGGAGCCAGCAGAATTTCCTGATGGATTGGATATGGGGTGTGAGAGAGAGGGGTCAGAATGGCTTTATTTTTCTGCCTGAGCGACAGGAAGGATCAAGGTGTCATTACCTGAGATGAGGAAGGTCTTAGGTGGAGCGAGTTTGGGGAGGAAGGTGTGATAAGTAGTTCAGTGGCGGCGTATGTTAAGTTTGAGATACCCACTAGATGTCCACGTGGATTTGTGAAGTTCATGGGAGTTCATGGGAGAGGTCCCACTTAGATGGATAAATTTGAAGTCATTAACTACAGGTGGTATTTGAAATCATGAAACTGGGTGAAATTAGTATGGGAATGAGTATAGTTAGGGAAAAGAAAGGGTTCCCCAAATTGAGCTCTGGGCTACTCCAGTGTTAGGAGTTTAGGAAAATGAGAAGCCAGAAGGGAGTCTGCAGAGAGGTGGGGTCCGATGGCCTCCATTTTTCAGCTGGGGAAATGATATACTTGTGTTCTACCTACCTCCCAGTGTGCACGTCTCCATCATATAGAAGATTTACGTGGAAAATGATTCCATGATCGAATAGAATGATTTCCCCCATGGGTAATAAACAGTTACCTTAATCCCCATACACTTGTTATGTTAAAGGTGCTGTGGAGGGTTTCATGATAGTTGAATGGGAAGCATTCTTCATGAAGTGGGTGGAAGGAGCTGTATCACAGGCTGGAAGTGAGGGTGGAATTCAAACCATGGAAGAAAGAATTGGAAACAAAATTCTGGGTTCTAAAATTCCAGGTTCTTATCCCAAATTTACCTTAAAATTTTTTTTAAGTTTATTTTGAGAGAGGGAGAGAGTGCAGGGGAAGGGCATAGAGAGAAGGGAGAGAGAACCCCAAGCAGGCTCTACACTGCCAGTGTGGAGCCTGATGTGGGGCTCGAACCCACAGACTGTGAGATCATGATTTGAGCCAAAATCAAGAATTGGATGCCCAACCGAATGAACCACCCAGGCATCCCCCAAGTTTACCTTTTTTTGTTTGTTTGCTTGCATGTATACTTTAGGAAGTAATTTACTTTGTCCAAGCCTTAGTTCGCATGACTGATACATAAAAATAATACCACAGTTTGTGTCTAATTAGTAGGTTGTTTTAAGATTTTATCTTTAACAGTTTTACTGAAGTATAATGGAATACAAAGAACTTCCCACATTTTAAGTATACAAATTTGGTGAGCTTGGTCATATGCCAACACCCATGATACATCACCATAGTGAAGGGAACAGACCTATCCAACACTTCCCAGAGTTTCCTGTTTCCCTTTGTTTTTTGTGGTAAGAACACTTAACATGAGATCCACCCTCTTAACAACATTTGAAATGCACTGTACTGTATTGTAATCTGTGGGCACGATGTTGTACAGTAGATATTTAGAACTTACTCATCTTGCGTAACTGAAACCTAGTTCCCTTTGAATGACAATTCCCCAATCCCCCTGCCCTTCAGCCCCTGGCAACCACTATTGATTTCTCTTCTATGCCTTTGACTTTTTTCAGATTCCTCCTGTAAGTAGATTTAAATAAACTGGTATTTCTCCTATCTTAGAGGAAATCTCTCTTGATCTCATTTTTTTCATCTAAGTCCCATTTTTATGCAGTGAGAAAAATTCTTCAAGAGTTGTCTGTACTTGCTTCCCCCCCCCCCCCCGCCCCGCCTTCTCTCTCTGTCTCTATTTATTTATTGGGAGAGTGAGCACACACAAGTGAGCACGAATGGGGGTGGGGGGGACAGAGGGAGAGAGAGAGAGAGAGAGAGAGAGAGAGAGAGAGAGAGAGACTCTCAAGCAGGCTTTAAGCCTAGCACGGAACCCAACATGGAGCTCAATCTCACCACCATGAGATCATGACCTGAGCCCAAATCAAGAGTTAGACGCTCAACCAGCTGAGCCACCCAGGCACCTCTTATTCTCTCTTTTTAAATTTTTTTTTAATGTTTATTTATTTTTGAGACAGAGAGAGACAGAGCATGAACGGGGGAGGGCAAGAGAGAGAGGGAGACACAGAATCTGAAGCAGGCTCCAGGCTCTGAGCTGTCAGCACAGAGCCTGACGCGGGACTTGAACTCACAGACCGTGAGATCATGACCTGAGCTGAAGTCGGTCGCTTAATCGACTGAGCCACCCAGGTGCCCCATCTCTCTTTTTAAAAACTGCTTTATGCTGAGGTATGGCTGACATGGGAAAAGCTGTTTTAAGATTTTAAATGAGATCTTACTTATGAAAACATTTTGTAAATTCTAAAGTGTACCATAAATGTCACTTGACAATGATTATTATATTGAAGAGCTGTGATCAACATATTTTCCAGCATAGAATTCTATCCCGCCTTCCGTGGCACTGAGCTTTCAGAATGTAGAGTGCCTTCCCATTTCCTGTTCTTCCTGTGCACATAGTTTCCCAGTAAGGTGAGAGGCAGTTGGGAAGAGACTCCGTCTGAACAGGCCTCCTTGGTGATCAGGACTCGCAGATGTGATGATGTCATTCACAAACAGCAGTGTGGTCATGGTTCAGAATTTTGGAAATGTTGCCAAGAAGAACTTGGACATAATTTTCAGGATGTGTAAACTCTGCACTGTAGCAAAGGTTACCAATGACAAAGGGGTTTGGGGTTTTATACACAGTGTTTTCTTTGGCTGGAGTTTGGCTTGATTTGAAGAGTTGTGTCAACACAGGGAATTCTCTCTTTGGGCCTAGGGATGGATTCCTCAGGGTGGTGGTGCCTCTGTCTCTTCTCAGAGGGCTGCTGGGACTTTTCTCAGACTTGGAACCATGTGGGAACTGTGTTTGAACTGAGACTGGAAATGCTGACATCACCTCCGCATTCCTCAACCATTTGTCATCCGATTGCGGATCAACTGGTGAGAGGCCTGCCTCTAGTCTCCACTGTCACTTTGGTGAAGAGGTTAGTGAAATTATTGACTTTGATGAATATCTGTGACCCTGAGGAAGAGAAGTTAATTTCTCATGGGGCTTTGCGTTTTTTGGGTTTTTTTTTTTTTGGTAAATTTATAGAAATGTTGATGATAGAAAAAGAGCAATAGAGTAAACCTAAAGTATACAAAATAAATTATAAAGATACATATGGAAATCAAAGGCCTAGAAAAGAAACAACATAGAATGTAACCCAAACCTTCAATACATACACTAAAAATTCTAAGAAGATGGATACATTTCTGGAATTCTCACCAATGAAAAATGAGAAAAGATACAAATGAATTAAAAAAATAAAAACATAGAAATTAAAATAGATAAGGTAGAGATTAAAGATAATAAGAGAAGTATTTATGGATACAGTGGACACATGTATGAAAATAAAAGCCCAATCAACTTAAGAAGAAAGAAAACTTGGCTAGACTTATAATCACTGACATTGAATTACTATTAAAGAGATAATGATTTTCAGGGCCCCTGGGTGGCTCAGTTGGTTAAGCATCTGACTTCGGCTCAGGTCATGATTTCACGGCTCATGGGTTCGAGCCCCGCATCGGGCTCTGTGCTGACAGTTCAGAGCCTGGAGCCTGCTTTGGATTCTGTGTCTCCCTCTCTCTCTTTCTCAAAAATAAACAAGTATTAAAAAAAAAAGATAATAAATTTTTAAAGATGGATATTACTATACTTTCAAGGGTCATATGATCCCATATATTAATGTTTTTCCAGAAAATGAAACGAAAAAAACCTTGCCCAACTCATTTTATGAGGTTTGCATAACCTAGACTAGAATAATTCTCATTTATAAGAAAAGTATACCCTAGTTTTTTAGATGAAAACATCTTTTAATGTTATCTAAGGATACTGAAAATTTTTTAAAAAGCATTTTTACCAAGTGGCAGTTTCCTCAGGAATACTGAGATGATTCAGCTTCAGAAAATTTATGATTCACTGTCATAATGGTTGACCAAAGGAAAAGAGAGTCATCTTAGTACACATGAAAAAAAAAATGGTGAAAATTCTTAGAAGTTAGAAGTAGGAGCTTTATGATCTAATAAAACCCAGCCAATATACAAAAAGTTTACAGCAGATGTCGTATTTAATGGGTAAACCTGAGGTGCTTCTTCTAAAGTTGGGAACAAGATATGTGCTTTGTGTAAGTTGTGCTTACCAGAATAGTAGTGGTGATTCTGGCCAATAGAAAAGAAAAGAAAATAGCAACTGATCTAAAAGAGGGTATACTGTAATTATTTGCTGATGATAATTTACATTTAAAATCCAAGAGAATTAATGGGCAAATTAGTCACACCAATAAGAAAGTTCAGCAAGATTTCCCAATATAAGATCAATATATAAAAGTAAATAAGGCTCCTTTACCCATAATCAATTTAAAATATAATTTAAGAAAATAAGATACCATTCTCGTAGCAACACAGGCTATCAAATAAATAGGAATTAATGTAAGAAAATCAACAGTGTTATGAAGACAAGTATAAAACTCTAATAAAGGACAAGAAAGAGAATCCAAATAAATATAGAAGTATACAGTATTCATGAGTAGGAAGACTTGCTAAAAATGCCAGTTTTTCCAACTTTGGAATATGTTAAATGTATTTGAATAACAATTACAACAGAACTCATGAGGCAAAGTGACATATTCATTTTAAAATATATATAGGAAATAAAGTCCCCAAAATAGCTAATAAAAATTTGAAATTTCGAACCAAGGTGGAGAGGAGAGAAGATGAGTAGCCCTCCTAGATATTAAAATATACTGCAAAGCAATAATTAGCAAAATGCATTGATATTTGTATAAAAATAAATGGACCGACAGCACATGATTGACAGTCCAAATGCAGGTGCCTATTTTCATGTGAAGTTGGTGAATGGTGGTGATGCATCATCAATCAGTGGAAAATGCTTTAATTAAAAATTTTTTTCATTTACTTATTTTTGAGAGACAGAGAGAGCACATGTGGGGAGGGGCAGAGAGAGAAGGAGACAGAATCCAAAGCAGGATCCAGGCTCTGAGCTGTCAGCACAGAGCCTGACACGGGGCTCAAACTCACAAACTGTGAGATGATGACCTGAGCCGAAGTCGGACTTATAACCGACTGAGCCACCAAGTCGCCCCATAAAATGTTTTAATTTTAAAATAAATGTTTCAGAGATGTGGGTTTGTGATATGAAGAAAAATCAACTAGATATACCAAAAAGGTGTAAAATACACAATCCTTGGGGAGAAAAATTGACAGATTAGACTACATTAAAAGTAAATATTTTGGTTAACAAAGGACAGCATGGTCCAGGAAGTGATACCTGCATCAGTAATATCAAAAAGTTACAGCTCTGTAAGGAAATACCATGAGTTTTAAAAACCAAGGAAAATAAACAAAGACGTGGTTGAGCTGTTTATAAAAAGAGTAATTTGAATGGATAATAAGTCACTGAAGAGATTGTCAGCATCATTTTTGTCAGAGATAATAATGTGTAGATGACCACGCAGTTTCTCTTTTTTCTTTCTCCATTGTCACCGGTATGATGTGGATCCTTGGCTTTCTTTTTAGCCTTGTGTTCACACTAGCCTTTCAAGATCAAGCTATCTTTTGCCACGAAATGAAAGCAAAACAGTCCTGTTTCTCAAGGGATTTAAATGAAAGTCATTAACCGGATTAGGTGTGACTCCCAAGAAAAGCCATTGGGAAGTAACAAAGCTGGGCTCATGCGGGGACAGCACGTGTTGGCTCACATTTATCTTGCATTGATTCTGTGTTCTTATCATGCTGCTTAGAGACAAATGCTTTTCATAGTAGCTAGTTGTAATTTGTTGGAAGGCATAATTCATTCAACTTTCCCCCCCTTGTTTTCTGAAGTTCAATAATAAATACACGTGACCCCTTTGGAAGTATCGTTATACCTTAGTTCGTGAAGAAACATCTATATCACATGTGACTTTGAAGCTATACCCGCCAACCTCAGCCAGTTGGAGTAAAATACTGAGCATCACACCTCACACTAGACGCTAAGCAAACTATTTAATGGGGGGGGGGAAAAGGCAAGAATAAATGAGAAGCTCATTGCTAGCCATCAGTTTGGCAAAAGTTAAGTGCCAGATAATCATAAAGGACTGGCGAAGTTGTGGAGAAGGGGGAGCCCTTGGGGACTGTGACTGGTGAGATAAATGAGCATGCTCACTGCAGTAGAACTTGATAGCATGGGTGGCACCGCACCGATGTTCATATTCTACGTCTTCGCATAGAAGCGTATGCCCTGCAGACCCTCTTCTAGAGATGCAGAAACATAAGCTCTCAGGAGTTCACTGCAGCATAGTGTGAACTGGCAGCGTTAGAAATCCCTTGCATGTCCAGTAGTAAAGAAAAGGGTAGAAAATGTGCTATCTGAAAAAAAATGAAATACTGCACAGGGGATTAGAAGTAAGAGCTAGAACTAAGTATTTTTTCATGAACAAATCTCAAGATACAATGGTGAATAGAAAAAATAAATGTAGCCTGATACCTGGTATGTTAATTAAGCACCCAAAAGTGAGTACTTGAGTATAACATTAATACTGTTATTAAACGTGAGAATATGAGAAGCAGAACCATGCATGGCTGACAAATGCTGTTTTGCCACAAAGTGATTATAGCCAGGTTTGGTTTTTGCCTCACTCCCTGAGACTTAAAGTTTTCATTCTTCCTTTCCTGAAATCAGTGGGAGTGGAAGAGTACAGTTGGCTATAGCTAACTAGCTGAAATAATGGTCGCGGCTTCCCTTAGTATCCAGTCTTCTCATGTAAGGTCTGCAGTATCACCAGTTCACATCAGAAATGCTTGTCACTGTTGTTACATTTCTGATATTGCTTTTACCGTCTTTGTTGATTTCTCACAGTAAAGACTGAACAATGCAGGGAGGAGGGCTGTACTCCAACTTCCTTGCAGTCATCTAGTGTTTCCTTACATGAAGCGATTCTACAGAGCCTGTTGTGGATTTCCCTGTCCATACTAATACACTAACCATACTTCTCCTCCTTGACGTTTCCACCCCTTTGCTTAACTAGCAGCAAGGAGATGCTTTAAGTTTCACCAGCCCTCCTGTAAGATATCATCCACTAAACCTTTGTTTGTGTAGCATGACTGCCTACTTATTCCAGTTGCATCCATTCCCCTAACTTCCTTTCTGCCCAGACACCTCCCAACCCTTCCCAGTACCAGTGCCTGGCTGAGCTTGAAGTGAGTTCCTACAGATGCTTGATAATAACTTGCTCATTTCATGACAAAATCTCCATAGCATCTCTGCCAACCAACCTTCTGTTTTTCTCAAGCTTCTCGTTTTCGTTTTTTTTTTTTTTTTTGGTTTTAAAGTTTATTTATACTTTTATTAACTTTTTTAACGTTTATTATTGAGAGACAGAGCAAGACAGGGCATGAGTGGGGGAGGGGCAGAGAGAGGAAGAGACACAGAATCCGAAGCAGGCTCCAGGCTCTGAACTGTCAGTGGGGCTCTAGAACCCACCTACTGCGAGATCATGACCTGAGCTGAAGTCGGACGCCCAACCGACTGAGCCACCCAGGCGCCCCTTGACACCCTAGATTCTTCATCCTTTCTCTTTCCAGTGGCTACTTTCTCCTTCAGACATGCCCATGTCTGCCTAAGTTATCTTGAAAACCCCCAAGTTTGGACTTTTTTCTGTATAAGATTCTATATATTTTTCTCCTTCTCATCCTTGTATATATTCTTAGGTAAGTTTTCAGTCTATTCCATGCCTCCTTCCTGCCTGAATTCTATGCTCCTGGAACTCACTTCTATCATTTCTGAACTTGTCACAGTTGGTAATGATTCCCTAGTTACCAAAACCCTCTTCTAACTACTTATGCTCCATAGATTTTTCTAGCATTTTGCCCCTTTGAGCACCGTATCCTTGAAATTCTTTCTTCTTTCGTGTTTATGATAAGACACATTCTCAATTTTGTCACACCTTTCTGTGCACATTCGCCTGCCTCTCCCTGCCTCTTTAATGCCAGATGGTGAGCATCATGTGAGGGCACCACCTGAGCGGGTTCTGGAATCAGAGCATGCACAGGAGAAGGTCAGGGCTGGGTCAGCAGGAAGGTCAGCATTCACACTGTCAGAAAGAAATCAAGAGGGCATACAAAGGCAGAGACAGAAGGTTCATATTCCTGGTATCGGTCGATAGCTGAGGTATCTGCAGTTTTAGGCGGGATGTTATGAGGGCTTACAAGCCTGATGGAGGAAGGACGGGCAGGATGTGTGCAGGTAGCAGTTGGGTGGGATGACAGGGAAGTAGGCAGGCTGAGAGGCGGAAGAACAGATGAACAGCAGGAAAAAAAGGACAGAGAAGGAGACTGGGCTCCATTTACGTGCCTCCTCCTGATGGAAGTTAATCCTGGGTTGGCCTTTTCAGAAGGGGTGATGGTAGCACGAAGCCACAGGCTGGGTGATTGTGATACCCGGGTCGGTCTGGTTACTGACAGTGGAAGGAGAGAAGCTGACAGAAGTGCAGACCTGATAAACAAGGCACTTGCACCATCATCATCCTTCCTCTTTACTCAACACCAGTCGTCCACACATTTGATGTTTCTTGGTTATAGAAACTTTCCCGTGCGTGTAACATCACAGAGAATGTTGTAACAAGCCTTCACGATCAGTTATCCAGCTCATCAGTTACCAACATTTTGCCAATCTTGTTTCATCTGTCTTTGCCTCATGTTCTTTGGACGTTTGTTTTTGTTGCAGTGTTTTAAAGCAAATCCAGAATAGTATATTACTTCACCCACAAATAATTTCGTGCATTCACTTGTTTTATATCGAAGCACCTGCATACACTGGTGCATTTCTGCTTTTGTACCATTATTTATGTACTTCTCTAGTTTTGATATTTGAGTACCAGGTGAGTCTTCAAAAGGAGCAGTGGGTTCTGCAAATGGATATAATAACGACTCTGGTCCTGGTGCCTCTTGTTTCCTTTAATCTTTGTGGCTTTAAGATGCCCCACTAAGGACTAGGCCTTATTTCTTAAATTAAAGCAGAGTATTCCTTTCTTAGGCAGTCTTGGTCTTACAGGTGAAATGTGTATTTTGGGTAATAAGAACTTTGCCATTTGAAAGTCTCTGGGCGAGTCTTAGAGCAACCTCAGAATCATCATCATCTGGACACACCTGGCTGGCTCGGTAGAGCATGTGACTCTTGATCTTGGGGTTGTGAGTTTGAGCTCCATGTTGGGTGTAGAGATTAGTTAAAAATAAAAATATTTAAAAAAAGGAATCATCGTAATCTACCTAAGTTATTCCGCATAAAACTCTGGATGATAAATAAATACTGGAGGTAAATGGACCAACCTGGTAGGAGAGATCTGAAGGGGTATAAAACATAACTAACCCTACAGAACCGCAGACAGTAAATTCAGTAGACAGTGCAAAAAATAGGTGTGCTCAACAATTATAGCAAACCAACTATATAAATCAGAAATCAGGATGGGTGATTTAATAAAGGATTTTTTCTGGTGTGTAAATTTATTTACAGTAAGAATCCCTTAAAATCAAATTTCTTTTCATGCTATACTTGAATCATCTTTATTAAGAAGGGTAAATCTCATAAAACAAGAACCGTGTCAAAAATCTGGAATATGTGGTTCCCAATGCAGTGAGCAGAGTTGAGAACGCTCACCAGGCTTCTCTGGTGGTCAGAGAAGAATAGCGTTGAACTCAAAGGTGGAACTTGGTCTGACTTGGTCAGGAGCCAGTTTCAAGGCAAAAAGGATTTGTACATGGTAGTGGTGGAAGGTAAGTCCAGAAAGGGATGTGGAGGTGAGGTGGTGAATGTCTTAAACTGTGTTTTGTGGAACATTAGTGTCCATCGGATGTTCATAAGTTTTCATTGGAAAAAGTGTTCAGTGGTCAAGTACATCTTGAAAATGTTAGTTGTTTTGTTTTTTTTTTGTTGTTTTTAAGATTTTACTTTTAAGTAATGTCTACACCCAACATGGGACTTGAACTTACATCCCCGGTCAAGAGTCCCATGCACCACTGATTGAGCCAACCAGGCATCCCAAAGATGTAGGTTTTAAGCAAAAAGTTTCAGGTCTCTTGGTCACATATTTGGGCTCTTAGCTAAAGTGCATGTAAATGGAGAAGAGATGATAATAGATAGCAGCCGTTTCTTTTTTTTTTTTTCTTCTAATGAAGGACCTATTCGTGTCCACAGAACACTGGTGTTTCCCAGCACACAGTTTAAGACGCACAGGTGAAGGAACTGATCTTCTTTTAAAGGATATGAAGAGCCACACAAAGGTTTTCTGCAAGAGAAAATGTGGCACATGTTACTGAGATTCATATTGTAGGTTTAAGATGGAATGAGAAAGGAGACAGTGTAAAGAAGGAGAAGACTAGTAGTTGAAGGGGGCAGGGGTGGGTAGGGGTGGGGGTAGTAGTTATGAGAGCCTGGATCCGAGCAGTAGGTGTAAGAGAGGAAGGGAAAATTGACATGCGGGGAGTGACCACAGAGACAGTGTTTGGTTTCAGTAGGTAACTGAATGGGCAGGTATGGGTGGGGGTGGGGGCCAAGTGGGATTCTGAGGTTTTGCGTATAGAGAATACTTGAGAGCTTTTACAGAAATGGAGCCAAGTGCATGGAGAGAGCTAGTGATTCGGAAGGTGTGCTGAGGTCAGAGCTGAGCATACTGAGCTGCACGTGTCCAGTTATGCCTGACAGCTGCTGATGCAAGAGTAACACTTCAGGCGCCAGAGGGCAGGGCCAGCCTGGAGGCTTGGGATTTCATTTCATCTCATTTCATTTCATCTCATCTCATGTCTTATTCTTAATGTTTATTTTTAGAGAGAGAGACAGAGCACAAGTTGGGGAGGGACAGAGAGAGAGAGGGAGACACAGAATCTGAAGCAGGCTCCAGGCTCTGAGCAATTATGACAGCATAGAACCCCATGTGGGGCTCGAACTTATGGACTGAGAGATCATTACCTGAGCCGAAGTCGTTGCTTAACTGACTGAGCCACCCGGGTGCCGCTTATTTCATTATTCTAATCTATTCTCTTTTATCTTATTTTATTTTATATTCTGGAGCTTGATTTTACAGTTGATCGACATTGTCATTAACTTTTTTATTTTTTTGAGAGAGGGAGAGTGAGTTGGGGAGAGGGGCCGAGAGAGAGAGAGAGAGAGAGAGAGAGAGAGAGAGGGGGAGAGATTCCTAAGTCCATTGTGGGGCTTGATGCAGGACTCCATCCCACAACCCTGGGATCATGACCTGAGCCAAAATCAAGAGTTGAACGCTCTACTGACTGAGGCACCCAGGCGCTCCTACATTGTCATTAACTTCTAAATTCATTAAGCTGGTTGCTGTGATTTTGATATATAATTCCAAGCCTTTTAATAAGACTTGGAAATTAAAAAAATTTTTTTTGTAATGTTTATTCATTTTTTGAGAAAGAGACAAGAGCACAAGTTGGGGAGGGGCAGAGAGAGAGGGAGACACAGAACCCAAAGCAGGCTCCAGGCTCTGAGCTTTCAGCACAGAGCCTGACACGGGGCTTGAACCCACGAACCGTGAGATCATGACCTGAGCCGAAGTCAGATGCTTAACTGCCTGAAGCCACCCAGGTGCCCTGAGGCTTGGAAATTTTTATAAGTGGGGTTTGAGTCTTTGTAGGCTTTATGGGCAGTGTGGTATGCTAGAAAGAATACAGCGTCTAGAGTCAGAAAATCTAGTTTCTAGTTCTGTCTGTGCCACTAATTCTTTACAACTTTGGACAGATTATCTATCTTGCCTGAGTATATATACATATGCAACAACAATGCCTATCTCAAAGGATTATTGTTTGTGGAGTTGAATCAGAATATTTGTTCGGTATAAACTGTGAAGTGTCTTACCAATTTTAGTCGCTACTATGAGTGATAGGTCTATGGAGAGAGGAACCTGAAATAGAAACCTCAGACCCAGAGATCAATCCCAGAGTAAGTGGGTAGTAAGTAAAGACTAAGTTCATGTCTACACAGAGGCCCAGATGTGTGGGAATGAGCTAGCGTGGAGGAAGTCAGGTAGCATCAAAGTGGGCGTTTTGCAGCAAGGGGTTCCCATAGCAATTAGTAGAGATTGACTCACTGGGAATCTGGGCCTGCGGGCCACACCACAGGGTACTCTGTATGAGGTAAGAAATCCGAGTCAGCAGCCCAGGGGGTGGAGGATGAGGATACCAACTCCTGAAGCCTGGAATGCCAAGAGCAGAGCAGAAACCAACGCAAGCCTGGCAATGCCAGCCAACCAACAGCAAGGGTTAGCCTCAGAGTCGCGAGCAGGGCATACGGAAGGACCTCCTGGAGTGAAAGGACTGCAACACTACTTACCACTTGAACACTTACTGCTGGTGTTGGTGAAAGGAGAGGGGCAGGCAAAGGGTAGGCCGCCCGTTCCACTAGAGGGCGGGTTTCCTGTTCCACACAGGCTCCCAGGGGCTGAGGATTTTACTGCTGACCTCCCATACTACATACTGTACGCCCCATACCCCGTATACCGTCGGTCAGTGTGTTCACCATCACCGTGAGTGTGAACCTGAGGACAGAGTGGCTTGCTTTCCTTATTCTGTTGGATTCTCTATTATGGAGGCAGCTCTCGTTATGCTATTAATGTAGCAATGCCTGGTGGGCTCTGGGCTCAGGGAAGGCTGGATTCGAGCGCTGGCTCTGCTCCTTGGTGACTGTGCACCCTTGGCTTGTTTCTTGGATCCTCTGAGCCCCAGTTTGTGTTCTGTTGCTCTAGGCCAGCATTGCTGTGGACTAGTGCTCACACATCATCCCACGTACAGTCTTGGGAATCCACAGCCTTAGAATCCTGGCTTAGCTGCGTGCCACTGGGGAAGTGATGAACGTTTTCGTTTCTCAGTTTCCCCGTCTGTAAAGTAGGCAAAATAACACGTCCACCTCGACCAGAGAGCTGTTATGAGGACTGAATGGAATTTAATGTGATACCCGAGATGTGGCGAGGGCCCAACCAGTGTTCTCTCCGTGCCAGTGTAGAGCGCTGTAGCGAGGGCACAAAGGGATGGTTCTGTACAGCGGTGAGCACGGCACATGGCACAGATAAATCCTCGCTAAATACCGTGTTTCATTATTTTCTGACTCATCCTAATGCATTGACCACAGAACAATAGCAGTGCCCGGTTCACATTCTTTCCCTGCAGGATCGACCCCCTGTGCTTACTCAGGGGCCTATCTCCTAAATTTAGAAGGCCTTTAGGTAGGTTCGAATCTGAAATTCAGTCTCGTTACTGACTCCCAGATGCCGAGAGGGATTTTTGTCTTAGAGCTACTGGCTGCAGGACAGTATCTTCCCACTTTTGACTCCAGTCTCATCTGGAGGGTTCTCCTACCCTATGCAGCTCTGTGAAGCCTTCTCAGAAGGCAGCAAAATTCCCCAGGAAAAGCTGGATGGGGCATGGCTCTGGTGGCTTCGCCATGCATGGCAAGCCAGACACTTCCCCCAGCTGTTGGCAGTATGAGTCCCTGTAAGTCTGTGCCATGAATCTTACCACATACCCTGCTTCATCCTTAAGCTCCTGGCAGGAAAATATTCTTCCTTTATAGTTGAAGTTTTATTTTGATCAGTTAAAAATAACTGTAAGAGGGGTACCTTGGTGGCTCGGTCCGTTGAGCATCTGACTGGCTCAGGTCATGATCTCGTGGTTCGTGGGTTTGAGCCCTGTGTCAGGCTCTCTGCTGACAGCTCAGAGCCTGGGGCCTGCGTCCGATTCTGTGTCTCTGTCTCTTCTGCCCCTCCCCTGCTCATTCTCTCTCTCCCTCTCTTTCTCTCTCTCAAAAATAAACATTAAAAAAATAAAAAAAAAAATTAAGACTGAAAAAAGTACCAATCCCCTGCCTCCCTCTCACTTTTCCTCAATGTCAACTTTTTAAATTATTTCTTCTGGCAATGTACTTTAAAAAAATCTTAATCTATTGTTGGTTGATTTTTTTTTTTCTTTCAGTTTCACATACTGTTTCTCATCTTTCCACTGTGGAAGATGGGAATTTGGCTTTTTTATACTCCTCCCCAATACAAACATAGAGACAAACACAAGTACTTCCCTTCCCTATATAATAGGTTACATCATAATTTTGGCATAGAATGATATTCGCTGTGTACATTATTGTAATTATGTTAATATTATTCATGGATGAGCCATAGATTATACAGTTATCACCAATTATTACATTTCCTTTCTTGTAAAACTTTTGTTTCCCCTAGAGTCAATAACTACCTCATCTTTTTTGTTGACTTAGCTTTCTACGTAGCTATCACTACTTCACCCTGGAACGTCAAGCCGAGAGTATGAATCTTGGAGTGCATTTGGTCATACCAGCTCTGTGTCACTTTGCCGCAGTCATGGAGACATCTCTCCTGGATCCCAGCACTGCTCCAACGTGGACTGGTTCATCTTTGCTCTTGCGCACCTGTCTTCTTGGCATCTTTCTTTAGCACCATCCTGAACTTTCCCTTCATTTTCTGTTGGATCCCTGTTGCCTGGATGCTGGATCTTTCTCTCTCTCTCTCTCTCTCTCTCTCTCTCTCTCTCTCTCTCTCTCCTTTATTCTCCTACTGGTTGGCAAATACTCCCCTGGAAACTTAACTTGAAATAGGGAATGTGGGAAAATAAAGTTGCTGAAGGCTTAAATGCCTGTTAATGTCTTTATCTGTCCGAACAATGGATTACTACTGTGGGTGGATATAAAATTTTCTGCCGAAAAACCTTATTCCTTAGACTTGGGAAGGATCCTTCCATTGTTACTGGCTGCCAGTGTTGCTTTGGAGAAATATGGTCTCATTTTGATTTTCAGTCCTTTTCACCTAATCTATCTTTCTTTTTCTTTCTGAAAGTGTTTAGTGTCTTTTCTTTGTCCAGAGTAACCTGAAATATCATGACACGGTGCCATGGTGTTGGGCATTTTTAAAATGAATCATGAGTGCTTTGGTGGGTCCATTCAATCTTGAAGCCCATGGTCTTCATTCTGGGAAGTATTTATTCATTATGTTTTGGATAATGTTCCATTTCCTTTGTTCTTTCTTTTTGGAACCCCTATTCAAGTATTGAGTTCAGGTACCTTCTAGACTGCTCTTGTGTCCTCTCTTTTTTAAACTACATACATATTTTCTCTAGTTTTCTCACCCTGTCTTTTTGCTTTAGTTATGGGAGATTTTCTTGACTGTTTTCCAGTTCTTTCATTGAATTTTTCATTTCTGCTGTCAAAGTTATGATTTTAAAGAACAGTTTTATTCTCTGGTGTTCCTTTTTTTGTGTGTGTGATGTAATATTCTATTTGTTTTTATTTGGTAGATGCAATCTTTTCTCATTTCTCTGAGGAAATATATATTTTGTAATACCTCTTATGTATATTTTGTAATATCTTTTTTTGGGGGGGTAACATCTTTTTTTTCCTCTGAGATTTCTTTTTGTATGTATGTTTTTTCTAATAGTGGAGGCTTTTAAAATGACGGGTGCTTCCTAACTTTTTGTTCGTATTTATGATACCAGTAAAAACTGTCTAGAATCACAATATGTACGGACAAAGCTTGTTGACTGATGGGAGTCAGTAAGTGACTGAGGCCTCGGTTGCTTCAGTGGGGGACCTCTAATGTCAGGATCTGTAAGCGTGTTCTGCGGGCTTGTCGGTGTCAGGAAGGAGTTCGCTACTCTCTAGCCTGTAGGGGATAAGCCTGGCCGCCAGCATTCTGGGAATCCGATAGGGAAAGTGATCTGAGGGTGAGAGGGCAAAGAAGCGTCACTCAGTGCCCCTGTTTGCAGATCACCACCCCTGTTCTGGGACACGTATGGTGTCCTTGAGTCCAGAGCGATGCCGGTTCAACCTCTGCTATCTCCTTCTACCCCTTGGGGAGAGTTGGGCAGCTCACTGACTGTAGGGATCTAACTGCTTCTGCGCAGACGCTTAAGTGAACCCTCAAACCCCAGCTCTTCCTAATTCTAGAGACTTCCTAGTAGTCTGCAGTATAAACCTGGGCTTCAGGGTCCTGTATTTCTGGCTTAGGTTTCTGTTTCCTTGCTCTGTGAAGTTGGTTACCCATCCATGCAAAGTCTAAAATTTCCTTACTCTTATTTTCTTGATCCATGATGATGTATACCTTTTAAATCCCTTCCTTGTCATTTTAGTGAGGTTTGAGAGGAAGCAGAAGTGAACTCATGTGGTAAATGGAAGATTCTTGAGAGGTACTTGTTTACCATCTTTTGCAAGGCATTTTTTTTTTCTTTTCATATATTTTCCTCCTGACAGCAGCCATACTTGGTTTTAGTATTTAATCCTTCCATAGTCAGATGAAACTGTGGCCACAGATGCTGTACTCTCCTACTCCCAAGGGGTTGGCATGTGACCCACGCTGAGCCAGTTGGATTCTTCTCTTTGGGATTCAGATCTTCAGAAGATATAAAACAAGTCTGAAGATACTTGCATCCATTCATCCCATCCACGTATCCTAACGAGGTCCCTTCATCTGTTAAACAATTCCTGCTTTTCTTGCCTTCTCAACTTCAAAAACTACCTGTTGATTTCAAATCTGATTCTATGGGTTCCCAGTCAATTCTGTTAGCTTCGGGTAATGTTTCACCCAGTTTTACTCTCGATTGGGTCATTAGTCTGAGACGGTAGTAATTGCCATACCTTTGGTATAGTGAGAAATCACTTCATTATTCAACCCTGCACATTCACAACTCACTAAATCCCCTCTAAATTCTTAGGAACTGATGAGTTCCTCCCTCAGTTCAGCTCTTTCAGGCAGTACCTTACCAACATAGCTGGAGACAGTCAGCTCATCTGTCAACATTCTTCTTCAAAACCTCTTTGCCATGTGCTACAGTTTCATTAGCTACAGTTTCTGTCTTACAAATTATCACAGGCAACATTTATGCTAAATGTTTTGCCTCTATATAATAATGCTGGAAGTTTTTTCCAGCTTCCAGTAACAGTCCCTTTGCAGCCCAGAGCCAGTACTGCATATTTCAAGTGTTGGCTGTGTTATGGCACTACCCTACATCTCTGTACCAGTTTGTGTTCTAGTCAGCTCTTGCTGTGTAACAAACAGCCACAAATCTCAATGTCATGTGCAAGAGTATTCTTTCTCCATTGAATTCCCTTTATGTTTTTTTTTAACTTTTTAATATTTATTTATTTGTTTATTATTAAAAACATTTTTTAATGTTTTTATTTATTTTTGAGACAGAGACAGACAGAGCATGAGCAGGGGAGGGGCAGAGAGAGAGAGAGAGAGAGAGAGAGAGAGAGAGAGAGAGAAAGAATGAATGAGTGGGGTCGGGGCAGAGAGAGAGGGAGACACAGAATCTGAAGCAGGCTCCAGGCTCTAAGCTGTTAGCATAGAGCCCGACATGGGGCTTGAACCGACGAACTGAGAGATCATGACCTAAGTTGAAGACAGATGCTTAACCGACTGAGCCACCCAGGCGCCCCTCCCTTTACATGTTTGTGAAAAATCTGTTGATATTTATGCATGGGTCTGTATCTGTATCTGGAATCTACTCTTTTACATTGACTTATATGTCTGTGCTTTCACCAATACTGTACTCTCTGGATTAATGTAGCTTTAAGGTAAGTCTTGAACTGAGGTAGTTTAAGTCCCCTAAGTTTGTCTTTTTCAAAATTGTTTCAGCTCTTACATTTCCTTTTATTTTTCCTTAGAGAGTTTGGAATCAGCTTCTCATTTTCTACAGAAATTCCTGCTATGATATTAAGATTGCATTGAATATGTAGAACAGTTGCAGGAGAGTTGACATCATAACAACATTGAGATTTTAACTCACGAGCATGATATATCTTAAATTTTTTGAGGTCTTTGACTTTTTTTTTTTTATCAGTGTTTTAGAGTTTTCAGTACACAAATCATAAAAAGATTTTGTTAAGATTTTGGTGTTAAAATAGTCCAAAATATTTTTTATTTTTTGGTGCTATTATGATGATACTACTTGAAACTTTTCAATTTCCATTGGTAATATAAAGAATATATACAGAAACACAGTTGATTTTGTATACTGAACTTATATTGGCCTTCCATCCACTGTTAAACTTACTTTTTAGTTCTAATAAATTTCTCATAGATTGGAATTTTCTAAATATATAGTCACATCATCTGTGAAGAGAAACATTTCTATTTGTTCCATTTCAATCAGTATGTCATTATGTCTTTCTTTCTTTTTTTAATGTTTATGTATTTGTTTTGAGAAGGAGAGTGAGCACACATGTGCGAGTGGGAGAGGGGCAGAGAGAGAGGGAGAGAGTGAATCCCAAGCAGGCTCCAAGCTGTCAGCACAGAGCCCAACATGGGGCTCGATCCCATGAACCGTGAGATCATGACCTGAGCTGCAGTCAAGAGTTGGAGCTTAACTGACTGAGACACCCCGGCACCCCTATATCTTTCATTTCTATTTCTTCTCTTATTGCAACCAAAGAACTTCTAGTGTGAAGTCACATAAGGGTAGTGGGAGTGGCCCTCCTAGCCTGGTTTCTGATCTTAGAGGTAAAACATTCAGTCTTTCACCACGAGCTATGATGTTAGCAGCCATTTTTGTAGGTGCTTTTCCTCAGCTTGAGGACGTGCCCTTCCATTATTAACCTCTTGAGAGTTTTTATTATGAATAGATGCTGGGTTTTGTCCAGTGATTTTCTGCATCTCTAGGGATAAGTGTATGGTATATACTTCCACTTTTGTCTACTGATGTGGTGAATTGATTTGATCAGCTTTTGAATGTTTAACTGTCTTGCATGCCGAGGTAAACCTTACTTGGTCATGGTGTATTACCTTTTTTACACATTGTTGGATTGCAATCACTACAGTTTTATTAAAGATTTTTGTATCTATGCTCATGAGGGATATTTGGTCTATAGTCTTATTTTAATGTCTTTGTTTTTAATATAAAGTAATGTTAGCCTCAGAAAATGATCTTGGTAATTCCCTCTTATTTTCTGGAAAACTTTGCATAGAATTGGTATTATTTTTCTGAAATGTTTGAGAAATCTTGCCAGTGCAACCATCTGAGCCTGAAGAGTCTTCTTCTTGGAAGGTTTTTAACCACAAACTCAATTTTATATATATATAAAGATTGTTTAAGATGTCTGTTTTTTCTTCAGTGAGTTTTGCTAGTATGTCTTTCAAAGGACCTGTCTGTTTAATCTTTATGGTTATAAATATCTTTAGGCTCTGCAATGGCATCCCCTCCTTCATTCTGAAAGTTTAATTTATGTCTTCTCCCTTCTTACCATGGCCAGTAGAGCTGCTCAGTTATTAACTTACTGATGTTTTTAAAAGGACCAGCTCTTTAGTTTATTGATTCTTTCTCTCTCTCTTTTACTGCTTTTCCATTTCATTGTTTTTTGCTGTTATTTTTACTATTTCCTGAGAATTCTAGATCAGTTTCCAAGAATCCACACTCTAGGTCTTTATGTTTGAAACTTTTAAAAAAATTATGACTTAACGTAAATACATTGTACATCATATCCCTTTTTATGCACAAAACCCCACATACATGTATGTAATTAAACTTTCACAAAATAACACATAACTGTATTACATGTGATATGTTCTATTGTTTTCCCCAATCCAATTCCATTCTGTTCCGGTGTGCCTATATTCCCATGTGTTAAGAAAAAGCTGTTCACAGCCTGCTAAACTATATTTACTGCCTACTAATGGTTAGTGATGTGCAATTTGATAAACATTGCTGAAGATGATTCTGGTAACAAGTCATTTTTTTTTTTTTTTTAATTTTTTTTTTTAAATTTTTTTTTATTTTTAGGACAGAGAGAGACAGAGCATGAACGGGGGAGGGACAGAGAGAGAGGGAGACACAGAATCGGAAGCAGGCTCCAGGCTCCGAGCCATCAGCCCAGAGCCTGACGCGGGGCTCGAACTCACGGACCGCGAGATCGTGACCTGGCTGAAGTCGGACGCTTAACCGACTGCGCCACCCAGGCTCCCCTAACAAGTCATTTTTTACACCACTTTGTGAAACCCTATACTGTTTCTTCATCCATATCATTGATAAAAATGAAAAACAAGACAAGGTGCATAATCCAGCCTACAGAATATCCCTAAAAATCTCTCGCCGGGTTGAAACAGAGCCCTTAACGAGCATACTCTGCGTGTGATGGTTTGTCTATTCATTCAGCAAATGCTGAACCCAGGTATCAATTTAGGCACTGTGGATACAGCAGTGGATAGAACAAATGAAGTCCTTTCTCTATGAAATTGCCACTTTTGTGGGTAAAAAGAGTCAATAAAATAAGTCTGTCTAGTGCTGGCGACAAAAAGTAAAGGAAGATGCAGAAGAAAGAGGGATGCTATGCGATTTTATTTGGAAGTGTTATATATCTCTTGAAATCTTTTTTTTTAAAGTGTTTATTTTGAGAGAGAGTGAGCATGTGCTCAGGGGAGAGACAGAGAGAGAGCGGGAGAGAGAATCCTAAGCAGGCTCTGTGCTGTCAGCACAGAGCCCAGTGCGGGGCTTGATCCCACGAACAGTGAGATCATGACCTGAGCCCAAATCAAGAGTTGGATGCTTAACTGCCTGCGCCACCCAGGCACCTCTTTTTTTTTTCTTTTTTAAGTGAGCTCTAGGGGTGCGTGGGTGGTGCAGTTGGTTAATTAAGGATCCGATTCATGGGGCGCCTGGGTGGCTCAGTCGGTTGAACGTCCGACTTCAGCTCAGGTCACGATCTCACGGTTCATGAGTTCGAGCCCCGTGTCGGGCTCTGGGCTGATGGCTCAGAGCCTGGAGCCTGCTTCCGATTCTGTGTCTCCCTTTCTCTCTGCCCCTCCCCCATTCATGCTCTGTCTCTCTCTGTCTCAAAAATAAATAAACATTAAAAAAAATTAAAAAAAAAAAAAAAAAAAAAGGATCCGATTCTTGCTGTAAGTCATGATCTCACAGTTTGTGAGTTCAAGCCCCACATTGGGCTCTGTGCTGATAGTATGGAGCCTGCTTAAGATTCTGTTTCTCCTTCTCTCTGCCCCTCCCCAGCTTGTGCGCTCTCTCGCTCTCTCTCTCTCAAAATAAATAAATAAACTTAAAAAACAAAGTAAGCTCTACACTTAATGTGAGGCTTGAACTCACCACCCTGAGATCAAGAGTTGCATGGTCTACCAACTGAGCCAACCAGGTGCCTCTGCCTTGCTATTTTATTTGGGATGGCCAGTGATTGTTTTTCTTAAAAGATACTATTTGAACAAAGAACTAGCAAATGAGAAATAGCTGGGGAAAGAGCATTCCAAACACAGGAAAGAGCAGGTGCAAAAGCCCTGGGGCAGGATCACACTTGGAACTGGAGAGGAGAGGAACTGGAGGGAGTGGTAGAGATAGTGGAGGTACCAGTGTCCATGCTGGAGCTCCCTGGCAATGACTGGATTTTACTCTGAGAAAAGGGAAGCTATTTGAAGTGCCTTTGCAGCTAAGTTATAAGATCTGACTTCCACCATAAAAGACTCAGTAAGACTGCTGTGGGGAGAATAGAACACAGAGGGGTAGGATGAGCCAAAGGGGAAGGTGTTGGGAAAGTCCAGGCAGAAGGTGGTGGTGACTCACGTTAAGGAGGTAGCAAGAAGGTGGTGAGAGCAATTGAATTGTTTACGTCTGGAAGATAAAGCTGACCAAATCTGCTGAGGGTCAGATAATTGTGAGGGTGTGAAAGATCGGAAAAACCCCATCCTTACTCTCCATCATCCCATGTTAGGTATATTAATGGCTTGTTACCATTTCTAATTGTATTACGTATTTTTTTTTCTTACTTGTTTGTTGTCTTCCTTAAGCATTAGAGCAGACACTCCATAAGATCAGAGACTCGTCTATCTTGTCCACAGCCATCCTCCAGCACCTGGAACAGTGCCTGGCACATACAGATGCTCAATAAACATTTGCTTCTGTGAATGAGTGAGAAGAAAGGAGTTTGGCATCTGTATTGAATCCTTGATATATTTCTGCCCTCCACGTTCTAATTCCACCCCTGGGAATCTATTTTGAGGAATTTTTCACAAATGCAAAGACTTGTCTCCATAGACATTCATCAAAGCAACTGATTCTAATAGTGGAAGATTAAACACATTCTAACCATTCAACAAGAGGAGAATTTGGCACCTTTCCTAAAAGGTTCAAGGAGAACTTTGCCCACTATCGGGGAAGGGTGGCCAGTGGTGGGGAGTAGCTCTCTGCCAGGGCTTTAGCACCCAGAGCCCAGCAGACCCGTGGGCACGGGGTTATGCCAGCCAGAAGTTCCTTCACTTCCAATCATGCATTTTAATTACAACTCTTAAAATCTCGAGGGTTTAATTTAAAAAGTTTTACAGCAGGCTTTGAACCAGTTCCTGGGGCCTCATTATCAGCTGCTGTCTTCATCCTGGGCCTGTGTGGGGGGGAGTTAAGAGAGAGGTGACTACGGGAGAAAGAGGGGAGTGAAGGGGTATACGCTAGAAACACCCAAGGGAAAGCGGGAGCAGAGCTTTAATTAAAACCCAGCTGGGCAATTTGCATCAGCGAGTTTAACCCGAGAGGGACAGGCTAGCCTTCGGAAGTGCTGTGGGGATACGGGGGTGCTGGGCCCCGTGGAGGCAGCGTTTCAGTAGAGCCTACGGTACAGCACGTACTGGGCACCTTCCTGTGGGAACTCGTGCCTGTGTGAGCAAACGCGAACGCATTGGCTTGTGCAGTTTTACTAATTAATGAAGCCTACATTACTCAGCCGAGTGCTGGGAAAAATAAATGAAATAAAACCCCCTTTTTTTCTCACCAAAGAAAGAATTGTTGTTGTTGTTGCTGTTGTTGTTGTTGTTTTTCAAATTTGCACCACAGAGCTCTGAGTCCTAGTATCCAGTCTTAAGTATATTTACTCCCAAATCAAAGAGTTTCTGAACTAAAAGTTACTCTACTACCTTGCCCCATTTTACAAATAAGGAAATTGATGCCAGAGATTACCTCAAGGTTGTAGAGAGAGGAAAAGAATGCTTTCTTCCTTGACCACTATTTCAGCTCTCTCTTCATGATTCTGCACCGTTTTCTAATATTTTTCTGGATATACTTATTTGACAAATACTGAAAAGCCATGTGCATCGCACTGGGTAGCCATTGAGGAAAGTGTCACACAAAGGTGAAACGAAAATGAATTCTATTTTCTTAAGATGTATACTCGGAATGTGAGTATCCTCATATTAATTCTTTCAGTCTTTGTCCTCTGCCTGGCTCTAGGACCAACCGTAGTGGCCAAGATTTAGATCCTTGTGAGCCAAATGAGACCTAATGCAAAGACAAAGATGTAGGTACGATTTGGGCTGCAGAGCTTCCAAGAATTGGGTGACTTCCCTGGAGGAAGAGGCTGTCAGGCTGGCTAGGGGATGCCACAGTTGGGAGTGTATGTGGTGCGGCACTCGGGGATGTTGGTTGGAAAGCAACAGAAAAGAAAGCCTTGGCTAACTCTTGGAGGGAAGGAATTTACTAGAAGTAATTTGGACAGCTCTCCAAATTAATGGCATGTATGGAGACCGGGGAGCTAGATGCTCAGAAGTGCAGCACAGTTTATACCTCAGGAGGCCACCAGCCACTGGATGCGACCAACGGAATTGGTTCCATACTTTTATGCTCCCCAGGCATCATCTGCTTGGTATTCAGTGTCCCAGTGGACGTGGCTGACTACTCTAGCTTTAGGGTTGAGAGGAGGAAATATATGTATGTGGCATTTTTACCTAGTGTGCTATGAAGTAGGACCCTGTCTTCCACCCAGACTCAGACTATTTGAGGGGGACCCCAAACAGAAACAGGATCACTGCTGAGCAGTGAAAACAAAAACACACACAAACCCCCCCCCCAAAAAAAAACCCCAAACAACACACAACTAAAATCCCCTGTGTCTGTTTAAAATCAAACAGAATTGAATGAGTTGAGAGTAAATAGGCACTCTACAGGAAGCTGTTCAAATTTCCATTTTTTCATCTGGAGAAGGAATTAGTAAGTCTTTTGTCAATATAGGTTCATCTTAGATACCCAAAGATATATTGAGAGATAAGGTGCTACATACATACTGGGGGCAAAATCCCCAGATATTTTTTGTTATGAAAATAATCTCTGAGCGAAGCCATATCTTTAAAAGAAAAAGTATCTTTAGAAAAAGTTTTATTTATTTATTTTGAGAGAGAGAGAATGAGAATGAACAGGGGAGGGGCAGAGAGAGCGAGGGAGAGAATACCAAACAGGGTCTTGAACTCAAACCATGAGATCATGACCTGAGCCGAAATCCAGTCAGATGCTTAACCGACTGAGCCACCCAGGCACCCCCAAAATACCTTTTTTTTAAAAAGTGTATTTATTTTGAGAGAGAAAGCGTGTGTGCATGCTCAAGCAAGCAAGGGAGGGGCAGATGGGGAGAGAGAGAGGGTGAGAATCCCAAGCAGGCTCTGTGCTGTCCGCTTGGAGTCTGGCTCAGGGGCTCAATCTCATGAAGCATGAGCTCATGACCTGAGCCAAAATCAAGAGTTAGACATTTAACCGACTGAGCCACTCAGATGCCCCAGAAAAAATGTCTTTTACACATTAGTTTCTTAAACATCAAGCATATAACAAATTTCAAGTCCAATTGAGATGACAGAAAATAAGTTTGTTTGGCTGAGCTATGGATTCATATTCTATCTAATCTCTTCCTTAAAGTTTGAAAACTACTTTATATAAATGAATTTACTTGCCCACTCCTTTCAAACACATAATCTCAAAGGCAGAATTTCTCACTCCATACTGGATTAGTCACATTTTTATGCCAGTATTCTCTAGTATCTCATTATCTTTTTAAAAAAAAAAACTCATTAGACACATGAAAAAATGCTTCACATCACTAAATATCAGGAAATGCAATACAGAACCACAATGAAATATCACTTTATACCTGTTAAGATGGCTAAAATAAAAAAGACAAGAAATAAGAAGTGTTGGTGAGGATGTGGAGAGAAAGGAACCTTCATGCACTGTTGGTGGGAATGAAAACTGGTACAGCCACTGTGGAAAATAGTGTAGAGGTTCCTTAAAAAATTAAAAATAGAAATACTGTATGGTCCAGTAATTCCACTGCTGGATATTTACCCAAAGAAAACAAAACACTAATTTGAAAAGATATATGTACCCCTGTGTTTATTGCAGCATTTTTTACAGTAGCCAAGGTATGGGGAAGCAACCTAAGTGTCCATTGACAGACAAATGGATTAGGAAGATGTGATATACATTATTTATACAATGGTATATTACACAGCCATGAAAGGATGAGATTTTGCCATTTGCAACAACATGGATGGACCTAGAGGGTATCATGCTAAGCAGATAAGTCAGACTCAGATACCATATGATTTCACTCATATGTGGAATCCAAAAAACAAAACAAATGATTAAGTAAACAAAAAGCAGAATCAGATCTGTAAATACAGAGAACAAGCTGATGGTTGCCAGAGGGGAGGGGTTGGGAATGGGCAGACGGATGAAAGAGTGAAATGGGTGAAGGGGAGTGGAAGGTACAGGTTCCAGTTATGGAATGAATAAGTCACGGGAATAAAAGTCACAGCATAGAGAATATAGGCAACGATACTGTAATAGTGTTGTATGGGGACACTTGTGGTGAGCACACCATACTTAACCTGTAGAGAAGTTGGATTACTGTGTTGTACATATAAACTAATATAACATTGCCTGTCATCATACTAAAAAACAAAACAACTCTTCCCTTAGTCCTTTATCCCTCCAGTTGTCATCTCTTTTTTTGTTTCTTTACCAAGGAAAATCTGTCAGGAGCATTTTGAATATAGGTTGTCTTGAGTTCCTCATCTTCCATTCCCTCAACCAACCACAGTTGGGTTTCTGACTCAGCCGCCATATTCCTTGACATGATCACCTCCACAAGGACGCATCCTACAGTCACATCTCCACCCTCCTTTTACATGACTTTTTCATGAGCAGTCAACAACCTATGACTCTGGACATCTCCCTCCTCCTCCGCTTTTTAAAAAAATATTTTCTTTCAAGTAGTTCTGTGATACTATCAGAAGTTTGGGCTTTTCTCTCACCTCACCAGGCTAGTCTTTCCCAATCTCATTTGCTTGTCTCACAGTGTTGCTGGCAGCATTCTCCATGTTTTCCTAAGGAATTCGGTGTGGTCTAAAGCTTTGAATATCATCTATATTCTGATGAGTTCTAAGTTTCTATTTCAGACCTGATCTCTGCTCTGGAGTCTAGACTCATCAGTCAAACTGCCGTTGTGATATTTTCTCTTAATCCCATGCTATCATTTCCCACTATATCACCTAAAGGTATGAAAAACACTGAGGGCTCAAGCCGAGAACCCAGGTATCATACTTGCTCTTTCTTTACCTGTCACCATCACATCTATTCATCATTGAAGTCTGTTAGATCCACCCCCAAAATATAGATGGTCATATTTTCTGAAAATAGCAACTGTTTTGTTTCTTCCTTTGCATTTTGTCTATTTTTCTTGTCCTCATGCATTACTTAGGATCTCCAGGGATATGCTGAAGGTATATCCCTTTTCATTCTTCTCATGTTTTTTTTTTTTTTTTTTGAGAGAGAGAGAGTGAGAGAGCATGAGCGAGTGGGGGAGGGGCAGAGAGAGAGGGAGACACAGAATCTGAATCAGGCTCCAGGCTCTGAGCTGTCAGCGCAGAGCCCTACACGGGGCTTGAACCCATGAACCATGAGAACATGACCTGAGCCGAAGTCAGATACTTAACTGACTGAGCCACCCAGGCGCCCCCACTTTTTTTTTTTTTTTTTTTTTGAGAGAGAGTAAGCAAGTGCAAGAAGGGGAAAAGGGCAGTGGGGGAGGGGGAGAGAGAGAGAGAGGGAGGGAGAAAGGGAGAGAGAGAGAACCCTAAGCAGGCTCCACACTCAGTACAGAGCCCCAATGCAGGGCTCTATCTCATGACCGTGAGATCATGACCTGAGCCAAAATCAAGAGTCAGATGCTCATCTGACTGAGCCACCCAGGTGCTCCTCTTCTCATGTTCTTGAATTTAATGTGAATCTTTCTAACTTTTTACTTCTGAGTATAATGCTTTGCCAGAGGTTTCTGGTAGATATACTATTCGTTATATTCTTTCTTTCTTTCTACCTTACTGTGCTGCAGATGTTTAATCCTGCCTGGGCTTGGATTTTTCAAACTATTTTCTGTTATGGTCATGAAGTGTTTCTCTTATAATCTGTGAAGTCAGTGAACACATTAGTTATACTAGAATTGCACCATCCTGCATTCTTGAGATTTATCTGTCCCCCCAGTCTACTCCCTCTGGACTTGGAGAGTCCCCACGGCCACTCCTGCTCTGTTAAGCCCTGTGCACCAGGCAGGTTCTTGATTTTCTTTTACCGTGTAATACCATCTTCCTGGATCTTTTAGGGGAGCCAGGCTTCCAGCTTTCCAGTGCTGTATTAGAGTTATAGAAGAGATCTGGTCTTTCTAGTAAGTTAGGACCCCGGTTTTGGAGAGGCTGGAGCCTGTGCTTAGTGTGCCATCTTGAGGACAGACAGGAAAGGACTGGAATTACTGTGGTTCATGATGTAAAGAGACTTGGGAATCATCCTGATTTAGAAGAATGCCTTTGATCCAGAATTTAATGACATATATAGCAGGACCAAAGGAGGTGACAATTCAGAAAAAAGAAAAGCCTCTCCTAAATTAATGCTGGTTGAAGATCAAGTGAGGAGACAAAAGAAACCTGTGTGGGAAGAATTAAAGACAGAGACCATAAAAATGTCAAGGCCTAAGGAATTTAAAAACTGATTATTTCCAGGGCACCAGGGTGGCTCAGTCGGTCAAGTGTGTGACTCTTGATTTCCGCTCAGGGCATGATCTCACAGTTCAGTGAGTTTGAAAGTATGGAGCCTGTTTGAGATTCTCTCTCTCCATCTCTCTCTGCCCCTACCCTGCTCATGCTCTCTCTCAAATAAATAAACTTAAAAAAAAAAAAATAAAAACCTGTTTATCTCCCTTGAAAGTTTCCATCGCCATCTCCTACAAAATTTTTACTGGAAACATTCCCATCAGTACTGAATTTTGAATATATAAAAGGGGGTGGGGGAGGAAACCAGTGGAAAGTTAACCTCTCGCCCAGTCTGGCCACCAATGTGACCAAAATTTATGTAGCCAGTAATGAGGTAGAAAAAAATGGAGAAAAGACTAAAGTCATATTGCAGCTTCTTTCTGGAATAATGTCTTTGGATTTCAGTAAATATCAGAGGCCCGTATAGGATATTTAGTTGGGGCAGGAGTTGGGAAACTCAGTCTTTTTTGTCTTTATCTAGTCCACAAATACCGTTTGGTGTGCCAGGCCTTGTGCTATGTTTTGGGGGTAAAGCTCTGAGAAATGCAGACATCAGCCCCACCTTCGTGCCATGTATAGTCCAGTTAGGGAAGAGAACATCGCCCAAACATTATTGCAAATATGATGAGAAGCAGGGAAGGAATCATGGGGTATGACTGCAGGTAACAGTGTGCATAGTCAGGACACAGCCAGGGGTAGAGTTTCCTGTAAGAAAGGGTCTTTAAATTAAGACCTGCAAGAGGAGACAGAACTATTGGTCAGCCCTTCTGACCAGACTCCTGTCTTTCCAAAGCTGGAAAAAAAACCCATATTCTTTGCCTGTCTGAAGAATCTCTCTATCCAGGGGTACCTTTAAGATCAAGAATGTGTGGTTTCAGAATCATGGACTTCTAGAGGTGGAGTCCTCGGCGATCATGGAAAACTGGCTTGTGTTGTGCTCGAGTTCATCCACTCTGAGTAGAGGGAAGAGATGTGACACCAGCGTGGATCCTCAGGGAGAAAAGACAAGAGTCACACTGCTCTAACAGCAAACTGGAGGAAAGGGAAAGTATTTCAGTTGGGCTTTTCTGATGACAGGTGATTGGAACTCAAATGCGTAGAAGCAAAAGGAAGCAATTTATTGGTTTAGGGAACAGTAGGGGAGTTTCTGTGGAACTTGAAGGCACTACAAGTCCTAGACTGTTGAGCAGGGTCCTTAGGGACCTTGGAGAAGGACAGCCTTATGACAAGTGAAAGTAGAATGATTCGACCAGCATCATTGTCATTTTTCATTATTGCTCAGCTGTGATCCCAGTCTGTGTCACTAGGAGATATCTCATCCTAATTATAACTGGGCATTCATTGAACGTCCACAGGGCACCAGGTACGGTGCTAAACACCAGGTCACAGAGATGGAAAGGAAGACTCTGTTCTGCCTGATAAGAGAGACACCTGCTTAAAGTAACTGACAACATGGTGTCATTAGGACACAGAAGTAATATGGGGGAACAAGCAAATAATATCTAAAAGGAGCACATTCGGGGAAGGCTTCTTGGAGAAGGCGACAAATGAGCTCCTCCTGAAGGATGAACAGGAGTTTTCCTGGTGTATAAAGAAGGCAACACTATTTCAAGGAGAAGGAGCACTGTATGTAAATGCGCAGATATGCAAACCACGGAGATGTGTTCTGAAGATGAGAAGCAATTTGGATTTGCCAGAGAATGAGTCAGAGGGTGGGAGCTGGAACTGGAGGAAGGGGAAGGGGTAGGGTAGAGCCAGAAAATGAAGAGTCTGGCATTCTCCCTGAAGACAACCGGGAGTCCCTGAGGGCCTTTTAGCTGAAAGGTGTGGTTTGTTTGGCAGCGCTTTGGAAGACGAGTCAGTTGGAATCATGCCTAGAAGTGGGGAGCCCAGTAAAGAGGCTAATGGAGTAGTTTGGATGAGAGATGCTGGGGACTGGAATTTTGACCTTGGTGGTGGGAATGCAAGGTAAGGAGTCAGAGAGGTGGAGCCCAGGGCCATGGAAGTCTAGGCAGAGGGCAGTGCAGCAAGTCCGCCCCCAGAGGCTTGGAATTGAACTTGCCTGTCAAGCTTCTGGCTGGGACTGGGACTCTCCTGCAGAAGCTCTGACAGATTCATCACCGCCAGGGGAGATGGTATAGTCTGAAGTCACCTTGCTGCCTGAAGTAATCTCAGACTCTGAAATTGTGAAGGCAGTGAAAATCCAGAGACATTGTGCTGTCAGGCTAAAAGCACGGGGATCAGGAGTCAGAACGCTAAACTTGAGTAGGTCTGACCCTTCCTTGTCAGTTAAAAGATTGATGGAAAACTGCTTATGCGCTTAACCTTTGGTTCCTGCACCTGCAAAATGAGGATTGTATTTTCCTCACCTGGTAAGGATTGCATGGCAAAATGGAAAGGAAGGTATTCAAAATGCTGTAAAACACTGTGCACATATTAGCTATTTTATAGGGAAACCAGAATTTGGGATTTGAGTAAGAAGATACCATTTTGAGAAACTTGCTACCAGGTCACTGTCCCCAAAATTTGCCCTTGTGATGCATTGTTACAAGGAAGTGAAGTCGTCATCTCTGAGCTATAAGGATAACTCAGGAGAAACCATTGATCTTGTATTTGGCAAAGCTGAGTGTCTATCTCAAGGTTGTTCAGACAGAGTTGTGTTATTATGGTATATTTGCACAATGACTCCACGTACTTTCATTTGTTTCCACAAAGTTTGGAGGTAGAGGAGAGGACGTGTATCGTTATTCATTCTAGACACCTAAAATCGGAGCCACAGAAAGACACCACCGTACAGCTCAGTGTCCCTCATCCAGGGGAAGTGGTGTGCCCATGGCTGCTGTGGATGATGAAGGAGCAACGAGTCTGGGGGCTTCTGGGGTCACAAAGATATTATACAACTTGAGGGGAGGCCTGGTGGTCCCCATCCCCCCCATTTCTTCTCAGTACCTAAAGATATGTTTCCAGAGCTTCCCATATGTTCCAGTCATGCAGGGGTCTCCCTTATCCATACACATGTTGATCCTCAGCTGCCGACTTAGTTCTCAGAGCAGAGTGGGCCTGAGCTGGGGATGTCCAGGACCATCTCATGCACATAGACTGACCAGAGGTTGCACACGGCCTCACTGCTGGTTGTGGCCCGGCTTGTGGAAAGGAACCCAAATGCCTTTGGACCTTATGATCACCTGACCTGGGAACATAGGCACTGACTGCACGTGGCACATGATGCGGTATCCCGAATGCATCCAACCTAAAGAAGGCAATAGAAAGGAAGAGATGACGTGATGTCCAATATTCTTTATAGAGTACATCTCCCCCCACCATCCCAGGAGACCTAAAACATTTTGAGTAATCTCAGATTAATCAGAGAAACATTTGACTCTATCTCCTTGTCCAAGCTTATTTGCAACCTGATTGGTCTCCTTCTAGGTTCCTTAGAGTTTGATCCTCCCATCCTCCCTTGACCCTGAAGGGTATACAAAAGAAAGAATCGGGGTACAAAGAAAATCAGAAACAGACCAGTGGCAAGGAAACTTCTCTCATGTGCTTTGGGTGCCTGGAGGCTCCAATTTAAACACGTTCGTTTATGTCTTTCATCAGCACAAGAACCTAGTAGCTACATCCTCTCATTGTTACCGTTAGCCCTAGGCACACAACTCCAGTTCCAATACACAAGGAAGGAAGCTCAGTAACACCTCCCTCCTCCATGCCCAGGACAGTCACATTCCAGAAACAGTCAGAGAAGCTCACCTGATCATCTTGTGCCTACAGCTCAGGTCTAGTGTGAGGGAGAAGAGTCATTTGTGTAGAAGTGGAGAGTGGGTAGTCTGGAGATGCTATATATAAGGAAGAAGGTATGATAACCTTCACAATATCCTTCTTTCTGCCTCCTTTTGGGAGAGTGGTGCTTAGCTGGATGACTTCCCTGAACACCTGAGCAACACTCAAGTGATGCTTCTTGCAAACAAGCCCCTGGTCACTTCTCTCTGGATCTGAGTCTATAACTGAGAGGATTTAGGTTGAGACTGTCCCAGTCTCCTCAAGTATTCTCCACTCATCACTGTCACACTCTGCACGGAGGTGTTTCCCTGCGGTGAGCAGAGGGGTCTCTGCAAAACTATTGTTACCTTTAGTGAAAAACATGACCCAAGAGGACAGGAACCGGTAACAGGCTGAGGGAAACAAAAGGAGTAAAAGCAGAGGTCAGTGACTACTTGCGGATGTCCCATTAGAGAGCCTCCGTAGAGTGTGAGTTTTCATCTTTGCTCTTTGATCTTGGGTTAGGAGATTGGAACACCACTACCGACCGTATGGGGCCAGACTGGACATTCTGTGTTGGGCAGCTTCTCTCTGGTGAGAGGCAAGGCAGTGTACCCTGATGCAGGGCCAGTCAGGTGCTGCTGTGAGGCCTCACAAGATACCTGGGCTCAGTGCCGTTGATTTGGAAAGAGCCAGAGTGCTGAAAGCTGATTCACTAAGAGCTAATGTTTGAAGTGTACATTCTTCACTGCAATCCAGGGTGGCTAGTGATGAGTTTGCTGAATTTATTTGTTCCTTGTAGCTATTTGTATAGGGTACAGCACTTTGTACCAGATGGGGGTCAGTTTTAGTGGATTATGAAGAAATCTGCCTAATTAAGGTTTGGTTAGTTTTTATTTTAGTTTATGACAGTGTCTGAAAGAATTTTCATGTGTTCTTTTTGCCAAAACTTTGCTATTGGTTGCAGAGGGAGACGGCAGAGAGAATGAATTGTCTGCTTCGGAAAGATGGAATGAAAAGTGATCATTGAAAAATATACATTCTTAAACTTTAGTATAAGAAAGACTGAAAATAAATTGAACTAAACATCTATTTAAGAAGTTAGAAAGTGATAGCAAAACAATGCCTCCGCCAAGAAGCAGAAACAAGGAAATAATGAAGCTAAGAGTAGACATTATTTAAAAAGAAAAAAAGTGTAAATAGCCAAACTCAAAAGTCTGAAAAGATGAGTCTCCTATGACACTGGTCAAAGACGAAAGAGGTGAGAGAAACACAAATAATAACATCAGAAATGAAAAGGGAAAAAAAAGGACAGACGATGTAGAGATTGAATAATCACACAAGGATGTTCTAAAAACCTTGAAGCCAACACATTGGAAAAATTAGATACACAAATTATTGAAAAGCATCACTTTCAAATCTGAATCGAGAAGGAAGTTAATAATTCTGTAACCATCAAGGAAATTTTATCAGTAGGTAAAAATTTCTTATAAATAAAATGCCAGACACAGTGTCCAGTGAGTTCTTTCAAAAAATAATTTTAATCTTATGAAATCTTTCCAACGAGAGCAAAAGAGGGAAATGTTCAATACCTAACTTTGTGAAGAAGGCTGTAACTTTGATATGAAAACTTGGCAAACACGTGTAAAAAGGAGAATTGTAGTCCAATCTAACCTGTAAATGTAGATGTGGGAATCCTAAGAACAGTATTATACTTACAAATAATAACTTATATGTCTCATAATGCACGTGACTAGTTATGTTGATCCCAGGACGCCATATTGGTTTAAACATGAGAAATTCAATTCATGAACCCACCTATGTTTACAGGCAAGAAAAGAAAAAGTGTGCAACCATTTGAGCAGTTGAAGAAATACTTTTTATGAAACTCAAAGTTTATCTAGTAAAATCTCTTAGAAAATAAAGAATAAAAACGAACTTTCCCAAACTGATCATGGATATGTATAAAACCTATTGTTAGACATTAGTTACATGATGAAATATTCAAACACTTCCCTTTGAGATCAGAATAAGATAAAGGATGTGCACTGGTACCATTTTTATTCAACATTAAAAGTCCTTGCCAGCATAGAATGCTAAAGTGAAAATACACAAATAATAAAGAAATGAGTAAATGTTAAGAAGGACTGGAAATAAATTTTTAAAACTTTTGTACTTACAAGTGATGTGAGTGTGTAGGTGGAAAATATTTAAAGATTCCCAAAGTTTGGGGCACCTGGGTGGCTCAGTCGGTTGAGTGTCTGACTCTTGATTTCGGCTCAGGTCATGGTCTCCAAGGTTTGTGGGATTAAGCCCCATGTTGGGCTCTGCCTGACAGTGTGGAGCCTGCTTGGGATTCTCTCTCTCTCTCGCTCTCGCTCTCGCTCTCGCTCTCACTCCCTCTCCCCCCTTCCCTCCCTCAAAATAAATGAATAAACATAATTTTTTTTAATTCTCATAGTTTGAAAGCTATGGGGTTTATCAGTATTGCTGGAGTTAACATACAAATATTGTTATTTGATATTGCTAAAGATAACATACAAACATTAACTGCATTCCTATATACTAGCAATATTCCAGGTGTGAAATGAATATTTTATTCGTTTGGAATAATGGGAAAATCCACTTGCATTAAAAAATATGGAGTCAAGAATGAAGTAACATATCTAGAAACTGTTCCACAACTTTGTGGGAAAACTAGGAAAGTAAACAGGGGCACCTGGGTAGCTCAGTCAGTTAAGCATCCAACTCCTGATTTTGGCTCAAGTTATGATCTCATGATTCGTGAGATAGGGCCGCAAGTCTGGCTGTGTGCTGACAACACAGAGCCTTCTTGGGATTCTCTCTCTCTCTCTCTTGCTCACTCTCTCTCTCTCTCTCTCTCTCTCTCTCTCTCTTCCTGTTTCTCTGCCCCTCCCCTGCTTGTGCTCCCTCTCCCTCTCTCTCTCAAAATAAATAAATGATAAAAAGAAAAAAAGAAATGTGGACAGAGAATCATTGGGGGGTACCTAAAGAGGTGCAGAGGTAAAATATGATCATAAACTGAAAAACTAATTTCTTAAAAGATATAAATTCCCCATAAACTGATCTATACTTAAAAAAGAAATCACTTAGAATCAAAATGTAGCAGGGCTTGTGGTGGTGATTGTTGTTTGCTTATTTGTTTTGGTGGAACACAATGAGCTGATTTTAAAATTTAAATAATAAGCAACAAAGAGCCAAGAACAGTTGAGTGTTCTGGAAGAAAAATAAAGAAAAACAAGTATAAAAATCTTACACTATTGAACCATTGGCACAGAGATAGAAAAATAAATCAATAGAAAAAAACAGAGTGCTTCCAAAAGACACACATATATAGGGGCAGTTGGCCCTGCAGATGAGGGGAAGGAGTAGACTTTTCAATGAACAGTGTTACGATAACTGGGAAGCCATATTTTTAGACACTGAAATTGTATTCCTACTTCACATGACACAAAAAACTTATTTAAAGATCTTCGCTTGAAAGGAAAATTGCAAAACTCTTGGAAGATAGTATAGAAAAGTATCTTCTTGTAATTTGGGTAAACAAAGTAATTTTTAATCAAGATGCAATTAGCATTACCCATAAGGAAAAGATTAAAAACTTGGACTTGTAATGTTTATCAGGAGAAGTAATGTTTCTCAAATGATACAAGAAAAAGAAAGAAAGGGCAACCCAGAGTGGGAGAAGCTATCAGAAAACATGTAACCAACCACAGTTATATAAACAGAATAATCATGACATACAGAAAATCCAATAGAAAAATGCACCAAGAATAAAACAAAATCTAAATGTCAAGTTAATATATGCAAAGCTACCTAACCTCATTAGTAATCAGTACAGCATAAATTAAAACCACAATAATATACTATTCTGCACCCATCATTTTGGCCAAAAGGAAGAAAAAAAAGCCAATGATATTAAGTGTCCACAGGATCTGGAGCAATGGAATCTCCTCATATATTCAAAGTGGTCCAAATTTAACTTACTGTTGTCTACAACTTGTTTTTATTTAAATTTTTTTTTCAACGTTTTTTATTTATTTTTGGGACAGAGAGAGACAGAGCATGAACGGGGGAGGGGCAGAGAGAGAGGGAGACACAGAATCGGAAACAGCCTCCAGGCTCCGAGCCATCAGCCCAGAGCCTGACGCGGGGCTCGAACTCACGGACCGCGAGATCGTGACCTGGCTGAAGTCGGACGCTTAACCGACTGCGCCACCCAGGCGCCCCTACAACTTGTTTTTATCTAGTAAGGTTGAGTTGTGCATATTTTATTTATTTTTATTTTTTTTAATTTTTTTTTAATTCACATTCAAGTTAGTTAGCATATAGTGCGATGATGATTTCAGAAGTAGAATCCAGTGATTCATCCCCTACATATAACACCCAGTGCTAATCCCAAAAAGTGTCTTCCTTATTCCCCCTTGCCCATTTAGCTCATTCCCCATCCAAAACTCCTCCAGCAACCCTCAGTTTGTTCTCTGTATTCAAGTCTCTTACGTTTTGTTCCCCTCCCTGTTTTTATATTATTTTTGCTTCTCTTCCTTTATGTTCATCTGTTTTGTATCTTAAATTCCACATATGAGTGAAGTCATATGATATTTGTCTTTCTCTGACTAATTTTGCTTAGCATAATACCCTCCAGTTCAATCCACGTTGTTGCAAATGGCAAGATTTAATTCCTTTTGATTGCCGAGTAATACTCCATTGTGTGTGTGTGTGTGTGTGTGTGTGTGTGTGTGTGTGTATACACACACACACACACACACACACACACATACCACATGTTCTTTATCCATTCATCCATTGATGGACATTTGGGCTCTTTCCATACTTTGGCTATTGTTGATAGCACTGCTATAAACATTGGGGTGCATGTGCTCCTTCAAAACAGCATGCCTGTATCACTTGGATAAATACTTAGTAGTGCAGTTGCTGGGTCGTAGGGTAGTTCTATTTTTAACTTTTTGAGGAACCTCCATACTGTCTTCCAGAGTGGCTGCACCAGCTT